>NW_022280065.1:3546957-3575932 GCF_004355925.1 Anarrhichthys ocellatus | reverse complement strand
TTTTTTTTTTTTACAACCGCCGCTGCTGCTAACTGATCTGCTGCTTCTCACCCCACACGCTGTTTTTCCTTCACTCTCTGTTCTTTTTCCCCATCTCTCCTCCGTATTCATCTGAGAAAGTGAACTGCGTTGAAGCGGCCTCACTCTTCAGAATTACTCAGGAAAGACGTGGAACACTTTGCTTCGTAACCCCCACGTGCATGCATCAGAGTGGAGCTGTGGACCTGTGGTGCAATATTGCCGGAACACATCCTGAGAAACAAAGCAACGTCCAAGCGCCTGAAAGAACACAAGACAACAGAGGGAGTGGCCGACTGAGGAGGCTTTTTAGGCGATCTGTTAAGGCACTTCATCTGCCCTAGTTTCTTTAATCTCCTTCCCTACCAATGCTCTGCAGGAAACTAAACTGACATTTTTATAATCTAATCATTTAACTCACTGACTCCTCTAAAAAGAGCCAGAGAGAGAGAGAGAGAGAGCGAGAGAGAGAGAGAGAGAGAGAGAGAGAGAGAGAGAGAGAGAGAGAGAGCAAACGGTAGAAGAGAGATACTCACATCTAGGTGAAATCAGCCACTAAAGGAAAAAGGGGAGAGGACAAGTCTGTGTGCAAAGCACTAAAAAGCCCAAAAGCCATGTTGCAGAACAAACGCCATGCCCCCCCACTGTGCTTTTCCACCCAGCCCAACACACACACACACACACACACACACACACACACACACACAGGCCCAGAGTAAATTTAACTGTCAGCCGTAAAGTTTTTCAACTATAGCAAGTGGTCTTTTGCCCCCTCTTTTCCTCCCCCCACTCCTGTGCCCATGCAAATGAGTTCCTCATCTGTCCATCCATCCTTCCTTCCTTCTTTATTGCCTTTCCTACTCCATTTCCACCTTATTGTTCTAAGCACTTCTTTTCTTAAGTCTATCACAGCCTTGTTTTATGAACTTTCCTCACCCTTTGTCTCGCTTCCTTTCTCCTTCCCTCGCTCCATCCATCCCCGTCTGTGTCTCCCCACTCCACAGGCCAATACTGACCATAGCCACCTCTCTTTCTCCCCGTTCCTTATCTTCTCCCTCCCCAGAAATGAAAAAAACAGCCTTTCCCTCTTCCTTGTCCCTTCATCCATTCTTCCTTAAACCCCCAACCCCCCTACAACCCACACACATACACACTTCTGACTGTGGGCCTCTGACACCCACCTTCTCCTCTCCCTCCACAAAAGTCTCAAAGACCCCCAGATGTGCGCCCCCTTAATTTCCATTTCAAAAAAGAAACACCTCCCTTCCTCCATCATCCGTCTATCCACGGATCCACTTGATCATACACACAGCAGACACTTCAAAAACACTGCAACACATGCACACACACACACGTCTCAGAGAGTAGACTTCTTTCTTTTTTGTGAGACAAAGTTTGAGAAAAAAAAAAAAAAAAAAAAAAAAAAAAAAAAGATTTAAATGCTGACCATGACAAATATCACGTATCGGATCCTTCTGCTGCACTGTTGAACAGTCTATTGTCATTACCAACAGAAGACTTCGCCTTTCAGAGAGATTTATTCTAAACATGCTGGCCGTCAAATAATGTGGTTTTGAGTTTTTCCCTTAAATAATAATCCGACGACTGTGCAATTAATGGAAAAAATAAAGGACAGAAACCAAAAACTTTGCCTCTCCAACCGGCCTAATTTCAGCTACGTTGGTTTGTTCAATGAATCTGTTCCTTCAGAGAATCTATTTTACTTTTCTGCATACAAGTACCTAAAAGTATCCTTAACTCCTTCCGTCCTTGTTTAGTACAAAGACTCAAAACAAGAGGTCCGCTGCAGATAAAGTGTCACTGAGGAAAGATCCACCTGAGCCAACAGGTTTTGGCTTACTGCCCAAAGTCAACGATTTCATTTGAGATCAAAGTATTCCCTACGTTATATATGACAAACACATTAAACTAAACTTTCTGTAGGACAAGCTGCTACACCTTTAAATCTGCAGATTAAGCACTCTTAACCGCTGGAAGAGAAGATGAATCCCTGCTTCTTTCAAAGTTGATGTGGTTTGAAGCGAAGCCCTGAGGGCATCAAGCTCAAACTGTCTGCAGGGCTGTACCCCCCTAAAGCCCAAAGCTGCTGTACTGCAGGGTTATTTAACAGACTCAGAAATCCAGCTGGTGAAGGACAGGTGACAGTTTGCTGTATCCGACCACATTTTGGGCACAAATGTCAAGCTGGACCAGAGGCAAGTTCGAAGGGTATCTCCCTGTGCTGTCTCTCTGCTACGAGGGCAGCCGGCCGGGGTTGCATGGATAAAAGAAGCACAAACAGGCCAGACTGGAGTTACAGCTACTCAAACCCATGCTCAGTCTTTATTTGAATGTTTCTGCTGCAGTCGAAACTGGCCACACAGCCAGAAGCACGCTCAGCAAACCTGCAGAGGCCGGTGTGTGGCTATTCGCTTTAATAAAAAAGAATTTAAATAAAAGAGCGGTTAGCCGTTTAAATCATAGTTTTAATTTGACGGGACGCCGTAAAAAAGTCTGCCCCTTATTACACAGACAGACAAAACTCTGTCTCACACACACACACACACACACACAGTGACAGACGCACGCATGCAGGCACACAGAGTGAGGACAAAGACTACTTTGAAAAGTTACTCAGCCACCAGATGTTTTAGCCAGATCCCAGACTACAATACTAATGGGGCTGTACGTGTGTGTGTGTGTGTGTGTGTGTGTGTGTGTGTGTGTGTGTGTGTGTGGGGAGGGAGCTAAAATAGTTTTAAAAGCGGCACAAATGAGTCCCATTCCTCAGCAGGTATGTAGTTATAACTCAGCAACATGTGCGACTTCAGATTTGATATCATATTTCACACCATCACACAATGTCAGTGTGCATTTACACTTGTAATGAAAGCTAATTGCACTCTCGGAGCAATTAAAAGCAGCATTTTTGACAGTGGTTACAGAGCAATGGAGCGCCGTCTCTTGCGTCACGGTGAGGATGAGAGAAACAGAGATTTAGAGATGAAGACACAGAATAAGGGGAAAGTGAAACGCAAAGCAACAAATTGGTCAGCTGAGAAATGAAAGTGTGTGTGTAACATAAGCGTGTGCACAGGTTCTTGGTTTGACTGTTGCCAGAAAAGACAGTTAACCTTCAGTAATAAACAATCGGTGAGTCAATTCAATCACAACCGAGCGGCGAATGAGACCGATTTTTTGACCTCAACGGAAGGAGAGAAGTGCTGATAGCACAAAAACATCTAACGCATCAAACGCTGAACTGCAGAGGGTTGAAATAACCTGCGAACAGACAAGATCCACCGCTGAAACACTGCGTTGGTGGTCCTGCAAGCTCAGATAAGTAGCTTGAGGGAAGGTGATATGAAATGCAGTTCTTCTGACCCTCATCTGTCGAACACATTACAACTTGTTGGTTAAATACAAATCTTTAACCTGTAAAAGCGGGCGATCCTTAGTTCTGCACTACCAGACAGATGTGTTGTTTCCCGGTGGGCCATTTTCCAACATGCATAAAATCTAATTACTTGCTTTCATTCAGCATCAATGGACTGTGCCCTCACTTTGGAGTGAGTACACTTCTTCTTTTTTTTTTTTGAGTAGCTTCCCCTGATAAAAAAAAAAAAAAAAAAAAAAAAAAAAAAAAAAAAAAAAAAAAAAACACCTCTACTTGAGAAAAGTCTCGCTGAATTACGCAAACCGTACTGGAGGGAAATGGTTCAGTAGCTTCTCCATCTGCGTGCTGCACCGCCTTTTCATTCTTCAACACAAAAGAAGCTTACAACATAAATCACATTCAAATTCATGCCACTTGTGTCACCGTCACATTTTCTGTAGATAATTTTTTTGCTGTCTGGTCTGCTGGGTGAAAACTGGAAGAAATGACGTGGCGTGGCTGTGCTCGGGACCACTTGAGCTCAGTATACAAAAAAAAAAAAAAAAAAAAAAAAAAAAAAATGTATTCATAACGCCACAAGTTGGAGAGACGTTTTACAGCTGATGTCGCAATCACTCTCTGTATAATCTCTCCTTTATCTCCTCATTATTCTGGACTCTTTGATACGCCACAGGAATACAGGAACGATGCACATGCGTGTGCCGACACTGGCTTTGGAATGGATATATATAATACATACATAACAATATCATATATCACAACTCTTGATTTACTTTCTGACCTCTTACTATAACTTAGAGATATTTTACTACTAGCTTATTGCTCAGAAGCACTTTGAAATTCATGGCATGTGTATTTTAACACATACGTGACAACGTCATATTCTGACGGAGACATCCAGATCTCCCTGTTTGTTGTCCCTGTAGTTACTGACAACGAGCAGAGCTATACTTAAGACAGTGCGTGTACTCCTGTCAGGTAAACACTGGCACAAAGGAAATACATAATCTCTGACAAAACCAGATTCAAGCTGCACGTTCACCGTGACGCATTACCTTTCAAAACAGAGTTGTCTTTAGCAAAACGAGCTTGAATTTCCTCTTCTGTAAATCGACCCTGTCGGGATTATTGTTAAAAGGAAATCAAAGCAAATGACAGCACACTAAAAAAAAAGTCCTGCTACCGTGCTCACACTGACGTAGCAGTTGCAAGTACATTTGGTCGACTCCACAAACCACAACCTCATAAAATATTGTCACTATGAGAAAAGAAAATAAAAAAGGATTCAAAGATTCAAAACTTCCACAATAAATCACCTCAATTGCAAAATTGACTTCCCTTTTATGATTTTTGATGCATGTTGTGGCTCAACATTCATCAGCACAAGTTATTGTAATTAGACTTTTGTAAATGTCAAACCGTCAAGAGGAAGATTTATTGACTACCGCCACAACAAGACACAACTCGTGGCTGTATGCTCAAAGCACAAAGTCTAATTCGTCCCAACAATCCTCTCATATTTGGAATAAACACGGTCGATTAGCTCACGATCGAGCGAATGAGCGTCGATTCATTTTCAATGATATCTTGCTTTGTTTGAAAGTTAATTGAAGGCATGCCTTGGAACCAATCGTGCGCCGTGTTTTACACGAGGTCTAAAGACACATGAATGACGCCAGATGACGTCTGGGTGCACAGGAAACGTATACGAGTATACCGCTGAGTCAAAGCAGTCAGAACTCTCGCGACTCATAACACATCACGAGCCAGCGGGTTTCAAAGACGGGCGAGCTTTTGTGAAAACCAGCTCTGGAGCCAAAGTTGTGTCGATTAAAAAAAAAATATGGTTTCCAAATCTCTCCGGTACCACAAATAAAAACAGCCCGCGTCCATTCAGAATCAATGTCTGCCGTGTGACTCACAGGTTTGACTGACAGACAGAAAGCTACACGTAGCGAGCAGGTGTTGTTGGGTGCCACCGTTTGGTAGCAGCTTAGTCTCTATACCGCCACAAGACCAAACTGCTGCACGTGTCATCACCTTCTACTGCTGCCTAAAGCCGCTCAACCACCGCTTTTATCAGTCTCCACTGTATCGTGACAGAGGGATTATTTACTCTCAGATCAAAGGGGAGGAAAAATTGTCTCATATTTAGGATTTGTCTGACAAAAAATAAGAACTACAAAATGGGGGACGAAAAAAAAAAAGGAATCATTTCACCCTAAACCAAGACCATGTGCTCGATATCTGAAGCAGGCCGTCTAAAAGACAGGCTTATAAAAGACCAAAGACATTAGAGACAAACTCAAGCCTAAACAAGGCAGTGCTAACCACAGACGGAGAGTTGGGATGACATTTTGGGCATTTAGCAGACACTCTTTTTTCCAGAGTGACTTCCAGTAACTGCAACAGGAGAGTCGGCTCAGATCCGCGCGTCGCCCCGTGTTACAAGCGGCTGAAGTAAAGCAATTAAAAAGAAAGGGCCAGAACAATGTGCCCAGACGGTAAAATAAGATCAGAACAATTGTGTCCTTGAGATGCGAGCAAAAACAAGAGACGGTGCGGTACAGAAGCGTGAGCTACAGGAGCTGTGAGCCAAGAGAGCCAGAAGCCTTGCAAAAAGCGTCTTCTTTTCTTTTTTCTTCTTTAAATAAACTATCCGTGACAAATGGATGTTTTCCTTTATCTGAACTGCAGGCAAGGTTGAGATGAATAACGTCTGATTGCCCTAATACTGCTGATGCTAATCTTTTCCTGCTTATTGGAAACAGCGAGTTAAGACGGTTGACGTTGGGAAATAAAACGGGGATCAGAAAATAGAAGAGAGTAGTGACTCCACGTGAGGAGAAATACCTAAAGTCCTTCCCATCTTCTTAGGTTTAAACACGACAGAACCCGCTGATCTGAAGAGCCCAGAAGTAATAACCACAGGAGCTTAATGGTGCGGTAAAGGAGACGTTGGGTAAATGTCAGCTGTGAACACTTGTGCCGGATTATTTGAGCAAAGTGCTCCATTCAATTATCAGACACTTCAAAATACACAAAAGGAAAAAAGCCCTTAATTAAAAGAGTGAAATCAAAGTTTTAAAAACAATTGCTCCTGGTGCCACTTCAGTCACAACTAATGAAGTCCTTTATTGCCTTAACAATACAAAGTGTTCAGCTCAACTGGTTTTAGGAGGGCTGTTATCTCCTTAAATCAGGGAGACGACAGCTGTTTATCACTTTCACTCACTCATCTGTGGCGAGGCAACAGGTCGGTGAATGGGGTCATTTGCAGGCTGGCCGATATGCCATCTGCACACAGAATACCAGAGCGCAGAACAGCAATAACAAGCAGAGATTAACGGAGATCAGCCCTTTGTTCCTCGTGTCAGACGTTATAAGAAGCTGGAACGGGACACAAACACTCTGAGGAAGGACACGCGTCAGTCCGGACCAGAAGGAGCGAGACAGCAGCGAGGTTATTAATTTTTTCTGTGTAATATTCAGGTCTCTACAACTTCTCCAGGTCTTGACCCACCATTTAAAAGAATGTTGTTTCCATATTTATATCAGATACACTTTTTACCTCCTTTATTCTCATGCTTTCCTCGTCAATAATTACGGCTGGGCGATACGGCCAAAAATCGTCCATCACGATACGTGTCATTTCATATCTCGATGACAACATATATCACGATGAAGCATGTTCTTCTGATAATTCAATTAATAAATAAATAGTCCGTATGAAATGACAACATGGTGAAGCCTGTTTTTGTATACTTTGTGAGAATTAAATACTTGACAATTGAAAAGTACGGAGTATTTTATCATGTAATTAGGAACTGTTTGGAGTGATATTATAGAAAATAAATAAATATGTTTTTCCAGCTATACACATGTTTACATACATGCACACAAATAGAGAGTAATTGGATGAAGTCTTATTTAACTTTTGTTCAGAGAAATCTGAGTCAGTATGCGCTTGTTATTATGAATTTAGACTCGTGTAATTGTGCATCACCATATCGGATTTCATCACAATACAATTCAATGAAAGACATTAAATGACCGTATTGAATTATCGCTCAGCCCTCCATATAATATCAACTTGCAGATAAACTTTGCCCTTTTTCAAAATACACCAATATTCCAAAAAAGTGTACAAACAAAAAGCAAACTCTTTTCCACCTTGATAATTATCATTACGAGTTTGAAGGAAACCATATTGCATAACAAACGTGTCTCTTTCTCTCCAAACACCTTCGTGATGCTTTGGAGGCAGTAAAAAAAATCAGTCACATGTCCGCCAATGAAATCACTTCAGTTCTCCCCAGAGGAGCCGTCTTGGACCCGGGGCGAGAATGTTCTTTTTACAAACCGGCCTTCTCCCCTTGAAACGCGGCGCCGCTTTGAAAAACGAACGAAGACAAATGCGCGGCAGCCCACAAAATCCCTGGAGTTATTCCTCGTGTCTTACAGAGCATCAAACCGTCAATAAAACACAAGGAGATACATTCCAGCTATAGTGGAACAGGACATTTCTGACTTCCCTAACTCCATGTGCTCTCCCCTCTCAAAACTTTCTCTCTTCCCAGTTCCACCGCAGAGACTTCACATATTGCAGCCATATGAGTAAGCCATGGCTGTCTCCACGGCACACACACACACACACACAGACACACACAGACACGCATACAGGAAAAAGCGCTGTGCTCTCTCCCACTCTGTCTCACACACACACACGGGAAAGAGTTTTACAAGCAGAGGTTCTCTTTAGGAAGTCGTCAACTGTTTTGACGTTTAATAGCAGCTACAAACAAGGCCGTGAGACAATAATATCCAGTGTCTGGAAAGAAGAACTTTTTTCAAAAGGCTAGAGAAGGAGATTGATACATTGCTTGATCACCGGTTCAAAAGAAGCTTGTTAAATGTTTGCAAAAGTTTAACAAAGCAATATACATTACACGCGTGATATCTGCGGGTGTAAGAACATGCAGCGACTCAAAGTTAAGAGAGACGGATACCAGCGAGGCTGGTCGTATCTTAGGGGGGAAAAAAACAACACACAAGTTGGACACGAGAAGGACAACGAAGCAAAGGACATGTTTACAACTGAGTTTAAAGTCGATGTCAGTTAAAAGCACTTACTTACAAAGTGCCTTGAGATGCCAGTGTGAGTATCAAACTCCTCGATTCAAATCATACGTGTCAGTTTGGCAAAAAAAATTATTTTAAAAGTAGAAAAACTTGATTACATCTGTAGGAATTTGTGGGACTATATTTTAAGAAAGGCAGCATAAAGCGAGCACGTGTTACAACACGGTTTGAAAAAGTTACACACGGAACTGTACGTGACACAAATGTACCGAGCTTTAACCGAGACGGGAATATTCAGAGCTTCTACTAGGAAAACAAGTTCTTTACAAAGTTTTTGTTACTTTGTAAAGTCTTGTTATTTTTGAAAACAAGTAATAAAAACAACCATTTGTCGAAATCCTAGATCTCACAGGCGATGGCGTGGCTTACACTGCTCACTGTCCTAAACAAATACTCGTCTAAAAGCCTTCAAATCCGATTTGTGTTCGTATGCTGCTGGTAAAAAGTGCAAAACAAACATAAAAGTTTCACAAATCTTTTTCGCTGATTTCTAGTTTTCCTCAAGTGCTCCCCACAGCTTTAGAGGTGTGTGTGTGTGTGTGTGTGTGTGTGTGTGTGTGTGTGTATGTATAACCGTCCACTACCGCTGTGGCCGAGAGCACAAAACTTTCAAAAGTTTCACAGAATCTATTATAACTCTTTTAAGGGAATATCTGAAGCCAGAACTGAGTGTTTTTAAGATTATCAATTCAAAACAGCATCGTAAACGTGCTTCAAAAAGTCAGTGTTGCATTTTATGAAGCCGTGAAGATGAAGATGCAGACAGACATGCTTCATGTATTTTAAAAAAGGACCATAGGAACCTCTTGATAAAACCCAAACTGTGTGGGTCCGAGTAAAGTTACACGGGCTGAGGTTATCTGTTGAATTAAAGTCGGGCCCCCAACAGAAGCAGGGCTTCAGGGGCCAGAGCTGCCGGGCTGTGGAGGGCTGTGTAGAAAGCTTCCTCGCAGTGAGTGCCTCATTGTGCTGCTTCACATGCTCTGCTCTCCCCACACAGTTGTCATGCCTACCCCGGCTCCCTTATCTCAAAGGAACATCACGGTTTCTTACGACAGGAGGAGGAGGGGGGGCAGTACACTTTAAAAAAAGTTGAGTGGAAATGCAACTCATGAAAAGTTCAACAACAACAACAAACAAAACAAAATATAAGCGCGATGTTTGAGGTGATAAGTACTCTGTTGATAAGAGAGGATGTGTTGAGGATCTTTTTTTTTTACGACATTTCACATCCACCATGCGCCCTCGAGCTTACTAACAATGAAAGAGGTGCAGAAACAGCGCCATATCGGCTGTAAAAACCACTTGACAAAACGCGATCTCTTTCATCTCGAGTGTCACTGCCCTTTCCCACGTTCAACACTTCGCAACGCGTCTTATAACTTTACGTTCATCTTTCTGCACAAATCGTATTTTCTCCTGCGACGTGCGTCATTCGGAACGGACCCACAAAGTCTGAACTTGAGTTATCATCAAGCTTTGCAGGCAGAATAGTAATGGGGAAGAACCAAAAAAGTTATCAATGAAAACAAAAACAAAAAAGTAACACAGAGAGCTAGTATGCGGTGACAAAATCACGCAAGAGTCCGACCGGTTTCTATCTAAGCAAGTCAAAGTCAGGATGATCGTGAATTAATATCCTAAAAAAAAACAAAAAACAAGAAACAAAACTTACCAAAAGAAACACACAAACCTACTAAAGTCACTCCACGTCCCCTTGTCGCGGACTTCAAACTCAGTCTTTAAACCAAAAAGCAGTAGCCGGTCCCAAAGTAGCCCCCCACTTTGTATTAGTGTGGCGTTTGGGTGTCCTAACCTAAATGTAAGTTGCCATGTGAATTCAAAGCGGTGCTTCTCTCTTTTCCTCTCTCTCATTCAGCGGATCCCTTCTTTCCTTACCGACGCTGCTCAGGCCGTTAGTTACATAAGACGCAAACCGACTGCTGCCCGTCGTAAAAAAAAAAAAAAAAAAAAAAAAAAAAAAAACCCCACTCACGGCTAACAGCGATATTTTGTCTCCTTTAAAACGCAGCGGTTGAGAGCCCCCGGTTCCCATTTTAAGACCAACACAATTCCATCTTCCCCACTTGTCCGAGAGCATGCATTTCGCCATCTACAACTCCAACCGTGCATCGCCGATGTATTTTTTTTTTTGGTTGTTTACAATGCCACTGCACCAACTAGTAGAGAGGGCTGTATGCATGGTGTGCATTTTGTGTTTGGTCGTGTTTCTCTTGGTGCTGCTTACCTGTTGATCAAAAATAAGCATTAGCCTCTTTTTCTCTCAGTGTGTGTCTCTTTCAGCAGCCTGTTAAGATGGTGGCTGGCTGTGCTGGCTGCTTGGCTGGCTGGTTCGTCTCTTTGTGGGTTTTTTTTTGTTTGTTGATGATGTCGGACGGGGTGACAGTGTCTTGGCTGTCTCTCTCTCTCTCTTTTTCTTTGGTCTGAGAGAGAGAGAGAGATAGTTAAGGCTTCGCGGCAAATAGCACGTTAAACTAGGCTGATACCGACTGATTAGTGAGATTGTCTCTGGTATAATATTCCGATGTGATAGTTTGTTATTTTAGCCGCTCAGAGCCCGGATTTACTGGCCACAGCAAACCAAAGCGGAGCAGCTCGTTATCTGTTTTTTTTGTTGTTTTTTTTGTTCAGACTAGTGTTATCGCTTTGCTGTGACAGGACCTCTGCCTGTCTCTCTGTACGCTGTGGGCATTACGTCAGAGGAGGAAGACACAGCAGCTCTATTAATATCAAGAAGCCACCCGAAGACTGACTCTTAAAGTGACACGCACTGTAAGCGCACTTATTTACGCAGTTGATACTAAACCAAATCAATTACGCCACTAGAATAGAGGACACGGACTCTTAAAGCGATACTGACTCACTATCTCACTGATTCACGCAGTTCTGAAACAAATCGATCAGGACTACTCAAACAAAGTCAAGAAGACGAACTTTAAGTGGAACACGCTGTAATGTACATTTTTACGCGGTTGATACTAAACCAAATCAACTACTATAATAATTTAAGAACACCGATCGTCTTAAAGTGACACACACTGTTGTTTAACTTATTTATACACATAATAGTAAACCAAAAAAAATGACAGAAAATGTTATTAATATAATTAACATAGAAAGTACTTGTTGAGTATTGAGAGTTGACTACACTGACATTGAAGTTTTAATTGTTTACTCTCAGCAATTCTCACCAACATAAATTATTTCTCCTTTACGCTTAAATAATGTTCATGAAAAGGCAGAATATATTAAATGTATTCCCTATGTTCATGCTTTGAAACCTACATTGTTTGCATTGGTTTGTATTCTTCTTCTCCTCTCTCATTGGTGCACAACTGCCTCATGTTGTATTACCACCAACAACTGTTAAACTGCATTAGCATGCTCTGAAGTCAAATTAAATGTATATCCCTGCGCCCTAAGCTTGTAGCGTTCATGTGTGCACATGCAAACATTAGGCTCTGTTACAGCATCAGATACAAACAATATTGGGACCCACTCGTCAAAACATTGCTCTACTGGAAAAACTCCACAGAGTAGCTTTAAGTGTTAAATAAAACAGACTGACTATCTATTACCACTGGTGGAAGTAGTACTAACATCTAACCAACAGCAATAATACAATGTTAAAATGTGAATATATTAATATAACAAATAAAAGCCCTGCTTTCAAAAGTATATAAGTATTAGCAGTAAAATGTAATTGAATATCACAACCAAAGGAAGCAGTCTGAAGAATAGGCCCTTCAGATAGTTGAATGATATGTAATTACAATTCTGATTCATACTAAACATATCCTTGTGGCACAACAAGCTTAAGGTGAATGGGAAAACTTTGAACCATATGCAAATATCTTATTATAGCATTGTATAACACCTGTAGCTTAATTGTAAAACGTGGGCGATCTGATTATAGTGTGAAATGTGTTAATCTTAAACAAATTTGATGTGGTTTCTCCTCTACGCTGCAAGATCAGATGTGCATACATATTAATAACTCTTATCTGGTATCACCACCTCTCCCTGAGGGTGAATGACACCTGGGCCAGCACGATCAAAATCTCCATCAGATAAGTGAAACGATAATCTGCCTTGTCTTGGGCAGCTAGTGCGTCTACTGTGATGCTCTGCAGATACAGTAGAGGTAATGTTACAACTCATTTTTATGTCATTCATGATTTGACGTTATCCTTGTTACGTTCTAAACCTCATTGTAGACCAATCGATGAGGCAGGAGTCTAAGTTCAGAATGCAATGCTGTTTTATTGTCATTCTTTTGACGATAAGAACTTTTTTATATGTATTTGTTTAAGCTCTGCAAAGAGAGAACAACACATTCTTAACATTAAATAATATATTTCAACAGAAATTGTGTGCAGTAGTCAAAGTAAATGAAATATCAAATTAAGTTAGAAGACAAACACAACGTAGTAGGGGTTTAAAGATAGGACAAAGGGAGGCAGGCAGCCTGTAGCCTCTTGTTAAGATGCAGTGGCTGCACCTGAGGAGGGTGTTTCTGAGCTGGGCTGCTGTTGAAGAGTCAAAGAATGACGCCCTATGTCTTTTCCTAACCACTTTTCCTTGGACCTCAGTGGAAAACGTCATGAAACGCTGAGGAAAGTTGTGAAGAAGAATTCAACCGTGGCGCTCAGAGAATACGACTGCACTATTACCAACACATAGAACATGAGTACAGTGAGAGACTTGATGCTGCGCAGTAAAGGATCCCTGTCCGCACTAGAATCGCACCACCTAAAAAGGATGTTTTTCATTTATCCATATTAAACAGCAACAGCGTTGCTTCAAATGTTGCTGAATGTTTTTGTTGGCTATATCATATTCAGTCGGGCCTTTAGACTTTTCTTATGGTGGCCATAATGCAAAAATAATCAAAGACTAGTTTACAAGAATGGAGTGGGAGTGGGAGTGGGGGGGAGCATAAATAATGAATATGCCCTTGTTAGCTTGGTATGAAAACCAGGCTGTGGGCTAAGCCTCTCACCCCTTCCCTTCACAGTCCTTCTCCCATTGCCCCACGGGGAGGAAGGGACTCTGAACTTTTCAGTTTCTTTCTCAAAACACTGCCCTTCAAAAGCCAAAGGTAAGAATTTTTTTGCTAACAAAGGCAATAACGCAGCCTCCAGGCATACACTCTGCTGGATCCACCACCTCCTGAGTGGTGCAGGCTTTGGACTGGCCACAGAGAAAAAGTCACACTGAAGAAATAATACACCTGCCACAAGTCTTCCACATACAAGTGCCCTGGATTTATTTTGGAAGTGTCCCATTTTCTTGCCTTCCTCCGTTATTTTCTTCAACAGTTTCTTCAAGACGTAGCTTGTTTACCCTTGTCCTATCGTATCCTCTTCTTATTGGAAACTAATATTGTCCTGTTGGTAAAGAAAATCTTCCTGCACTCAACAACAGGGGGTGTAGGTAATACTATAGTGCAGCAATCCTGCTTGTGATGACACATCTACCCGTGATGACACCCACAAAACTTTCTTTTTGTTTCACGTTGTCACTGTCATCACTGTGCTGTTTGAAGAATATTGTCACAGCCCTCTTTTTTTTCCACGCCTCCTCAATGTGGTGTCTGAAATAAATGGCATTTCCCGCTGTTTTCAAGGTATATTTGTCACATCCCTCCCAGCTCTCTCTCCTGGATCTGCTGTCTCTGTGTATGGCTATCATCTCTTCATATAGGGGGGCTGTTAAGGGAGCAGACTAGAAAGCAGCAGGCTTACAATATCACTCTTCTGTGTGGTTACACAGTGCAGATTTTTCAAATAGTCAAAATGGCAGCAAGGAATTGTGTCCCTCCTCCGCCTGCTCCGTCTTTATTACGTCTTAATTAGGGGCTCACTGATCTGGTCCACTTCATCCAATACTTTCTTTGAGGATCGGGTAACGGCCAGATGTGACGGATGTGTGTTTGTGTTTCCCTTTGCATATGTTTTAAAAATCACAAACTCCCCATAATAAGATTAATAAAACCAACACATTATTTTGAAATTTAAAATTGAGTTGGAAAAGTGAGAGAATTCCTCATTGCTGTATTAAAATAATTTGTCATAAATGGTCTTAAAATACGGCCTTAAGGCTCAAATGTCAGGTGAAATGATATTAAGCATTCACAGCAGCAATAAATAAAAAAACGCATTTATTCTTTTAATAACAAGGTCAAGTGAAAAGAAAATCCTTGGACTCTGCTGTCTGAAAAACAAATAGTAAGATTCCTCCACAGCCTTGGATCAATGCAGTTTTCATCTTTATTGCCAAGCTTTTGATGTAGCTGACCTAAATCAGGGACTATGAAGAGGACGATGAATGAGCGTGTATGTACACAACAGCAAGCCATAGCCCAGTAATCAGCAAGACGCACAATCCCTGTGACAAGAGCTTTTGAGTCAGCATATAGAGAGAATTGAATTTCGATATTGCGTAAGCAATAAATACTTTTTGTTTCTCGAGTTTGTACACAAACCTCCAAGCTGAGTAAAGGCTTAAAAAACTGTTTGTACAAAAACATACAACACAGATGTACAAAACACAAGAAGTATGTGAAAGTATACCTGTGGACCTTTATTGATCGAAGTAGAAGACGGTTCAACAGAGTCTGAAAAACACAAGAAGAGGCATCTGGTGTGGACTCTCTACCTACCTGCTGCTGTTACTGATAAAGTCTGCTCCAAGGCAATACCATGTTCTTCTGTTAGATCATGTGAAATGATGATCGTGTCCTCAGAAGACCAGTACAATTTGAATAAAACTACAGCAACACTGTGACCGTCTGTCCGTCTATCTATAACCAGAGTCTACCGTGCTGTGCTTAGTTTCTTATATTTGTCTTTGTCTCTTTCCACACCAGTTTGTCTGGAGGCAGCTTGCTGATTTTTTCCAGTTGGTCAGTGTGGCTCCCTGGCAGACGCCTGTCTTGTAGACGGGCACTTACCTAAACAAAGAGGCTCCTTCAGACACTTTTCTTCTGAAACTGCCTGCTGTTTTTAAAAAACATCTTCTTCCATTTTCATTTTTTTTTTATGTATTTGGGCATTTGGCTTTTTTATTAGTCGTGCTGAGGTATGGGGCGACAGGAAAGACTGAGAATACCAAAGGTGTCAGGTTGACTCACAATGTGGACATTGCTTTTACAGGGTCAGTGCCGTAACCCTCTGACTCATCACAACACACCAACCCACTTTTTCCACATTAGATTCATCGTTTGTTATTAAACATATCACCATGACCCTGAGATTCCCAAAGTCCATCCAAGACTTTATTACCAAATTCCAACAATGGTATTGATCTCTAACCTTAGCAACAAAAAAAGAGAGAGCTGAATAATGATGACAAAACATTTAAGTGGACAATTAAGCAATTCGCCAATTGGATCCTTTAAGCGTTTTATGGGCTATGTGGTTAAAATGTTTTAGTCCGCCAAGTAACAAGCTATCCTTCGATTTAATAAAAAGCATTCATGACAAGGAATGGCAAAGTCATTTGAATATAAATCAATTAAGAGTTAGGTGACACCATTATATTCATCATAGATACCTTCATTGAGATAGAGGGGGGAAACGGATTGGAAAGTCCAGCTAATCAGCAAGACTGCAACTTTTTACCAAGCCTTCCTGAAGCAAGATTGACTTTCACGTTCAATTCTTGCCAAGTGCTTTATCTGAAAGCCGAGTTGGACACAAAGGCCAAAGAGTGTAGGCTGAAAGAAAGATGACTATATTCCCTGTTGTGGTACAGCAAAGAGATTGTTGCCAGTATCATGACCACAGCCATCACGACCAACGGAAAGGAATGAGCCAAAAAAAAACATGCTTACAATTTCTATGTAATTGTGCCTTATCACCACAGAAAAGAAAGGTCTTTCTTTTGGTCTGTTTTTTTTTCACCCCTGCAGGAATGAAATAAGCTGGTCTGTTAAACAAAAACATGTCAAGAATAAGAGCTTTGGCATCGCAGCTGAATTTGCCATGAAGTCAGCAAGATATGGAGGATAACAACTAAGTCTCTCAAAATCAGAGTTGTTGTCTCTGATGTGTTTGACCTTCTGTGGAAGATGCAAGAAGATCTCAATCTTGCTGTCTGCTGACCTTAAGTGAAGGAGGCGCTTTCTGCTGAGATCATATCATCTGCGAATGCAGAGGCTGAGCTACAGAAGAGTCGGCCTTGACTGAAAGTGATGGGCTGTAGCTGTTTCTACAGAACGTCCAGAGGAGTTCTCCCGTAATCCCTGAAGGCACTGAATCAGGTCCATCTGGGTTGACCTAGCTCCAACAAAAGTTCTGATGGTCTAGTAAGGAAAACTTGTTGCTGTTTTACTGGGAACAGACCCTGAAGTAAAGGTGGCCAGTGATTAGACACACTGTTTTTTTGAGGATGTGAATATTCTCCTTGAGTTGAGACATACATTCTCTGCTGGAGGATATCAAGAACCATCAAGTATGAATGTATTCAAAGTGTTTTTGAGGATTTGTTTGAGAATATTTATAGATATCACAGGAAATGAGAGGGGGAATAAAGTATGGGGAATGACATGAAACAAAGGTTGTTGGTGGATACACATGCACATCCCCGACCCTAAACTCCACACCCTTACGTCCCTTAGCATTCTGGCAGGCGATAGGATTTGAGACAGCGGGTGACTCGGTAACTGCACAGGAATGTTTAGTTATTTATGAAATAAATAAGCATAGACACTATAGCTGACATAATGCAAGTTTGGTCATTGGGCTTTGGCTGCAGGCAAACCGAGCTGTACTGCACCATGGCAGGGCTTGTGTGAGAATTATAATGACAGCTGCGTCATACTGTAAGTGTGGTACTTAGCTGGAGGTGCAGCCCTGTAATCATAGGCATCAACTGTGTATGGCAACTGCCATACCGGGGAAATTGTTTTTATTAATTCTGATGAGATAATAAAAAGAAACTTAAAATTGATCATTTGTGCTCAAAAATATCATCCCTGGGTAAATGGTAGCCGAGTATTATCGCATGTTGTAAATGTTTGTGTTTAGATGTATTAGAAATGCGTATTGCGTAATACGTATTACGTAGATAAACTTATCAATGTCACAGAGAAGAAAAATCAGAGGCGAGCTGGTTGATGATGGTTTTTGACAGTGTATTCTGGAAGCACAACATCATGTACGAACGATGACTGTGGGTGTTTTTTTCCGGTAAAGAACTCGGCCTGCATGGTTGGGCCTTGGCAGCTTATACTTTGTAGCTTTTGTGCCAAATTTGCCTTGTGTTTTGAACGCCCCTTGGCTCTCTATTGGACATTGGCTTGTAATTCAATGCATTTCTTTATTTTCTGTTAAGTTCAAACAAATGACTAATGATAATTCCACCTCCACTCTCTGCCCATGGTGCTGAAATATGCGCCAAAATAGATACGATGAATATAAGCCGTTGTGAATGTGAGAGCACAGCATGTTCTAGATGGCATGTCACGTCGCCATGCCTTGGCTTCTGCTGAAACAACACCCCTGCCTGTTATGAGTTTTCATTACAAGTCACTGAAGGCTGCGGTGTTGCTGCGGCCCGTTTATAAAGAGCAGCACCTATCATGCTGAATGCCGTCATCTTGATTAGGTGTTCATGCAAATATGTGTCAGTTTCAGCGCGGAGAGAGATGAGTCCCGAAGCCCTTACAGCACTGAGGATGCCTATGATCACGGTGCAGTTACAATGTGTCGCTTTGCACCCTGCCATGGTGCTTTCGAGGCGGATCTGGAGCTGAAGAGGAATATCACCACTCACTGAAAGCCTCTCACAGCATCACAGATGAGCCTTCCAGCAGTGGAGAGGAGAGGGAAACCGGTTGGATTATATTCCTGGGGTCAGCATAACACTGGAAATGGAAGTAGCCAAGAGGGCTGATTCGGAGTGGGGCGTTTCTTTACAAGAGAGTATCATGTGGGGTTTTATTATAAAAACACTGTTTGTGTTGATAGTAACGATGAAGATATTTTCTATCAAACATATTTCGTTCTTTTTCTGTCTTTATTTATAATTAAATTACGGCATTGTGTGTACACACAGTAGTCATTGATGCCACCGGTATCCGCTAAGGGTTTTAATCACATCTTTTAAATAAAGTTACTTACTAATGACGAACAAGTACACTGTTGACTCGGAGATGCAAAACACACACTGCGGCTCATATCAAATGCTTCAGTTGGTGAGGTGTGTTATCTGTCCCTTCGTTTTGGATCACGCCCGAAAACAACCAGACAAATAAACCATTATCATGAACTGACTCACTGTGTCTTCTAAGAAAGCGGGCCAGCTACAATAAAGGCAGGCGTAGTACCAGGAGTGGCCCCTTCCAGCGTGGACGAGCCCATTGAAGTGATACTCCGCCCCAAAATGTCTTGTATCAAACATTCAACCCCGTGTAGACATGGAATGTGGCTGTAAAAGGCTGTCACTTGCTCCTTTGTGGAGAGTGGCAGCATTGTGATGGACTGAATTTAAAGTGACCAGTTACTAAAAACCTTTTTACAACAACCTTTTTCATCTTTGGGAATGATTACGAGGGTTGATGGAAGGTGTTTCACTTTATCTCGTTCACAAAACTGTCTCTTTGGAACAAGCAAAGACTTTGGAGAAATAATGTTGGCACCGTAGGGAGCATCTTGAAAATGGCCTTGGTCATTATGACCACGCAGAGCACTCTCATTGCCCAATGACTCAGATGAGATGATTCCCGTACTGTTATAAATCCACCACTGTGCCAAACGCTGTATCAGATATCAAGTTTAAAGCCTCTTTCTTCATGCCAAAATGTAAATCGAACTAGACAAAGAGGACAGGGTGAGAGAGATATCTGTGCTTCTTTTACTGCTCATATCAATTGATCAGGTTGTGCATGTTTCTGCACTGACCTTAATGCAACATGGTCATAAATACCAGCTTTGTGAAGTCATTTTTTTTTGTTAATGCATATGTTTTGACACAGATATGTCGATTGTTGTGGTGTGTCGGTAAAATATTTGAATAATGCTCCCAACTGTCCTCTTTGTCCCTGCACTCTGCCTGCCTGTCTTTGTTTTATTACACACATATTTAAATGTACATATCACATAAACATGCATTCATTTACTGTACATCACAAACTGAGGTCTACGTTTCATTTAGTTAGTATGGGAATGAGTTCCATTGCAGCACTGCTAATGGAGACTCTTTTGACACGGAGCTCCCTGAGGACAACAAAGTCATCTTCATGATTTTAAACTCGTCTTTGACAGAAATAATATCTTTTTTTTATAGGCTTACAGAACTTTGAAAAACAAATCGTATTGGTAATGTTGAGTTGATCTTTCTTCGTATGCCCCAAGGGCATGCCACCAGCCCAGTATTGATGTGCCGTCATCATAAAAAGTGAACTGAAGGTGCAGAAAATGGTAAAGACATTGCTTCAGCAGGAGACATAACGAGCAAACAAGTTTATAGTCTGATGCTCCACAATCTTAAAGGAGCAGGACAAATGAGCCACGGTTAGGTATAAAGCTGTGCCCAACAAAGGCACACCCACACTGTTCTGAACAGTCCAGGTCTGAATTAGAATAGGTCAAATACTGTATATGTGGATAATACTTTACTATAAGACCATGTGCTTCCTGTTGTATGGATGCCAACTCCTGAAATTATAACTGTTATTGACAGCATTATTTATTGATTGCTATTCGCAAAAGTTTAACAAACGTTTGTATGCGTTACTTTCTTTGTAGTGAAGATAAATTGTTATTTTTTTCTCAAAATATAATTCCAATGACGGATGAATGGAGCTGTTTTCCTTGATGACATTGTGCCAGCTGACTGTACAGTGGAAAATAAAATATGAATCAATAATTGGGTCAGTGAGGGCCAAAACAACACAGGCAGAACTTTGTAATTTGGTACTCTAATGTGACTTATATGATGACGACACATTAAAATGTAGGATAATAACATAATTCTCTTTTTGACTAGCCATGACTAAGCACACCACAAATGGAGAGTTTCTTCATCCAACAACTCTGTGTGTGATTGTTGTTATCCTAATGTGCATACTTCTCATTTGATGGACACCATTTTACAAATGTATTCTCCTTATTCTGTGATGAAGCAGCGCATGTTGTCATTGTACGTTTCTGCAAACCACAGATACATTGAATTTGGACTTTTTTTGAATGAATGTAAAATGCCATAATTATCTCTGGGCTGGGTGAAGACTTGAGCTCATACGGTTATTTTACATGTTACAGTGTACAGACATTAACGTATAAGAGCAGAAAAAGAGCTAAAGTATTCTGCATCATTTAATTGCTGAAAAAAAATCAATTAAACGTGATACTGGTGATGTTAAATAAATAATATATAAACCGCTATATATTTTGTGTGATGTGTTTTGCTGTTGTTCAATTGTGGTTTTTGAAAGTTTAAATGTTTGCAAAAGAATATTGTTGTGCACATACTTAATTTAAAAGCATCATGAAAAGTTTGTTAAAGCAGCATACTGGATTGATCATTATAGTCCGCATTGAATCGTAACATATCTGTTTGCTGAACATTAGAGTGTCTCTCCAGTAAAACATGTGTCTTACCTTACTGGTAGATATACAACAGACTGAAGACATACATGTCTGTGTGTGTGTGTGTGTGTGTGTGTGTGTGTCTGACAGAGAAAGAGCACCGCAGCCATGGAACTAGAATGAGTAGAAACACGTTTTCTGATCTATGTCCGTCTTGTCTACTCTTTATGTATGTAAATATTATCAGCATCATTTAATTAAAGTTCTTAAAGTAAAAGTATTGATTGTGCGGTAAAATGTTCCCATGTTTCTGGATTAATATTACTGCTATATTAATGTGTATGTAGCATTTAATTGCTTTAGATGGTTAAACTTGTGCTAATTTGAACTTCTTTACATACTGTCGAGTAGTTTAATCTACAGCGATGCATCATATTCTATAAGATCATCATGGGTTTGTAGCGTCGCTGTCCAGTGAGAACGACGTATCTCTAAAAAATCAACTTTTCATGAGCTCAGAAAAACATTCCTGGTTTCTTCTCTATGACGGTGCATTTTCTAGCAGATCTAAGTGGCTTTTTAAATTCTACTTTTAGCTTAAGAAGTAGGAGGATTTTCTCAAAATAAAAAGGAACACATCATCCTTCCGTTTATCACATTCAAAATCAACACATTTGGAAATACACGATTCACTGGACATGGAGGGGATGAAAAACCGTCATCTGAAAGACAAATGTAGGGCAGTAAAAAGAACAATATTTACCTCTAAGATATAGCCGAGTGTAAATGTACAATTTAAGTAGTTTTCTTTGTATACATTACCTTAATTGTTATGTCAAATATCTTTGAATGCATGAAGTTAGTACATGTGGGACATTTACTTCCTATATGTGTCTTGTTATATTGGTCTCAGTGATTTTAAAGAAGATTATTAAAAACACAAATCTGTATGTAAAATGTTTTGTAGGACATACCGTGTTCTGCTCAATGTACTGTACTTGTAGTAGCTGCAACAAATCAAATTAAGGAGATTAATGTTGACACAATTTTCCAGAGAATATACCAATACTTGTATTCTTTTGGCTTCTCTCTGACCACAATACCTGAGGGAGAAGCTCTGGATAACTTTTGATGAGTTGGATTTCACTTGAGAAATTAAAATAAAAAACATAAAACATCTGCATCTTAGATTGTTTGTTACACACTTACAAATATTCTCTTGAGATGTTTATTGTATATTTGCAATATTCCAATATGTATATTATGTAGATCAGATAATATTGTAAATCAATTATTATAATCACAGCCAGTGTCTGTGTGAGTGCAGTAGCTTCTGGAAATGTATTACTGTAATAGAGTACTTATTCACACAATATGTCTCTCGTGATACATTGTCTAGAGGCACTTAGCTTTGAGTGGTTTCAGTTTCAAACTCATCCATCATCAACACACAGATCAAATAAAACTGGTTGCACAGAGTATCATAATATCTGAACATCTACTATTCACCTGCAGTCAAATAAACCCCTGTAATTATATCACTACAGTTTCTCCCTTTTTCTTTCTCTCTTTGCCCAGAACGATTTCTATAAAATACATTTATACTGTGAAGTAGCTCGGAGGGTTTAATAGATTTCCCATAAAAGTGAGAGAAGCGGGACAGGGGAATGAGAAACAGAACGACGGAGATGCCGTTGAATGGAGAGCATAACTTGTGAAAAGTAAATCTGGTTTCGGTTTATGTGCTGACCAGCTGCTGGTATGTGTCAAGTGTGACATTTATAGATTTTACATACATACTTCTGCTCACAAATCAACAGCCCGTCTCTGTCTTTTTCCTCTCCCTCCGTCTGCGTCCCCTCCACCTCTCTTGTCTTTCTACCTGTTTGCGCAGTGTGTCCCTCGGCTCTTCGACATTAAATGCAATGACACGCGCACACGTACACACACAAACACACACACACACCCACACACAAATAGAGAGAGACTCTGTGTCTGGACTTAGATGAGATTTTAAAATGTTGTTTTGAAACTTTGAGGCTTTTAGTAAAAGTCCAGATATAAATCTAAGTTGGTCCCACAGTGACAGATGGCATTAACCAGAGAGAGAAAGACAGCTCTGGTTTGGAAATATATAAAGCTTTGATCTTTGTGTCCCTAAATCCTATCAATTTGAACATAGAGAAGAAACAAGAGACTGACAGATACAGTTTATAGCGAAAGAGATTTTCTGAAACGGCGTACCGTTTATGGCTCTTATATTTTGACAATATCCGATGACTTGAACTGATGTGCTGTCCTGGTTGAAATCAAATCCTTTCCTCAGATATAACACTATTACACTGACTGTATTTAATTGGCCACATTTACATGCATGGTGACCCGTTTAGGGTGGTCACATATAAACATATCACTGCTGTGTTAGAATAACCACACTGACATTTACCCGACTCTTCTCACGATGACTGTGGTTATGCAGACGTTGGGATTTTCATGCAGCAAAGCTCCACCTGCACAAAACTGCAGTCACAAAATGTACACAAAGAATGATCCTTTTTTTTTTTTAAACATGGATCCTCATGTTACCGGCCTTTGGACACGTGGAGGTAACATAACTCTGTTTGAATAATCCAGTTAAAATCATGGTGAGATTACTGGGAAACCAGTTAGGGTGTCTAACTGTCGACTTTAATCAGGTTTACTTCTTCGACTTTTCTTTTTGCTGTTTGTGCAAACTCAGACTCACACCACCTGTATCCAAGGTTTCTTCCTTTTCCTTTTTATATAGGCGCCCCTGACAAGATGCGACAGGGCAGATTTGTTGGCTTGTTTTGTCCTGTTCTTATTTGATTTCTTTCTGTAACCGTTTCTTGAGAGACTTGCGAGCTGCCATGAAGGAGTGTACTGTATATTTCTACATAAATACACTTTAACTTAATGTCTCAGACACCCTGCTGCTGATAAGCACTGACTGCTGCTGCTACCACTGAATTAGGAGGAAACTCTCGCTCTGTCAGAGAGACGAGCTGGCAGCCCCGTCTTTTATAGAGACTTTCTTTGGTGGACTGTTCTCAGGACACCACAGCTGGACGGGAATATTCTGTTTACAGGTTTATTCACGGTGACTGACGGGCTCAATGGTCGGGTATTAACGGTGCAAACAGCTTCTGCCAAATGAAGAGAGTTTTTTTTTCCGAAACTCGCTCGGTCCAATTTTGATCCAAAAAAAAGGGAAACCATCACATAGAAGTCACGGTTACAGTGAATATGAACACATAAAATATCCAATTTTTATTTCATTTCACCTGTCTGCAGCTGTGGGGGTTTGCTGAGCTTCCCAGAACTCCCTCGGTGCTCACCCCCTGGTGTGGCAAAACTTACAGTTCCACGGTGAACACATCATGTCAGCTAAAATTCAGGATGATGACGGAGCCTTGTTAGAGGAATACAGACGTTACTGGTAATATGTGTGCGCCATCATCATTCTACATATGCATTACTCCTCATAACAGACACAAAATCAGTTAAATAGTTTTGTTATTATTATCTCATTTATGTAACTTAGAGCTAACACAAATATGCACACCTCTAAGCTATGGCAGGTTGCTTCATTTCTAATGTGAGTAACTCTTTCGATAGATTGATACGTATACCTGTGTTGGATTCCTCTCCGATCATGAGACGGATGCCGTAGTCCAAACTAAGTGTGTGCCGACATGTGGGTTTGAAATGGGAGTGAAGAAGATTCACACCTGCAGTGTGTGTGTGTGTGTCATGATTCGTCTATGTGTAAATCATGAAATTACTATTATTATCACTACACTTCCACAGCAGCTCATCCTCAGTGCCCTCTCTCTACGATCATGGTTTCACAAACATTCAAATGTACTCAGCGTTTGATGACAGTTATGACAACAACACAGCTGCACATCTGTCTGTGTGTATGTGTGTGTGTGTGTGTGTGTGTGTGTGTGTGTGTGTGTCTCCTGCGCTCAGTCTCTGGTCGCGAGTCAGACAATAGGACAGTTATACTGCTGAAACCACCGGCTCAGCCCCGGCCCGCTCCTCACATTTTCCATCTCACCACGTTCCCTCGCTTTGCCTCTTTTTCCTCTTTTTCTGCTCAGGGGAGACGAGGAGTGAGGGAGCATTCATTTAGACCGAACTGAGACGACTCTCTTACCTTCCTTTCATTTTTTTCTGTCTTAAGCCTTCAAAATCCTCCATCTTCATTAACTCTTCAATATTCTGTCTGAGTCAGACTTTTATATTTTCTTGAAATGTCGTCTTCATATATTCTTTCTTTCTGAGGAACTGACAAAGTTTAAAAACATGTTTAAACTGATATTTGAGGAACATTTAGAGGCAGGACGAGAGAAGATTGACAGAACTGAAGACGTAGTTTCCTGCGGCGTTATAAGTAACATGCTGTTCTAATTTTTTATGACATTTAGTTGATTTGTTCTTAAAAAAAAGCAAAAATCAACTTTCAAAATCAGGACCCTGACAAAACATCCTGAGTTCGTAAAACTCAATACACTTACTGTAATTGGCCCTTTAGAAATTATTTTTATTATGCGGTGTTCCAGATGTGTTTATTGTTATGGCTGAATATTGGATGTGCTTAAGTTAGAGTCTATTGTGTGACTAATCACTCATGGCTCGTTTGATCATGTTTTATCTGCCCGCGGCCTCATTTATAAAAGCGTTTCACAAACAACTTTAATCAAACCAATATGCCAGCCAGTATGTCAAAGTAATTCTCTTTTTTTAACTCTGAAGTCAACGTGGAAAAGGTCCCAAAGTCGGTGCACTCACCCGGTTCATCATTTGCAATTGAAAGAAGCTGAATGTGTATGAAGGGGGAATCTAAAACGACTCCACTCCGCTGGTAGCTTTGTTATGGAGAGGAAGTAAAACGATCACGCTGGCTGAAAGCTGCTCTCCGACTGTCACAACCTGTCAAGTTAGACGACAGGGAAATTACTGAGAAAAGTAATCACTGGTGGAAATAGCTTGGTCATGTGTATTTATTCGCTGGATGGGAGGTTAATGTCCAATGCTGTATGAATCAACCTAAAGGTCATTTCTTATTTATAAAACATAAATACGTTGGACATTTTACATCAAAGGAAAAAGACGAAGAAGAAGTTTGTAATACTGCAAAATATATAAATATTGCAATACTTTCATCAGTGGGCCATAGCTCAATTGTGTTACGTCCTTCGGCGATAGATAGTGATAATGATTTTTTCAAATGAAAGCCTTTGAGATTGCCACTTTAAGTAGTGAGAGTTTTAACTTAAGTCCACCAACGGATCAGTGTAGAATAGTTACAGGAGCAGAAGGTCTTAATATGTTGTCCACTAAGTGAACGATGCCAAGCGGCATTTTGATGACTTTTTCCTGAATAAACAATGTGAGATTCAAGGAAGAAAAATCACAAGAGGGTTAATAAATCCAGACCTTCACAAAAAACATACACATATACATCAGGATAAGTCAAGTGTACTGTAAACAAAGTTGATGAGGAGAACAATGGCATAATTCATAATTGCACACACACACACAGGATCATATGCACACAGGCCTCTCACTATAAGTAAAACCCTCCCACACACACACACACACACACACACACGTGCAGACTTATCTAAACACTAGTCTAATGCAGTCCTGTGCGCTATGGAAAATGTATATGCGGAACAAATTTGATTCATAAATGGGCAGGTTTCAATTTGAATCTTCGCACACTCTCTTATGGCTGGCTGCTAAAATAGAGCTCACCCTTTGGAACTGGAGAGAGAGAGAGAGAGAGAGAGAGAGAGAGAGAGAGAGAGAGAGAGAGAATCATCATTCAAGGATTTCTGTGTGGAGCTACAAGGCTGGTTGAGTGAATATGAGCAACCAGCCAGCAAAGCCAATTTTATACATGGTTAAGTTTTCTCATACACTATGTACCTGAGTATACACACTCACCTACACACGCACACGCACACGCACACACACACACACACACACAGTCTACACATGTACAAACAGACACCCACAGGTACACACATCCTCACTTTGAGGGATCTTCATAATCTTTTTATCCTCGTGATGACCACCATGCAGGCCAGGAACGAAAAAACACATTTCCTGTACACACACACACACACACTTGAGAACAGTTAATCTGTCATGACTCTAATGGCAGGTGACCTCCCCTACTGATGTACACAGTAAAACAAGATACACCATACGAGGACAGCTGAATATTTTCCCCATATGTGAGTGCTGATCATCTCATTCCAAAACCACGAGCATTAATATGCTGCCATAACAGCCTCCACCCTTCTTCTGGGAAGGCTTTCCGCTGGATTTTGGAACCTGGCTTCAAGGATTTACTCCCATTTAGCCACAAGAGCATTAGTGAGGTCGACCACTGATGTTAGGCTGATAAGGGGCCTGGATCTCAGCCAGTGTTCCAGTTGATCCCAAAGGTGTGGGATGGGGGTGATCTCAGGACTCTATGCCGACCAGCTAAGTTCTTCCACACTGTACGGACCTCATTGTGTGCATGGGGGCAAAACAGCAAGAGGCCCTCCCAACCTTTAGCCACAAACGTTGGCAGTATTGCCTTAAATAATTTAACTTCTATCATTAAGATTCCCCCGAGCCCAAACAATGAAATACGACCTCAGACACATACTTTTGGTCATATAATGTGAGAAAAAAAATGAGAGAAAGCACTGAAGGAAAGAGAGCAACGGAAAAGAGAATATATATTTTATAAAGAGGAGGAAAAGAGAATACAGATTAAAAAGCTAACTGTGGACCCTCGACATTAGAAACCTGAAGGTCTTCATATCGTCACCTTAACACTCATAACGTCGTCTCACAACTCACACGACACGTTATGAATATGCAAAATATCTTACACGCTATGTGTTACCCAATGTGTGCTCATACTCTGAATCTACGGTGTGTGATTTTCTCTTATGCCACACTGGACACAGATAAACTGTATTTGCCAAAGTACATGAGTGGCCTGTACTCTTTCCTTCTTCCACTCAGGGCGTGGTTCGACAGACAGGAAACGGTCCCCTCTGCTTTTAGCTGGGGCCCTGCACAGGGTGTGTGTGTGTGTGTGTGTGTGTGTCAGGGTGTGGTGTGCCCACTCAAACACGTCAATAAGTAAAGAAATACTTTTCACCACTTTTTCTGCAGAGCAAAGCCATCGGACCGCCTCGTGTTTCCAAGCTTGAGTCATATCTGAAATTGATTCCAAAAAGAAAAATATCTGACGTTTACTGTGAGTATATTTTACATCTGAGTACAAGACAATGTTGAGCACCATTTTACAACTAGACTTTCAAAACAATTCCTTTTAGAAATCTTCTTTAAGAGATGACAACATGAAATAGTGTATGTCATCCCACAGATTAAAAGACAGATATTCTATTCTATTCAACTCTGTTTGTGTGTGTTTGGGCGCTTGTGTGTCCAGACAGACGTCAAAGTGGTCAGTTCATCTCGGCTGTGTTGCCAAGGGCTGGACCACTGTGGTTTTGTTTGAGCTCTATGCCAAAATACTGTGTCTGTTAGAGAGAGAGAGAGTGTGTGTGTGTGTGTGTGTGTGTGTGTGTGTGTGTGTGTAGAGCTGGGTTGTCCTCAAGCTAAATTGAGTACCGACCACAACAGACAAACAGATCGACTGATAGACACAAAAAGAAGGAAGGGAATTGAGAGAGAGACCGACCACAGAAAAGAGACAGGGCCTCCCTGTGAAATGTCATTCCCAAACACAACAACTCCCTCACACACTCTCTCACACACACACACACACACACACACACACACACACACACACACACAC
>NW_022280065.1:3537742-3546947 GCF_004355925.1 Anarrhichthys ocellatus | reverse complement strand
CACACACACACACACACACACACACACACACACACACACACACACACCCACACACACACACACACCCACACACATACACACATTCTCAACATGGAGGCCACAGACCTCCACTGGCCCTTTAATGGACATGGACTGGATCTAGACTGGTCCCTAAACTGAAGGGCTTTTAAGGTGGCTGTTAAGTGGACAGCTGAGGTTTGTATGTTCAGCTTCCTGATCAGGAGGGATGCAAACCAGCGGCCCTCAAATCACAGAAGAGTGCACAAGAGAGCGCACAAGAGTAAACCTCATATTCATAGCTGTGTGAATGAACTAATAGAGGCCTGTAGTTACAGATTTACAGAAGTAATACATGCATAAATAAATCATTTTGGTAGAGTTACCAGAAGTAAAAAGAAGAAGACTGATTTAATACAACAACTTACTGAAACATTTCAGGACCAGCAACAGACCTTTTGCACAGTAAAATATGCTGACATGTTTATCATGCTGCTGTAGATGCAGGTAGAGGAAGCTTTACATTTCAACAGGATGTCAATCACTGAATAAATAAATATATAAATATTGCTTTATGTGCAGCACTGCTTGCCAATAACAAACGTATTTATGGCATTTCATTTTGTGGCTATGGGAGGTTGTTTTTTCACTCTGCTCTGATGCATTCTTACATTAGCAATCAAACTGATGGATATGCTGTGGTAGAGTTTTACATTTGCCATACTGCAGGTATTTGTTGAGACTCAGAGTAATAGTAGTATTGGTACTGGCATTACCACTAGTATCTAACGCCATGTGCCTATTCTAGAAGTACTTGAGTTATCAAAATAATGGTGGATTCAGGTTAAGTCCATACCAAGCACTATGAGCAGCCAAAAGAAACGGAGGTTAACCTGTAATTGATCTGCCTTGTTATGGGAAATAAAAGCCACGTCCATTATTGTCACAATATGACTGCAATGATTTGGCTTTTTTATGCCTCAGTTTTATGCTAGTTACTATCACAGCTTGTGTGTTCAGAGCTGCCCAGCCACAGGACCAAAATCCCCAAAAGTCCTCAGCACTGCTAAAGACATTATGTCTTAGAATAACCCTGTTCTGAGTGTGTCGGGCTCTGCATGCATGCATGGATGTGTGTGCAGTTGTTTTGACCAGCAGTTAAAGATCTGAACATGCAATCAGCTTCTCTGTGGTAACGTTCCTTCTTTTTCTTTTATACTTTTTGTTGTTGTTTTCATGCATGAACCCGGCCTCCACGCCTTCCTCGACCCCTCCCTCTGTCTCGTTCTTTTCTGCTTCTTGTCCTTATAAAACAGTTTTTAAACTTTGTATATCTTTTCTGCCTTTTTGATGAGGTTTCGCCCCCCACCTCCGTCTCTGTGCCTTTCTGTCGTCTGTTTTTCTCTCTTTCCACCCAGGACTCTTTCTCCGTCTGTCTGTCTCGACAATGAACCATCCTGACCCTTAAATCCGGCCCTCTGTTATGAGGATACCACTCCACTTCTGTGTCCTGTAGAAAAAAATTGTTTTTACCAATGGTTCTTGATGTTGCAAGGTTGTTCCACATCGTTAGCTCACAATGTCAGCAATGAGTTGAAACATTATGAGTAACAGTGGTAATGATTTAATAAGGTAAGGTAAGGTAAGGTCCTTCTCTCAGTAATAAATGTTCTGTCATCAGTGTCATGCATTTGATATTATTGCAAAAAAAGGCCAGAAAATTGAGTCTGTCAGCGTGAGCATATACTTAGATGTGATTTACTCCCCACGTCTGCTTTATGTCTCACGTTCACATGGGATAAACTAAGGTTCAAAGGATTCTCTCCAGATACAACAGAAACACAGCTTTTGCTTTGAATTATAGCTTAATTTGTTCCCAAAATGCTACCAAGGTTCTCAATTAAAACTTAAGTGGAAACACTGTAGCCTGAAATATATTAAACCCAAAGAAGAAGCGGAAAAAAGGCCAAAACCAAGAGGAAAAAGGCACCCCTCCATAGTTACTGAGATGCATATTCACATGCGACATCAGATGACCTCCGTGTTTGTTAAAATATGATGAATTTTTACTGATGAACGACAGATTGTGTAAATAATAGATTAGCATTGAATTAAGAACGCAGAAATGTTCTGCAAACATGACAAATCCAACAAATAAAAGCAAAGAGCCATGGCACAGGTTTTTACTGGAGAGATGATTTGCTGTTACTTCGAGGGAAATTAACTCCAAAGCCTTGTGGCTAAATCAGCTTCTTCACTGGATGCAACATGCACTAAACTGCCATTTGTTCCCATCTGCCAAAGTCAGGCCTAATGTCCTCTGTGCACAACAGCTGCAACAAAAGAGCTACACAAAACCTTATATCTTTCAGTCATCGTGGTCTCATCAAAGCAAGTTTTTACACGAATCTGTTTCTTTGGCCTTATTCATTTTCCACATTCAATCAAAAGAAACATGACAACCAACTCTGAGAATAACTGACAAACTTCTGTGATCCGAGGAATACGACTGCATTGATGCATAACGGTTGATCGTGATTTTCATGAATGTTGTGACAGTTCCAGACAACTATATGATGGTTTGCCTGAAATACACAAGTTATATGGGCATTACGCTTATTGAAGTGTTCATTGTTGTGCATAAAAATGATTGTTTACAACAGTTTGAAGAAGGTTGAAAAAAAAGGTTTGCTGTTCAACATGCACCAGGGCTGAACAGGCTTGACAATATACACCATGAGCCAGCAGAGTTCATGGAAAATTAGTTTTTTGGATGGCGTCTAATGAGCTTGAATGCATCAGCATTTCTACATCAAACAAATACATAATATAACAGAGCAGAGCAACATTCACAGAGGGAGGAGGTTGGGTCACAGAGTGCAAGAAAAGAGAAAAGAGTAAAAAAAAACATTCTTTTCACTTGCTTTGTATTGCTGCTCCAATCAGATGTTGTTACTTGGTTCCAGGGATGACATGCTGACAGTCAGGTGGTAATCCAATTGTCCAACGGTCATCCACTGTAGAGGGCTTATGGACGGTCCAGTGAGCCTGTGAACCTCTTGGGAAGAGACACAAGTAATTCCACCATCAGTGATGAGACGGAGATGAAGTCATCAAGTGTCCAAACCAAAATCACATCACATGCTCCCAGATGTGGACCAGGACGAGGGGGAGAGAATACCTGATTATGGACGGATGACAAGGGTGGACATGTAGAGGGAGAGACTTAAAAAAGAAAACGAGACAAAAAGAACAGGAGAGAGTGAAATGGAGGCGGAAGGGATGGACTGAAAAAAAGAGAAGCCAGAGAAAGATAAAGAGAGATGCAGAAGGTGACAAATACAGGAAGAGAGAGAGGCGGTTGCTCATTCTAATTGGAAATTAAAGAACAAAGACAATTTTCTTGCAAAGGAGGAGGCTGAAGGTACACCAAGCCCAACTCAACACTAGAAAGATAGAAGCGTGGAATTGACCCAAAGGGAAATCACCATTTTGATTTGACGTACACACAGATCAATTAAAACGTTTGCACCACTGTGTGTTTGCGTGTGTTTACACAGACGTGTGTGTATCCATGTGTGAGGGTGTGTTTAGTAGACAGCAGAAAAGCCAGATGACAGGAAATGGAAAGGAAATGATCAAAAGCGTTCTGATAATTACAATTTGTGGTTTCACCGGGAGAGATTTTCTGGTTAAGTGGGAGAGGAGTGGATCCTTTCTCCCTCTATCCGCATAACAATGAGTGTTGGGGGCTTCTCGCGCGGAATCCCAAAAGAGATATAAATTCAAGCTTTCCTGCCATGATTTACATTTGCTATGAAGGGAGGGAGGGAGGAGGGGAGGGAGGGAGAGTAAATGAGAAGGAGAGTTAGAGCGAGCCAAGAGGGACTATCAAGGGTGTGTTATTGTTATAATACACCACATACCTACTGTATATCTGCCACTCACATACAGACAGTATATGTGTGTGAGTAAGAGAGAGGGAGAGAGGATAGATTATAAAACCAGCTGTGACTCCAGGTGTGGTTGTACGTCGTCCACGCCAGACAAAGGAGCTCGAGACTCACAATGGAAGCAAACATGATTCTGAAGTACAGCAAATGTATGCTCCTCAAAAGCAATGTCGGATATTGTTGACAAGTTGTATGCCGCAGCAGGGGGCGGAGCTACAGGGCCACCAGAATGTTTTTCCTTCGAGTTAACGATATTTCACCGCTCATGCTTTTGAATCAGGGGGTCAGGGATTGTTTGATTAGACAGAATTTTGTTTCATTGATTGAGAAAATAAGTGAAATGAAGCTCAGTGGCTTTTGCTCTGCCGTGTGAGGTGAATCTCTCACACAAGATGGAAAATTGCAACCTGACCAAACAGTTCAGAGTAAAGTCCTGTCTGTGTCAATGCTTTCACCCCCTCGCTTTCAGCTTGGATGCATTCAAACAGCCTCATTTTCCATCTGAAAGAGATACAAATAAAGAGAGACTGGCGTGGAGGGAAAGCAAGAAAGACAGGATCACTTAACGTAATTAAAAAAGAACACAATTTGAATTTGTCATATGTATAAAAACCAACCCGTCATAAAGTCATAAATTTCTGAGTCAAAGATTAAGGAATAAGGAAGACATGAGAGTGCTGCATCAGTCGCGTCTTCTGTCAGCTCTCACTGGATAGTTTCTGCTCTGCGTCACGCACACTTACAGTAGATAATGCAGATAATGCAGACAATATCGACTAATCGCAGGATTGGCGTTTCGATCCCAAGCTCATGTCGAAGTGTCCTTGAGACCGACACTGAACCCCAAGTTGCTTCTGATGAGCAGGTCAGCAGTATATGTGTGTGTGTGTGTGTGCGTGAGACAGAGAGAGAATGAATTGTCCGTTAAGTTAGAAAAATGCAATATAAAATGCGTTCCATTTGCTCCATCTGTATGTCTCTGCCCCATCCTCTTCCTCTTGCCTCCTTCTCCTTCCTTTCATCTTCCTTTCCTGTCTTTCTCCTCAATTCTTTCTCACTCTATCTGTGCTTAGTCACCTCTTCCTTCAACCCCCCTTTACCCCCTCTCCTAGTCTTACTCTGTAGATTCATTATATCGGTAGACAGTCAAAGGTGAGTTTCGCGTTTTATTGATAGAAAATAAGACATAGTTTAGTTCTAGTTTGTGTCTTTTATGGCTAACAGGGTGGGTATGATTAGGCTGCCTGGTGCTGAAAAGACTTCTGGTGAGGATGTTTAAACTGTCAAGGCACTTTCCAAAAAAACTATACTTTCTGCTAAACTTGACGCAAGGGGGTTTTAAAATGTCTTATTTTGGGTGTTGAACTTTTGACTTTAGCTTCCGTTTAAAGCGTCTTTGCGGATCCATTCTGTACAAATCCAGCAGGTTATGCTCCTACGGTGAATATCTGAAAAGCTACTAAATCAGGTGCTAAATAAATTGAGAAAACATTTTTGGAGCAGTGATTCTCTAATCACCACTAATGTCAAAGCAGACTCATTAAACATCTTATTTTCATATCCAGAAGCATCCAGAGAGGGCAGGCATTAGTTATTTTAAATTGTGGCTTTTTCATTTTGGAACATGAAATCATTCAGGTCAATAGAGTGCAGAAGTCCTCCAAGGCCTAATAATCCCCCCAGATGCCAGTACTTTCATATTCACAGACGCAAGCTTTCTAAACAGACCTCCCTCTTAAGAAAGTTTGAAAGCTCCTCTTTTACTTCAGTGGCTCCTGAGCTGCTGGCATTGATCAGCAACACTTGCAAGCCCCCTGCTCATAAATAACGCTCACTTTATGCAAAGAGCAAGTGAAATATTAGTGTTTGCACCTCTAACATCAGCTACCAGCGATCATTAGCATGCTCGCAGCGTGAATCCCATTAGCACACTATGGCATCATTTAGCATTTTTACATCAGCTAAAGTGAGACAGTGTGTAGCACATCAAGAAGGAGTTAGGCCGGAGAAAGGATGAGGGAATGATGATGGAGATGAAGGATAGGTGTGTGTCCTGTCTACTTACATGAACACAATCATTTTTAGATACATGGGAGCAGTTTGTTAACAGGTGTGTGTGCGTGTGTGTGTGTACAGAAGAGTACTTTTTGTGGGGGGTGTGTGTGTGCACATAAACTGCTCAAGGAATGTAATTTATCAGACAGCATCTTGTTGCAGTGTGTGTTTTTTTTTTTTTTTATCTCCCAGAGATTCTGTTATCATTAGAATTATGATAGCCCACCGCAGGACAAATATCTGATTAACGATATGTGTGCGTGCTAGCCTGCGTGTGAGCGTGTTTGCGTCGCCATAAATCATATCTGATTATGATGATCAGGCAGGCAGGAGAGATGAGCGATGAGAAGGGGGGGGGAGACAAAGCGGGAGACAAGACACGCACACACATTGGGGCAGAGAGCTGGATGGAGGGAAAACAGAGAGAGTGGTGGATGCACGGCAACACAGAGGTCATAATTCATACCAACAAACCTCCAGCACTCAACTGAAAAATGATGACGCTTCACGAACATTAACTTACTAATCACTCATCCACGTGGAGTGTGTGCGTTTGCATGCATTTGCTTTGACAGACTTCACAGACATTAGACTACTAATAAGTCATTCTGTGTGTGTGTGTGTGTGTGTGTGTGTGTGTGTGTGTGTGTGTGTGTGTGTGTGTGTTGGCTTAAGAGAGAGAGTGAAAACATTTGTTTCATTGACTTTTGAATGTTTTCAAATCTGTACATTCATTTATCATCTCTATGTTAAGCAGGCTATAGTTGCTTTGTGTGTCTGCATATCTATTTGTGCATATGTGTGTTGTTTCCTGCCCTTAAATACCAAATACATTTTAGTCAACATACAGTAAACTGAGTATGCAGCACAAGGCACAATATATACACTGTATTTGTATGCAGCAGCAAACCTTTGATAAATGAGTGAAGAGACCTCCATGGTTTTTGTATGGTAAAGGTGTAATCCTCCCTATCACAGGAACAGGAAGTAAAAACTTAAAAAAATGCAGTAGAAAACATCATTATTCAGAGTTGACAAGGTTGTGTATATTCCAAAGATCCAATCAGTTTGCATCACAATGTGCAAGTCATACTCTCCACACTTGGAGAGTCAGAGAACCAAACAAAGTGGAGCTCTGTCAGCTGTGTTTCCCATGCAGCCGTCTTTAAAACCTGGAAGACACCAGCTTCCATTTGGCTTAAACAGTTTCCAAAGTCTGTCATCCTTCTGCTATTAGTTGAATTGGACATCTAGATTCATAGAAATATGATGACATTTGACAATAAATGTTCATTTTCTTATTTGTTACACAAATAGCCCCAAGCCCAACTGTCCTTATCAAGAGTTCAACACTGGCCCCTTCATTCATAACGGGTAACAAGCACCTGCATCCGAGGTGTTCAACTTTACCCTAAATATTAGGAAAAACCTTCCAGCCACTTAGAATCGAGACTCACTGGCTTTTTTTTCTGTTCTCTCCACGGTGAAAGAAAAAGTCAGAACCAACTCCAAGATAACGCCCAGAAGCTGCATGTTAACAATACTGTCTTGTATGAAGGATTTCTGTCTACACCACGTCCAGGTCAACACACATATACATCACATGCCCACTTCATATGGGAATATGACTGTGTTAACAGATAATCAGTCATACTAACTAACAGCAGGGCATGAATACTCAAAATTCAACCAAAGCGCTGAAACTCTGAGAGCCGGTCCAAATAACACGACTATCTTATAATCTTCACGTGTGGCGTCGGCCTATAGTTTACGTTAGACATCCGTGTGTTTACGGTGCCACTAACCAGTGGCTGTACGGTCCGTGTACGCTTTGATAGTTTGTTTATTGGATTAGATCCAAAGTGGCAGAAACAAGAAAGTGACACGCACCCTCGTCTCGTCCTCCCCCCCATCCAGCGGTGAAGGGAGTGGTCGGCACTTGGCTGCTCCAGGAGACTGGCTCGGGGCTGTCCCTGATCAGACTCCAGGAGCTGGGGTTTGTACTGGTTGAATTCAAGCTAGCAGCTGACTGCTAACTGTCTCCATCTCCCAGAGCTGCTGCAATCTCTCCCGGCGACGGACAGGACGAGGCAAGGCTGCGAGTTGTTCTCTCGTTTCTGCCACACATACACGGACCACGATGTACAACTACAAAGCTCTCGGGGCAGCTGTACTTCCTCGTTCTCTGGACCGAGTGCAGCTACAGTGACTCAATATCGCCTCTGAAGGAACAGGTGGTATAAGAAGACAGGCCGGGCCAGACCTTGCTGGTTGGCAGCAGATATTTTTGCAGCACAATACATTAACATATTTGGCATCAAATACATCAAAACTGTTACTTCTTCACATTCTTTTGAATGTTTTAAACTGAAATTCTGGCCACGTCTAACACGGTGTACCTTTAAGGTTTAGAAAGACCCGTGACCATATCCCTCATTTTTAGAATATCCCCGAGTGCAAATTATATGATATTATAATGACAATATTATGTGAAACGGCTTTTGCTTTTAGGTCTGTGTATTTTGTGTTTCTGGCGAAAATGAAAGTGATGTCCTTGAGCAACATACTGAAGGCCTGCAGCTCCAGGGGAGCAGTGTGTGGCCGACCCTGCCATTTCACCTTCCTGTTGAGGAGGCAAGCGGGAAGATGAATTTGTCCTTCAGGGAACAAAAGAGAAAACAAAAAGGAAAGCGAGCGAGGCCATGTGTGTGTTCAAAACCCAAAGTAGCTGTAAAACACGGTGAGAGGTGTTACCATTAACACATGTTAAAACTGGCATCCTTTAGACTGGGCCTGTGAGTGCAGCATTTAATGTTAGCAGATACTCATCTCCCAGCAGAGAGAGAGAGAGAGTGTGTATATGCATGTGTGTGTGCGTGTGTGTGTGTGTTGATGACAGTCTCTGATCAGTAACCTGTATGTTGATTGCAGACTTATAGTCTGTGAGGGAGACATCAAGAGTGTGTACGTGTGTTGATTGCAAGGTGTGTGTGCATGTGTGTGTGTGTGTGTGTCTGCTGATTGCAGAGTAATGCAGATCAGATGAAGCAAGAAATCGCCTTTTTGGCTCCATCAATCATCGGCCTCTCTCCTCTCTCCCCCGTCTCTCTCAATTTCCTTCCTCTCGGGCTCACTCATTCCCTTTGAGAGTCTCTCTCTCTCTCTCTCTCTCTCTCTCTCTCTCTCTCTCTCTCTCTCTC
>NW_022280065.1:3502716-3532716 GCF_004355925.1 Anarrhichthys ocellatus | reverse complement strand
ATATACTTAGGTGTTTGTACATCAAGACATTTTACACATTTCCCGGTAAATCACTTTTTTTTTTTACAAACAACCAGCGCAGCAACCAATCAGATCTCTCCGTGGACGACGGGTTGATATGAAACCAACGGCCCAGAGCACCAGAGGGTCCCTGTTGTCATCTGGAGTCAGTGATAAGAATTAGACCAGGTGTTGCTCAGCTGTTCAATCAACAATCTAAAAGCTGTAAATACATCACACAATGTTTTATTACGGTGATTATAAATGATTAAGGCACAAAACGTTGAACAAAGTGAGTTTCGACAAATTCACCCTCCACTAAATAATTCAACTTCAGCATTTGTTACAACAATAGCGTTCAGACAACAGCACGGACTTGGTGAAAAGGGAAGAGGGGATAGATTTATGGGGGGGGGGGGAAGAGGAGAGAACAGCATGCAAAAATGCACATAGCTTACAAAAACAAGTGGGTTTAGTCTGTGACATGTGGACAAGCCTGAAAAAAATAGATGTCCTCCATGAAAACAAAAATCTTACATATTTGCACGTTCGCAAGCCAGGGACACACAAACTGCTGTCCGTTTTACAGATACGCACACACAAAGACATATTTGTGTCTATAAACCGCGCTCATCCATCATCTAATGTCACATGGGTTAAACTGTCTATGACGACGCACAATGTGAATCTATCACTCCTCCCCAGCGTGTGCTTATAGTCTTCTCTGGTCCTTTCTCATTTATTTTCCATCCACCTCTCTCCTAGCTGTGTCTTTCTATACTTATGACATCATTGTTTTGAAGCAAGAGAGACTGACTTTGATTGATGGGTGTGGGTGACATGGTTCGTTGTAAGTAAGCAATTCAAATGTCAACAACAGTTTGATAACAAGGAAAAATGATTTCAGGAGCAAACAAATAAATCCATCTAATAAATAAAAGAAAAGTCAAATACAATCTGTAATTCATGCAAAACAAGCAGACAACATATGCATGTAATTCTATCTCATTGGGTTTTTCTTCTGCCGGTGCACATCCCTGGCCGAGAGCCATGACAACTTCATGACACAGAAGTCCAGTTTACCGCGTCGACAGAGTTGTACTGTTGAAAGATTCATAGTGCATTTCGTTCAAGCTCTCTTCATTCCGTTCTTTCCCTTTATTTATCTTTTCAGTGTGTTTAAAAAGGGCTTGAATTACATCGCCCGAGACGGATCTGTTTTGATTCAATCAAGTTTAAATCAAATATAATATTGCCGGCTAATGTGCATCCATACAATTCCCTGTGTATCCCTTCATTTGTCTTCTGTTGTTACAAGATGATTAAGACCTTGGCTAACAACATTTTGACACTCTAACAGGATTCTTAATTATAATAATAATGAGTTTCTTTTCATTGGAGATGCAGAGTTTTAGAGGAAATTACTGCCTCGGTTTTTGATGTGAACAAAACATTTCTCCCATCCTTTATAAGTGCCTTGCTCTGTGCGTCAGTTATTTCTTTTTTCTCTGACTAAGATTCATGTCATTCTCACCAGCCAAATCCAAAATAAATGGGCTATTTTTTTCTGCCAGTCTTCCTCTTTTGCGTCTCTGTTATTTCACCCTCTCGCCCCTTGTGTAGTTGCAATCATCCTTTATTTAAATGGTTTTCAACAGCAGTGTTTGGAGATAATCAATGCACCTCCAAATAAGAGCAAACAATTATAATGATTTTCACACACAAGTCGAGCTTGTGTCCATTCAGTGTGTGTATATAGTATTCACTTCTTCTTTCCTCCTCTGTCTTCATCCCCATCTCTCCTTTTCTCTTCTACCGTCAACCCACCCAAATGCTATCAACTTCTATATTGTTCAGAGGCGGTGACACTGATATGCAGACTGGATTTGTGCGTGTGTGTGTGTGTGTGTTTATGAGTGTGTGTGTGTGTATGTGAGTGAGAGAGAGAGAGAGAGAGAGAGAGAGGGAGAGAAAGAGATAAGGATGATGATGATGAATAAAACTCGGGAGAGGAGGGAGAGAATTACCTCTGAGCATGAGGGAGCGAAATACAGACGCAGAGAAAGGCAGAGCGAAAAGAGAAAAAAGAGACACTGAAGTGGGGAGAGAAGGAGTGATAACGCGGATCGAGACGAGTGAGGGGGAAAAATTTAATAAAAAGGATAGAAAGGGGAGGCAAAAAACGGGAGGGATGGGGCGAGGGAAACAAGAGACAAGAGAGAGAGAGACAGAAAAGTACTCCAGTCTGAGATGGGAGCACGTTTCACGATTCCCATGTTGTTTTGAAAAGTGAGAGAGAAGGACGGGAAGAAAGATGGATTGGCTATAATCGCATCTTCTTCGGCGAGTACACGTTTCATGAATCCCATGTTGCTTTTTGGCTCTGGGCAACAAATTGAGGGTAAAACTAGCAGCAGAGATGAGGAATGAAGAAATGGAGATAATACTCAGAGCCGTTCCCCGTGGAAACCTATTGTGATTCACATGCAAGTAGAGAGGAGGACGGTGAGCGAGTGAGTGAGTGAGACGCGGGAGAGGAGTGAAGCATGGATAGATGGAGGAAGAAGAGAAGAGGAAGAAGAGGAGGAAGAAAGATGAGGAGGGTAGGAGGAAAGGGACGTAGGAAGGAGGGCAGATATTCAGGGATGAGGGGAGAAAGGTAGAGAAAAAAGAAGGGGGGGAGTTTGTACGGAGCAGCTATTCGATTTCACCTGTAGCAAAGTCTGGCCGAATTCTTGCAAAAACATTACACAGAAGAGTGTGGTAACATAATGACTGATTACCTGGTGAGTCCGCTGCAATGTTTGAACGCTCTGTAATTACCAGCTTGCTGGCATACTAATCACCCCCCGCCTCCCCCATATGGCCTGAATTCTCTCCTGTATCCAAATAAAATGGGTGAAATGTTTGCCAGGAGGGAAGCAAAATGGCTGCCTTAAAAAATGGATCCAGATGGAGTTGTGACATCAAACCCAATATGGTCGGGGACCAGATTCCCAACTCGAGGAGCTTGTGGGGACACTGGCCAGATCTGCATTAGACCATAAAGAGTCCCGACGGTCTCTATTCTTCTTATGAATGATTCATGTGCTGTTGTCAAGTTAGCCTCCACACCAACACTTTGAGCCCTTTTTGGATCCTTCCACGCACTGTGCTCAGGTTTGTTTGCGTATTGAGTAAACGTCAGGCGAGGAATGACTTCTGCAGTTTAGCTACAGCAACAACAGCTCAGATAGCTTCAGTAGCTAACAGCTCTTCATTAACTTAACAGAAACACATGAATGAATAAATGGCTGTAGAAGTGAGATGAAAGTTTTATCTTTTTCACAAGCTTCCATTCACACCGTTCCCTGACCAATACAGATCAATTCTCTCTCCTCCACAGAAATGATTCAACTGATCAGGGATCAGATAAAAACCACAGCAGCTCGATTCACCTTCTGTATGACTGCATCTCTGCTTTTTTTTCTTTTCATTTGAAAGAGAATGAGTGATTTCAGTGCAACTTTGGTTGCAGTTATCACAGGGGACAGATAATGGATGTATCCATGGGACAGACCCGGTTACTAGATCCACAGAGTACTTACTGATGTACTTTCTGAGGTCACTTTCAACATCTGGCTAAAATGCATTAATGTGTCTTTCTAATACTTGTTGGATGCATTCACCAGCTGTTTAGATAGTCAAGAGCAATCCGATCTGCCCAAGATGCATTTAGTGACCAACTGTAAATGTGATCGCAAAAATACATATCATACAGATCAGACATTTGTAAGTTGGGCTAAATGATCTACTTCAGAGTGATCTCGCTCGAGATAACTTCCACCACTATAGCCTGCTAACACGCACTCTGTATTATATGATGATCCATTGTAAAAACAGACTGCTGAATCCACACAGTGGTACAGAGCAAGAAGTAGAGCAGAGAAGAAGAAAAAGAAAAAGGCTCAACTTTCAAATTTAATTGAAAGAAGAAGGAATCGCCCCAAAGAAGGTAGTGATGTCGGGATAAAACGTGGAATAAACAAACTCAATTATGAAGTTCAGATGTCAACACACACACACACACACACACACACACACACACACACACACACACACCCTTTTTTAAATTCCTGTATAAGATCACAGCTTCTGGTGTTTCTCATCCAGAAATAAAGACAAATAAATAAAGAGTAGCTTCTAGAGATCTGGTGGCAAGATGAAATCTCAACATCTGTAAAAAAAAAACTGTTTATCCTGCACTCTTCCAGCAACCTATTGACAATTCTTTTCAGTTGTGCGTGAGTAAATAAACTCTCTACTCTCAGTCCATACATCTGCCTTTGTGAACCACAAACAAAACTGATTGGAACTCCTCTTGACGTCCGCCGTGACTAGATATGATTATGGTCTTCATGTTATGCAGGACACTCCATGATGTTTTCCATCAACAAAGAAGCCGGAGTGCAACCTGGACTACTTTGCTTTTGAGGCCAACATCTTGGTTGAGTTGTTTCTGCTCTGACCTTTAGGTCCTGTGTGTGTCTATCCATGAGTGACATCAGCCATCACAGAACTGCTGGCTCATGAGAGGATCCGAGAACTGCTGAGTCACCACATTATGCGGACCATTTGCTGCTAACAATATTCTTTATAGCCCAATTATGACTTTGCATTTTCTATTCTCCTTTTTTCCCCCCCTTTCTGTTTCCTTCTCCTTCTCCTCGCTCCCGAGCATATTGATTGCTTTTCTGTTCGGTCCTCCTTACATAAGAATTACAATATTAATCTACAGTGACGAGAATTTATTTCCAACGTAGAAATATTTTACTTGATATATTGACACTTTTGGCTCAGGTCAACACTCATTGACCTGCAGGAGACAGACACACACAAAGACAAACACACACACACACACACACACATGCTAAAATACACACAGATAAGAATGCATTGGTATTATTTATATATAAAGGTATCACTTTTACAAAAATTAAGTTTCTCCTGCAGTATAAAAATGTCACAATTCCTGTATTAAAAAAAGTATAAAAATGTTATTTTACGAGATTGGGTTGCACAAGGACATCTTGTTATAGACACTACAAGGCTTCAAGCTCTCATCCCCCTGAAGAACAGTTTGCCTGTAAATAAAGAACAGATGCTCACCAAATTTAGAGAAAAAGAATATTGGCTTGTATGTTCAAAAGCCCTCCAAATCTGATTCACATCTTATTTACTGCACTACTTACGACACTATTTACTTCACAACGAACACTGAGAACATCAAGGACCTACTTGTAAGACATTGGTTATTCTCCAAAACGACCCATCCTTGAAAGAAACCTTTACAGACCCACCTTTGGTAACTTTTAAGAGGAGGAAACATAAGTGACAGAGTTGTTCGAGCATGTCAACATTTTGTAAACAGCACGCTTACAACTAAACCTCTTCAAGGAAAGTGCGGAGCCTGCATAGACTGCCAGTATACCAAAATACCAAACAAAAAGTATAATCTCAAAAGTATATTTCCAGGAGTCATAATTAATAATTTATTATGGAAATTTACAAGTTATTTTTTTAAATCTCCTTGTATGTGGTTTTATAATGTATATCCCCCTAATTGTTTTTTCTTATTTTTCTTGATTTTCTCTTAGCTTTTACATTTATAAGACACTTGCAATGTGTATTAACAGCACTCTGTAAAGTGGTTAAAACATCATGCCACATTACATAGGTTCATTTTGGTTAGGACCTACAAGCTCGAGTAATTGCCCTTAGCTGCATTCCTCCTGTTTATGGATCTGAAGCCTTTCTCATTTCCCAGTTCGTACATCCCCCGATTCCTTTTCCTCCTCGCCTGGTGTCTTACACCTCTTCCTAACATAAAGCAAGCGAGCGAACTCTGGCGAATAGAGCGTGAATGGAGTGGTTGAAAAAGCTAGAGAGTGAATAAAGAGAGGGACCGGCATTAGTGAAAGCAAAGCCCTGAATCAGAAGAATTAAAGGTAGTATTTGGATTTTTTTTTTCAGGGCGGTTACATTCTAAAGCACAAATAAATACATTCACACAAACCTGCAGAAAGGTGCCGGATTTTGAATGAATGCAGCCGAAGGCATTCTTCATCTGGGCCCGTCTGTGAGGTCTGTGAGGTCTGTGAGCCTCGGTACGCCAAGGGGCGGTTGTTTGACCTGGGAATGAGAACGGGCTGCACACCCCGCTTATTGGCTTGGGGTTACATCCCCACGTATTCTCCTTTATGTGTACTGTTTAACTGTAATAATGAACTGGTTAAATATTTATTATAAATCCTTAGTGCAAAGAACTCTGTATCGGGGATGTCTGCAACAGCATCATGTTGTATATTTAATTTGTTACAGTCAGAAAGTGAGGAACTTCTGATGAAAATAAGACATGATTTTAAAGGTAATGTTAAAACTGTAATTGTATTATTTAGCACTCACATCAGTACACACACACATATGTGTACACATATAAAAGCCTTTTATCTCCTGTTTATCTAGTACATGAAATACACCAAATTAGTGCTGAATGCAATGCAGGTTCTTATTGATATGCTCATTTGACGTGCACATGTAAACAAGCCAGTTGAATTGAATGTAGCATACAGATAAGGCAAGATAAGTAATATCGAGGTGAACTGCCATGAAATGATGCGGTTAAAGCAGTGCCTTACCAGGTGCTACACAAAAGATGAAGAGCAGAAAGGTTGATCATAATAACTAAAACTTATGAATACAAAAGGAACAGTTACAAGTGCAGAGTCCTGCCATGGTTTAAGATGAATCCATGTGCGTCCCACCTCATTTAGGCCCATAAGTTTCTGAAGAGCAGCTGTGAAGCTCAAAGTGGTTGGCTCTGGCGGCCGCCCTCTTGGCGGTGACGACCACCTGTCGCTCAAAGCGTCCACGCCCTTGACTATACCAAACCTTAAGCCTTAATATAATTCAAACATGTGAGTTGTGCAGTCGTCATGAACAGGGGAATTTGATAAAGAGACCAAAACCGTGGCACTTCCACTTTGGCTTCATTCTCAGCACCGGTGGTTGCCGCTTGATCAAAGGTGCCGATAACATAATCGCAAAGGATACCCCGCCTATAGCTCTTCCAGTAAGCCTCCTCGCTCCTCAAAGATGCATTTTAGGAATCGGGACATCCTTCAAGATACAAGGCTGAGATCGATTTCCTGGTCACAAACCGGAGGATCGAGGAGACACAAAAAAAGAGTTGTGCTGCTCTGACTCTGGACTCCTCTGACAGCTCATATCATATTTTCTCTATTAAATGATTGTTTGTCTGTCTGTGTGTCAGTGTAAAGCACTGATATTGGATCTGCCCTCTTTACAGACACAGAGGAGGTCTGAGTAAAAATGACTTTATTCACTCTGTAACATAATAACATTATCTTGTTATTGCCATTATATAGTTACAGAGAGAAAGGGAGAACAGTGGATATAAAAGCTTTGTGGCTCGCTGGTTTAAAGATCAGACCCTGTGCATGCGACACTCAAATTTTGTCACATGTCCTCTTGTCTCATATCTTTCCGTCTGTCTTTTGTAAACAGTGATCATTAACGTCTTTCATGAAGGAACATTTTAATCCCATTACATCTGTGTCTGGCACAAATCTGCTGCGTCTGTTGACTCGGTTTTGATTTCCCGTGACCACACGGAGTCTTTACTCTATCATGTCTAGACGAAAAAGGACGTTTGTCCTCACCACTGTGTGGAGGGTTGGTAAATATGGCAACATCCCTCAGACCAGAACTGTTTCTGGGCTGAGACTGTTTCAATAAATGAGCAGAATGTCTCCTCAACTAATTATGACTCAACCTTGTAACCTAGAGGTTAACTTTTATGGTTACATTACAAGGCAACTGAAAAGCTCTGGTCCTAAATTAACAATACATCATTTGAACGCAGAGTTTACAACACATTCTTCCAGTGGGGTTCTAGGGACTTGAGAGCGTGGAGGATTAAGCGATAAAACGTTAATACAGTGGCTGCTGGACATTGAGAGATAATGAACGATGAACGGTGATGAATATCACCATTTGTGAAATGGATCGCAGGAAAAATTAAATCATGAATTTCTGCCAAAAATGAGAGACACCTATTTGTTGTTGTTTGTATACAGCAGATAACTGATTTTCATTAACGTATGACTCACTAAGTCAAAATCATCAAACTATCCTTCCTCTTTTGAGGCCACTAGATTCTACCCGATTAAATAGATAATGGAGACATCGGGGGGAATTGAAGACTCCCACAAAGCACCAATAAAATGAGAAAAAAAAGTCATTTTCTGATGGCCCTTTTTAAACGTGTCCCATTAGCAGCAGAAACCCAATATTCCAGCCTTTCCCCCTTTCGCTGGGGGGGGGTTAAAAGGTTCACAGAAAGGCATGATTGGAGAATAGAGACATGAGGAGGGAGAGGATGGAAGAAAATATCGTGAGGCTTTAAATCCGTAGAAGGCCTGGCAGTAAAAACAGCTACACATGACCTCACTTGGACCTGTTTTATGCTGTAGGTGGTTTATTGATTTGACACAAACTACAATCAAGTGAAATAGATGTAGCAGTTTTCAGTGTCACTTGTGAATACATTTAATATATTGTACTTTTTAATGCACTTCTGTGTTGACTATTTTCCGCTTAAATGGTTGATACATGCCCCAGTAAAACCAGCAAGCATTACATAATTATTAATGAAAAGGTACATTTTATTTATAAAATGTATGATTTATGTATGTTTCTTTTTGTAATTGCGAAGGGCCGTGTTCAAGCTAAAATGTGGCTATTTTTTAAAATTAAATCAAAAAACTAATTATTTTCTTTTAAGAAACCGTTCAAAAGTCCAGGTAAATGCAACAACAACCTCAACACATTATAAAATCAATTGCTTGACTAATTAAATAAACAAACAACATCATTGAAGGAATAACTTTGATGGCTTTATGAACACTTTGAGGAACCTTTTACACCACTGCGTACCTTATAGTTGCTATAGTTAATGTATGCAGATGTAAAACTCTACTTTCATATTCCGTTATCAAAGAATGTTGCATTGACCCAAAAAGTGAAATATTTTCTTTCATGAAGGCAACTTTTTGTGTATATGGACACTGCATCTGCTAACATCAGTGAATTTATATTCATAATTAGTCTGAGTGCTTTTAGGCCGCTAATGGATTCTCGATGGAAGTTTCTCTAAGTGCAGCAAAGAGCCGACTCCTAATGTTTGTGTTTGTGATGTGTGCGTCTGGCCACACACACACACATCTGTAACTGGAGAGCAGAAAGTATTGAACAAAAGGGGAGTGGAGAAACGGAGGGAGAAAGGGAGATGCCCTAATTGCAGTTGTTCATCCTAAATGACCAGAGCATCCTAATCACTTATCACTAATTACGCTTGTGTCTGTCTGTCTGTCTGGCTAGCTGGCTGGATGTGTTTGGCTGCTGTGCTGAACGGGTAATTCATTATCAGGCATGCTGGCAAACTGTTTGGCTGGTTGTTTCTCTGGCTGACTGACCCCCTTTGCTGGATGACTGATTGACTGGACGCACAATTGGATGACTGACTAGCTGGCTGGCAGCCCAGCTGATTGACTGTGTGACTGATTTATTGCCTGAATAAAATTATCGAGTGCAAAGGTGCATCTCAACTTGCACCGGCCTGACTCCGTATTTAGCAATGCCTGGCTCTCCAGTAAGGGGGAGAGAACCTCTGGGCAAAAAGTCTCGCTCTGACAGCTGAATGGATGCATGTGAACGGTGTAATGGCTGCAGCTCAGCAATAATAAGTAGAAAGGCAATGGGAAAATGGAAATGGAAGATTTGATTACCTGCTGTGGCAGTGCAAGTGAGAGTGGCATAATGCGCATTATCAATAATGTCAGTGGGCCGAACAGCAATGACAATGAGGTAATGTAGGTTATACAGTATAGGTTAAAAGATGTAATTAGTGCAAATGGAAAGAACACTAATAGATATCAATTGCTGCAGACTGTTGATGTGGGCAACAGCTGGAGACAATGACCACACAACCCTCAGTGCACAACCTAATCTAAAGTAGATAACAGCAAATCAGCCATAAAGTGAGTTTACACAAAGGGTTAGTCTTTCACGGCATTCACAAATAACCTCGACTGATAATTTCCATTTGAATCACAGAGAAATCAGACATGTGGGCAGCGACTAGGACGTCTGCAGTCAGGCCACAAATACCCTGGCAGAATAAGACGAATCTAAACTAAGTTTGTCGGATTACGTCAGTGTAATCATTGATAACGTACATGATTTATATTCATAAAATGTGCCATCAAGCTCTTAAGTTTGTAACTGATGAGCTGATACTATACTGCTATATAATATGTCATTTGTTTTGGCTCCCCTCGACTAAAGGTTGATCAAGGACTGTTTACTGTGACCAAAATAATGATGATGATGTCTAACAAAAGAAAATGACAGAAGTGCAGGTTCAGCAATAACCAAACGCACAAGTATGCAGGTGAACATGCGTATGGGAAAATGTAATCAAGCAATCGCAGGCAGACACAAACATACTGTACAGTACATGCACGAGAGCACGCATGTGCACACACCCAGGCATGCACGTACACGTACACGTACACACACACACACACACACACACACACACACACAAACACGCACACTGATGTTCAGGAACTCAGATTGATGCAGTGTTTGAAGAAGTCCAGATGGTGTGTGTGTGTGTTAAACAGTGCTCCCTGCAGAGACGCACACTCTCAGATGTGCACGCGGTAACACACCCAGTAAACAAACATTATCATATATCTTTGTTCAGCTGACTGCAAATTAGTTCCTCAAGGACTTCATTTAGATGTTTTGCAAAATTATATATTTCTTTACACATCTTACAAGAGCTTGGAATAGTTTGTTGTTTGCATCTTGTTCAGGAAATGCCTCAAATCCAATGAAACCTAACAGATCTGTTAAATTCCATCGGTCTAGCAAAACAAACATCACTACTGTTTAGATTTCCTGAATGGAAAAGTTATAAAATAAAAAAACAGAAAAAAAGGAAACTGTGACAACACACATTCACAGATGTTTTAAAAATCCCTGATGCGTTTACTGCAAGAAAACATATTGGCCTTTTATTTTAGATTTCCCAAGTTGATTAATTTATTAATTCGGTGAATAAATGAATGACTTCTTCTTGAAATGAATTAGATCTTTGCCCTTCTGGAGACAACGAGACAAGATTTTGTTTTTGTCTGGTTTCCGTTTGTAGGCCGGATAGTATTGACCAATCACGTTGGAGCAGGCTTTGGATGAATGCAGGTTAATAGTCCGTGCGGAGGGCGAAAGAAGGAATGCATTGGCTAAAATGGAATCTGGGAACCCACCTGCTACCGTCTGGTGATGATTTAGTTTTCTCTTCGTTTGAAATTAGCTTGTAAACTGGCTACTTGTGAAACAATCCGGTCGCAAAAAGTCGTCTCTCAATTCCAGTCTCACAGCTCAAGTTGGTAAACTGACTTGACTGTAAACAACTAGCAGAGCACGGAAAAGGAAGTCTTGGCCCCGGATATCACTGGAACCGCAGAAATTCAGCCCCTCGACCCCTCTCACAGCTGATGGGTTCGGAGATAGCAGAACTCATGACCATTGCTCTGTTGATTATAATTGGCATCTCAAAACACATCAGATGTTTGTCTCAATCAGTGGCCATGGAGTGTAATTAGGTGTAATGTGGCATAAGGTATTCATATACATGATTTTCACATTAGATTATGAAGTGCATATAAAGGTGATACCTCTTACAGAGAAGTTCACGTCTATCACTTCTTAACTATGAATATGAGGTTAACATCCCTTCCAGTAGAACATAATTCCGATATTAATTGACCCATTGGGCTACCTTGTACCATTTACAAACACAGAAATTGAACCAGGCGGATTTGGTCGGCATAAAAGGCCCTCCAGCCGTGTGGCTTTCTGAATATGCAGACCGTGTGTTGGACTCCTGCTGAGAAGCTCCGTCTGCGTGCATAATGCTGAACTAGTTCACCCTAATTTGCTACTCGTTTTTCTAATTTAGTGAGTTTTAAAGTACACACACCGGCCAGTCATAAATTATGGGGGTAGGGCGCTTGGTTTCCAAGTTGGGACGTCAAGCATATTAATAACAAAGATGACCAAGAGGTGTCTCAGTTGAATTAAATTTGAGAGCACAGGTTCTGAATTAACCTATTGGTTTCTCAGTGTTTTACTGATGCATGAGCGTGTGTGTATTTGTGCTGTTTGTGTGTGTGCTGTGTGTGCTGTGTGTGTGTGTGTGTGTGTGTGTACTGTGTGTGTGTGTGTGTGTGTGTGCTGTTTGCACAACACAGAATAATTACAGAAATGAGCCCACCCTGGATAAATAATACAATAAAGAATGACAGAAAAACATGAAAATACAGGCCTGGACACGTTTAAAAAAAAAAAGAAGAGTGAAAGCAAAGGGTCAAACAGAATAAGTGAAGCAGGAAATCCTGTTTTACAAATGGAAAGGAGGAGGAGGAGAGATTAAAAGCAGAACTGGCATTTTAAATCAATGCTGCCTCTTAGACATGCATCAGTGCAGATTGTGTGTGTTTGCATTTTAGCAATGTGAATCACTCGGTGAGTTACTGTAGCGGTGATGTCTGACATACTCCTGTTTTAGTTACAGCGCGGTAGTTTTTTGGCATCAAGAAGAACTTGACCAGGACTTAAGGTGAAAATTAATACCTAATAAGCTTGACTGTTACTTATGAGTGTTTTTCACAATAAAAAATGAATAGAAAAAAGAAAGAGAGGGATAGAAAGAGCAACAGAGTGTAATACAGAGCCAATTATTCTTTTGTTTTGTCCTGTTTATGAAACATGTGAGGTCCTATTTGATGGTCCTATGTGTGGTCATTGCTAATCTGCTCCGCTGTAAAGCAATGAACACATTCTGAAGCTGGAAGTAAACTGAGTGGCACAAAGAACTAACGCACCTCAATCATATTAGAAGGTGAGAGGGGAGAAAGACTGAAGCAGAAAAATAAAAGATACAGATGTGACAGACGGAAATGCATTCCTTCTCTGTCAAAACCGTCAGTTATTTCTCCATAATATTACCCACATAAGTCGGACTATTTGTTATATCTGTCAGTGTGCAAACAGCATCTTGCTAATTTAAATCCAGGGACAAGCCCGGCACCGCCTACGCATGCACAAGCACACACCTGTTGCTGATAAAAATAAGTTATCACAGTTGTTACTGTACTACATTGAATGTGTGTGTGTGTGTGTGTGTGTGTGTGTGTGTGTGTGTGTGTGTGTGTGCGTGTTTAATTTGTTTCAATATATAGCTTTGAGCAACATAAACTGAAGCACTCTGGAGACAATTTACTGGACTTCAATAAAAAGATTAAATAGATGTCAAAACAAAACCGATGGACACAAATACGTTTCTACAGTGAGATACAGTTTTTAAACTACTCAATGATGACTGTGGAGCTAAAATATGTTCAAAACCAGCATCAAAATACTAAAGGACAAATCATGAAAAGACATGGCAATAACAACAGTGTGTGGGGGAAAGAAAAGTTTTGAGGACAGGAATAACTCAGCAAAGAATAAATAAAAAATTATTACATATTTATTCAATGATATTTTTCGACAAATAATCATCAGTAATGTGGATGAAATGACTAAGTATGTAAAGGCAAATCATAGAAGAGCTGCAACAGTCTGGTCAGAAAATCACATTACTTTACTGTCATGCAGCACTTACACTATATGTATATATATGTATATATATATATATATATATATATACATATATATATAATGATATCCAAAATATATCCGAAGACAATATAATATCAATATATTGCCCAGCTCTCTGGCAGATGACTGTTTTCCATTATCACCCCCCACCCACACTCTCCCATAGCTGTCTACTACAAAGAGGCCTTTCGTCTCAAGCCACTAATTTGTCACAAACAAACACACACAGGGTCTGCCATCACAGTAGAAATCCCACGGAAAAATACTACTTAGCAAAGCGGGAGGGGGAAAGAAAGAGAGAGATTACAGAATAACTTAAACTGTCGATCACAACAGGCCAATAACATTTGACATGTGTGTGGCGGTCTGGAAGAAAACATCAGATGTCATGGCTACTAGTTGGCTAACTGTCTCAGAATAATGAAAGCGAGTGAAGTCTTGTCTTTGGGCTTGTTACACTGCTACAGTTTAATCCCTTCCCTTTTCTTTTGATGCCTAAATGGCTTTTGAAAAGGCCTGGGAGATGTTTAAATATCAAGGATTTAAGGGGGTTGCAGCCAAGACATACGTTTCTTTTTAAATACCAGCAGGGAGGCGGGGACACACGGCTGCTGCTGCTGTTAGTCTCAGTCCTCTCTGTGCTGCATGTGTTACTTTGTTTTAAAAACGTTTTTTAGCCTTCAGTCCTTTAAATCTGCTTTAACTGGAACGCGTTGGCGCCAACAAAAGGAGTCCACTGTTGTTGAGAGCGTATACCAAAAACAAATGCACTCACCATCCTGCAAGGTGCACAGGATGAAACCTCTCACCTCTCTGCTGGTCAGATCGTGGGTTGACTATTTGTGCTGCCGACTAATGGTGGTTAATGGTGTCACGCCGAGTTCAAAACAGCCACTGAGACACAGGCTGTAAAATGGAAATTTTCGCTAGATTATTTTATCCCCTTTTCCTCAGAAGATGATGTTTTTAATGATCCTATTTGTTGCTGTTGGGCGTCTGATTTTATATTTGCCGTTTCTCGTATGTGGATGTCTGACTACAACTGTTGTTTTGCTCTCAGATTATCTTGAAAAATAAAAGTTGGTAACACTTTATAATAACTACACACTATGAAGCATTAGTTAAGTATGAGTAAACACTTAATTCATCATTTATAAAGCATTGTTCCTACATTAATAATGCATTAGTATGCAGTTCAAAACAGCAGTTATAAATGTTTTAATTAATTAATTCATGATTTATTAAGGTAGTTACTACTCGTTAGTAAAGTGTTTTGTGTGACCTCATCTAAAGTGAGGACTATTTATGCCTTACAAAGCATTTATAAATGACATTGAAGGGCCAGCAGTGCCTCAAGACACATAGTTTTTGAACAGAAAAGGCAAATAGACACAACACAAAGTGATCAAGAACATATCAATATTTATTGCAAGATTGAGAGTCCAAAACAAAATAAAGTATTCATTTCATAAAGAGATAAAAACAGGCTTTTCCTTGATGAATTAATAAACATGTGGGAGGTAATTCTTTCTGTTGATCGACTAATCAACTAATTGTTTCAGTTCTAATGCAAAGATAAAGACAAAGATAAGGACTTGAACAGTTAGAAATAAAACTAAATGTTGACTTTTATTAGAGTTCTTTGGTGGAAAATATACTGTACGTCCATCCATCCTTCCTCCCTTCTTTTATCCACCCCTCTTTCATCCATTCGCTATCCCTCGTTCAACGTATGACCGAAGAGAGAAAGAGAGATTTTTTCCCTCATTTCGCAGTAAAAGCCCTCTGAACAAAAAACTGACTGTACAGGTCATTAAGTTAAACCACACACACACACACACACACACACACACACACACACACACACACACATTTGGGCCAGACCAGTTACCGCTCGTTAGTTGAGGTAATGTTTATATAGCATTATGCCACACCACACACACACACACACGGTTATACATGGCTCCAACATGGGTACTCAACAGTAAGAGAGAGAGACAGAGGGAGAGAGGGAAAAGGGGGGAGATGGAGTGAGACACAGACAGAGAAAGAGAGAGAGAGAGAGAGGCCGAGATGTAAAGTTATATTTGAGTCAGATGTAATAGCTGTAATTATATTGGCGATATGGAAGGCCTGAGTCTGGGTGTGCTGTGTGTGTGTGTGTGTGTGTGTTGGTGTGCGCGTCTGCAATCGAACAAAGGGCCACTTGTGTCAGGGGCCTGCTCACTGCAGCTCTTACCGTAATGATATTCCAACGCTTGCCGTGTGTGTGTGAGTGTGTATCTGTATGATGTTGAGTCTAGAAGGGAAATGACTTCCATGCAGTGCCAGATTCCCCCCCCCCCCCACACACACTCACACACTCACATAGGGGATTAGTTGTACCTGCATAACATAGTTTGATATTTATGTATGAGGGGAAAAGGGATAGGGGTGGTCATATAGAGACTGATTAGGTGTGTGTGTGTGTGTGCAGAACTGAGACTTACAAGCCTTTCTGTCTTCTTGCACTTCTGTCATCTGTCTTTCTTTACGTCTACGTGTTTCATTTTTATCTTTGTCCCTCTGTCTCATTTTCTCATCTTCCTTCTTTTTTTCCCTCCCTCCCTCTCAGTTCAGTGAGTTTAGTCTGTGTAACTTTTACTTCCAATTTAGAAACAAAAATAAAACGGTTCTGCACAGAGAGAGAGTCTGCGTGTGTGTGCATGAGCGTGTGCATTAGCATGTGTGTGTGTGTGACGTCATTAGGTGTGTGTATGATCCAGATGGATTTTCCACAGTGCTCTCCTTGATGGGCGGGTCGCTGCAGTAGACAAGGTAGCATGCCAGCTCGCTTTCTTAAACACACACACACACACACACACACACACACACACACACACACACACACAGTTATTTTATTCCCAGACACATGATTCCCTTCACTGTGTGTTAAATCCAGGGGAAACTTTCTCTGCCACCATCTACCTGTTTCTCTGCTTCCTATCGAGGGCTCACTGCTGCCGTGTGGATGATCTTTGACCTCCTTGATGAAATAAAGAGAACTTAACGTTAATAATAACTTAATAATAATGTATGCTTTTTATGTTCTTAGTTTTACCTTTGCATGAAAAATATCTTTAGCTTTAGCTTGTTGTAATTTCATTTTTTCTCTTTTCTATAGTGTTTCCATTTTGCATCACATCACATCATAATTTACTTAATTTGTTGTACTTTCATCATAATCGGCACTTTCACTGCTCATATTTCATGTTGTTTCAATACTGCTGCTATTTTTTCACAGTGTCATAATGTGTGCCTTTTCATACTTTCCAGAATAATAATTGCCTACTTATTTAATGTGTTCTAAAAATGTAAGTCGTGTGCAGTATGTGTATGCAGCCTTCCATTTACAACTCACTTTCATCTAGAATGTCACTCCAAACCCCAAGCATTTTCTTTTTTTTGTGCTGAAACAGCCAGAAAAGTTAGCAGGGAAATCTCATCGCCAGCAGAAAATCCATAATCATTACCATAAATGCTGTAAATAAAGAGAGGAGAGCCTGATGTAGGTTCAGATAAGATCAGACATAAAAGAGAGACACGGAGATAGAAAAAGATTTACATTGGCACCTGAGAAAAAGACAAAAACAAATAAGAAATATAAGTTAATTTACAGACTGCGGAAAGAGGCCCAGAGAGCCTGCAGTCGATCCATTTTGAGTCTTTTAATGCTTTACTTTACCGTAAAAAGATGTTGTCCTCTGTGCGGTTTACATATTGTCAATATTCTGTCTCCAATTTAAATGGTTTCAATTCTCTTTCCCTATACAAGCTGTAACTCAGATCTCCAGCGGGCTTCCAGCGAAATACAAACACACAAATAGGATACAGCGTGGAGACGACATCGAAGTGAGCGGTTCCATTTGATCAGTTCAAAACATAAACAGCACCCAGCTTATATTTGCTGGAAATGTTTTTTAAGGGTCAAAGGTCATTCCAGTGTTTGGATCTGTACAAAATCCACTTCCTGAATCGAAAGACGACATAGAAAAGCACAGATTTAAGATTACTACGACTGGTGATGTTTTAATTATTTTTCTTTGTATAAATAGTAATCTGGGGCTCTTAACATTATAACACCGTTATGCATACACTGCGGATGTCTGCATAATGCAAGAGGCCCCTTGAAGCCAAAGAGTGGATATTCTCTGAGCAGGTTTGCGTCAAGCTCAGCTCAGCAGGTGTGAAATAGATCAAAGTAACCAAACATAGTTTTTATGAATTAATTCATGGCTCTTCAGTCCCGTTCCTCCAGGTCCAGAGCACTGTCGGGTTTCTATCAAACCACCTGGTTAACCGCATTCACCTGCTGTCCCACATGTGACTCATCTCTGTATTCATTGACTGGAATGAAAACCAGCAGGGCCCCGGAGTCCTGAGGAGCGCAGGATAAAAAAGTACTGAACTACTTCCAAGGTCGGCGGCCAGCAAGCAGTGTTTTTAAACAAAAATGTGCAGGCTGAAATTTAAGTCGACTGTTTTATGATTTCTGCGTTTCAACTCAATATAGTTTTACACAGTGAAAGGAACAAAAGCAGCATGGAAACTATTCAAACAATTGAACGCGTCAAATATGATAAATGATAAAAAAAGATGCTTTTAAAAAGTCTCAATAGCGGGAGATAGATGCAAGACTACACTGACTACAACAAGTTAAAGTCCTTGACCGCAAAAATAGGATGACACTTTTACAGAAAAATTTAAGACATACAGAATGATGGTCGTAACATTTTATTTCTCCCCAAATGCCAATGAATGGTCCCGAAAATGAACTCTGCAATCGCAAAGGAAAAGACAGCGATGATACAAACAGTGAGCTCAGGCAGATAAAACCATATTTCCTGATATTCCTGAACACTTACTGATCATTACCACCGGCCGTTACCATGGTCATCAATCATCACTCCACTGCTACCTATTTCCTCTCTCTAGTTGGCTCGTTGACAGACGGCCATCAAATCAATCCCAGGGTGCACTGCTGCAGCATCCATCACAAGTTAACAGAGAGTCTCTCCATCTTACTTTCTCCCCACCTCCTCTTCTGTCCATCTCTCGTTCTCCTGCTTTCCCACTCAACACTGTCTCGCTCCGCGTTTGGTCTCTTTTTCTCTCAATTATTTCAGAATCTACTTGACTTTTTGTCTCTTGTTGTACTAGCTCCATCTTGGTTTTGCTCGTCTTCAAAAAAGTAACTTTAGTGGTACAAGTGTCTCAAAATTGTTGAGCTTAGGTTTATTTTGTATTTCTTTTTTACTTTTTCTGGCCTAGTTTTAGTTGTCCCTAGTTTCTTCAAGATATATTTGGTAGCTGGTTAATAGCCCTGAATGCATCTGCAATTAATACAACCATGTATGTGTATTTCATGCTCCCTCTCGGTAAAAGAAACAAAACCTCATATTTGAAAGTCCGGAACTAGATGGTGTTTGGCATTACGCTTAAAAAATGACTAACAATTACTCAAAATAGCTGCCTTGGAATTTTCTGTCTACTATTCCATTAATCAACTAATTAAGCTTTATATTGTATGTATTCTCTGAAAACTACAGAAGCCTGAGAGTTGAGTAAAAGAAACTGCTCTCCTGTGTTTATTACTTAATCTTAACAGGTGAATAAAAAAAACATACACAGGTGATTGTTTAATCAGGATACATTCTTCTGTCTGTTTTTGTAATACTCATTGCAGCCACAGCAGGCTGAAGTGCACCACTACAACACATTCTAATTAGGAGTAAAAGCATTCAAATGAGTATTATAACAACACTTTGAAAAATGATCCTGACCACACACCGAAAAAAATAAAACACCTGCCAAAACTTTCTTTTTCACCTCACTTCACACATTAAAAAAGAATTACCTTAGAAAAATGATCCTGGCTCCACCTGTTTTAAGTCAGAAACAAAGGAGAGAAAACAATTAAGTGCAGACTTTGAAATGGATAAGCATCATTTTCTTTCCTTACTTGCCTTTGAGGGCGTCTGGAGAAAACACATCTATAAGAAATGATCCAACAGTTTGTTGTACGTCATAGAAATTACACAACCAATGTGCAATGTGCATCCTGAATAAATGTTCGCCGACCAGTTGCACTGCCTGCAGTGAGCCCATTAAAAGACGAAAAATGTGATCGATGGAGAGTCACTGTCACCGCGAGGCGCCTCAGACGGATCTTCACCTTTACGTCATGTCAGAAACTTTAAGTATAACACATTTTCTGTTCGTTTTGGTTGGAAACCACAGTGGTTCTAATCACATCTCAATGGGTACATGAAAGCAGCATCGCCCTTTGTTCGTAATTATATCTCAGACGTCGTGCAGGAAACTAATCCCATCCGAATGGAGCTTCTGTCTCTTTCTGTCTCCCTCTCTCCCCACTTCAAGAACACCAAATGAAGACCATATTAGCGGTGAGGTATACTGTAGATGGATGATGTCACTGTTCCTCAAAAGCTTCATCGATGTTACTGCGACAATACGCATCATAATCGTCATGATTGATTACTACAACCTTCTATGGTGGATGCACATGCCATTGTGTGCGTGTGTGTGTGTGTGTGTGTGTGTGTGTGTGTGTGTGTGTGTGTGTGTGTGTGTGTGTGTATGTGTGTGTGTGTGTGAAGCAGTAAGAGGATTAGATAAAAAAGAGAAGAGAGAGTGGGCAAGGCAGTGAAGACCGATGGAGAGGTATGGAGTGAGTAGGATGGGGGCACCACAGAGATTTAGGGTGAGAGTACGTGAGGAAGCAAGATTAAGAGACAGAGAGACGGCGAACAAGAGAATAAAAGAGAGACAAACAGCGAGAGAACGAAAGAATTAAACAGAGGAAGAGACAGAGTTGTCCAGCACTCTATCACACCAAACAAGAGTAATGTTGAGGCCTTAAGGATCTTTCACACACTTGACGGATGGTTGTGTGTGTGTGTGTGTGTGTGTGTGTGTGTGTGTGTGTGTGTGTGTGTGTGTTAGCGAGCGAGAGAGAGGGGGGGAGCAAAAGGGAAAGAGTGGCAGTGTGTGGGTCGTTGCTGCCTCCAGTGGCAGAAAGGCAGAAAATGATGATGCAAATCGTCCAGTTTATTAAGATTACACACACACACACACACACACACAAAGTTGAGATAACATAGAATGAACACTATTTGATTTGCATATGTTTATGCATGTTAGGGTTACATATACATTCTTTTTAAAGGATTTGTTTGGAACTATTTTTGTCTTTCCTAATAAATAAAATACCATGTTTTAAATACCATGTTAAAAAGAGAACGTGACATGAGACCACATTGCAAACATTGCTCTACAGATAAACGTTACAGTACTAGCTCTCAAGTTATGATACAAATAACATGACATTGATTTCTTTAATCTCACCTAAATCAGACAAAACCTTTATTTTAAATTCAATATATTAGTGTGCATCTATTCAGGCATATTCACCAGTCTGCTCCAAAGTCAAATTTATTTTTGATAATAAATTCTGTTTTTCTTCAACTTCTATTGTACAGTGTTTCATTTTATTCTGTCCTGTTCTTCTATATTCTATTGTGTTCTGCTCTCGTCTCTTCTGTGCAATTGTATTCTGCTGAATTCAAGGTCTCTCCCTCTCTCTCTGTGTATGAAGTTGTTTAGAAGTCTATAATTTTCTGGCTTAGTTGTACTGCCACCGGCCCAAAACTCCGCTCATTCATCAAAATGTCTCTTCTAAACAATCCTCTGTCTTCTCTCTCTCTCTCTCTCTCTCCTCTACTTACTCCCTCCTTCTTCTCTTCTTTTCTGCTGCCGCTGTCTCTCTGGCAGTGTCTTCATTTTCTCGTCAAAGATGCTTTCTTGGCATGACTGTCAAAAATCAACAATACTCCCTAAGCCGTTTTCAATGTGCTGCAGTTTCGCACATTTAAATCAAAACATTATAGAAAATTGAGAAAGGAAACAGATTATGCACACACGGAAAAAAGCTCTTTACGATTACAATTAATAGATTTTTGGCTCATACTAAGATTGAAAGCACTTAAGAATCGTCTTTATTGCCAAGGCAGGAGCTTCTGGTACAGCTGAGAAACTTTGCAATGGCACTAAATGAAACCATCCTGGCTTGGCATCGGGCAGCAAAGAGCTATTTAATATTATTCATGCTTTTCACTTTCTCTGAAAATATCTTTGAGACCCTGTGTCTGCCATCTTGGTGCCTCTCTTTCCATCTCTCTGGTTGTTTCTATTGTTTCTCCTCATCTCACGATGTAAATCTCAGACTGTCTCTGTATCTCTGTCTTTTTCTTCGATTTGAGCGGTGGCAGGAATTTATAATTATTTTTCCTGAGAAACTCATAAAACATGTTTGGCTACAGCCCCATGCCTGACACACACACACACACACACACACACACACACACACACACACACACACACACACACACACACACACACACACACACACGTCTTGTCCTGTTTGTAATTATCAATCCATTTGGGGATTTGAGGATTTTCTCTGTAAAACTTAAAGGCTTGTTTTTCTGTTGAACAAAACCACATCAGAAAACAAGCACGCAGACACACAAGACTTCATTGTCTAACATTGAATTCATATGCACAACCTCACGCACTTACACACGCACACGCACGTTCGCCACAAGAATCTCCGAGGAGTGGAAGCCACAATGTTTGAAGATAAGGACTCTTCCTCTCTTCTTCTTCTGGTGTGTGTTTGTGTGTGTGTGTGTGTGTGTGTATGTGGCTCTCAGGCCTCTTAAGAAATCTGAAGTTTGAGGGATTCAACTGTATGAATCATTTGTCACAAATTGATGTGCTGCATTAAATCGCTTTCTACAGATGCACACATACAAATACACAATTACACAAACACAAACTCATTGATACACACACACACACACACTAGAGTATTCTCTACATACACATTGACACTAGGAAACTGAGAAAGTGAAGGGACTGTTCCCCATGATGCATTGCTACGAGGGCCCATCACGGCTATTATGAATCATGATTCCATTAGAGATTGGACTGAACTTTTACATCAATGATTCTTTGGTTGGAGCCAAAAATGATATCCTTTAAATGTATTGATAGTTGTTTTCTACATTATCTATCTGACTATAGTAATTCGAGGTTTTTAGAGGTTCTCACATTTTCTGTATTTTCCTTTTCCATAACTGGGAACAGAATCTGTCCAGTCCTCACCTAAAGAGGAACATTGTATGCTGTAAAGTGTAAACATCTTTTTAATGTGCATGGACAAAACGTCAGGGTGAAAATCACTTCTTTGAGAAAGGAGCATATTTCTTTGTTTAAAACTGGTAAAAACCGAAAATTCCGAGCTCCCTCGATGACTAAGGCAGTAATTCTCAGAAAAATCATTTTAATCCATAGTTCCTACATTTGCACTGTGAATCTAGAAACTAAATGAAAGAAAATGGGAGGAGCAGTGATCTTCTCACTAATAAATGATAATGATTTGATTTCGAGCTCAGTCTTACAATGCTTCTCAGAGGGAGAATAATTTCCCGATGGGCTTTTTGCGCACATCTGACATGCCAGAGCTAGAAATGAAGAAGAAGAAAAGTATATAAAAAAAGTTCATTCCAAAGTTGCTCAAATTGGTTTTCGGTATATTGCAGGTTCCCTGGGCTTCAGATAAGTGGACACACAGCTGTAGGCTGTGGGGATTAAGCATGACCCTTTAGGGAAGGAACATAGAGGACTGTGGCTGTACAGTACAACACACATATTGTACAGTACACTCTTCTTCTCAGCTTGCCTCTCTAGACACATAAATGCACACAACACATTGCTATAGCCTGTCACTGTGAGTTTGAAAAAACATTTGTCATTTTTGTCCCATGTTTCCTTAAAACAATGACACACGCGCACACACACACACACACATTTGGCCTAACGATGGGATGAACATCAGCAGCATGCACACATGGACAAACGCATACACACACACACACACACACACACACACACACACACACAGAAAAGAGAGCTTGCTTATTTGATGACGCTTTTACATGACATCTATTGTTATTCTGTCCATCCTGGGAGAGGGACTCCTCCTCTGTTGCTCTCCCACAGGTCTCTCCCTCTTTTCTCCCCGTTAAAGGTTTTTTTTTGGGGAGTTTTTCCTGTTCCGATGTGAGGGTTCCAGGACAAGAGGATGTCGTATGTGTACAGATTGTAAAGCCCTCTGAGGCAAATTTGTAATTTGTGATTTTGGGCTATACAAAAATAAATTGAATTGAAATTAATTTACGCATAGGCTTAAAAGTGAAATTTAGGCTAATAGGTGACCTACACTTCAAATTTTCAAATAGTATTTCTGCGCTGCACTTTAACAACGAGCAGCCATTTCACTTCTTTTGCACCAGAGCATTTGTATAGATCGTTTTATCCTTAATGGAGGAGACTAGCCCCTCTGTGTTGTATCAGCTGAAGTCATTATGAAGATAATTAAATCATTTAGTATTTGATGATTTAAGAGCTTACTATAAAACAGTATGACACAGAAGGTGAGAGAAAAAAATATTAGACCACAACCATAAAGAACTATAGTCAGACTCAAATCAAAATGAACAAAATTCTTCTCAACGAGATGCATTTTATGCTTTTCATACTTCAAAAAGGACTTTCCACAGTCTCAAAAATGTTTAAGGATTCTGTCCATGTACATTTCATATCAAAATGTTGGACATCTTGATCCTCTTATTATATTAGCATTCAAATAGTCCAAAAAAATAAAAGAATATTACAAACAGTATCAGATTTCCTTCTTGTTGAACTCAAACACATTTTCATTACAGGTAGAAACATTTCTTGCTTATAATCCGAGCTCAGCGCGGGTCATGGGAAGCGTGTGCTGAGTCCCTACATGGCACAAGTGCCATTATATTTTAATGAGACTGTGTCCCAGGGTGAGAGACTGCATTTACACAGTCTGGGTCCCCCGCACAACAGGAGAATTAATATGTTTTAATGAGTCGATGCCGGGCAGAGTGACTACATTTATTCATCACAGCTCTGAGGCTGAGATCTGAGAGGCTCTTCCTTAAAATGACTTCTGCACTGGTCGAGTCAGTTCAACACCAACATGCATTATTGACAGAGCAGAAAGTGAAAGGTTCAAAGGGCTCCTGAACTTGTTTGGATTTCAAAGAGGGAGTCAAAGTTTGGAGAGATCTGTGACTTCACATTCAGTGATGTTTCTCAAAAGCTACAGTGTGTTGTACTATTTCAGTTTTCAATCAATATGTTTTGACTATTCTCCATGTTCAGTGAAAATGAATCAATTAAACCTACAGTAAAGTTAGCCGAACATGTATCACCCCAGTGCTTGACCACGGACTCACACAAACAGCATCATATAAAGTTTACAAATCCCGTCAGCAATACAATCCCAGGTCCCTGAATAGAAACTGGAATATCTGGATTGCTTTTGAACACTTGCAGGTTTGCTGAAAGCTCATTTTGACAACATGAAACTGCCACTCGGCACCACTGATGTGCATCAAGAAAGCTCATATGCAAATGGCCGACCGGAGGCCCTGTGCATTTTATATCTGTCTGATGTGGTATGCTTGAACCAGTGGATCAGGCTGTTAAACAAAAATGAGCTAGGTTACATTAGCCTTCTGCACAATTCAGTAGTCATTGGCTGGAAGTTATCACAGGTGTAGACGAGCACCTCGGAGAGCTCCTTGGCTGCTGAGAGCAAGAACATCAGGACCAGCAATCTTTACAAATATGTGTTTTGGAAACATTGAAATTAACTCCCAGCGCACTGGCAGGATTGTTTTACCCGAGTTACAAAGTAAGATTTCTACTGTAGGTCTGAATAACAGACTTGTTGGAGATGTGTTGCAGTGCGTCTGCACTGTGACGTGAGAAAAGGATTTGTGACATTCCAAAGGAAAAGTGACAAACACCTTGGCAGGCGTGTGGCTGTCACAGTTTAAAGAGAGATTAGCAGTGTGCAGGTTTCTCTGGTTTTTAAAAATATCAAAAAACGCTGGCTAACTACCAATTAAATGTGAGATCATGGCGAACCCATTTCCCTCCATCTGTGTATTTTTACCTACATTGAACTTCTTCTCCATGGCTACATTTCTCTCTCTCTCCGTTTCTCTCGCTGTCTCTCTGCCCTTTGGTGTCACTTCTCTGTTCTGGCATTTACGAGACAAATGCTAGTGTGTCACACCTTGTCACTCATACCACACAAACACACACATCGCTAAATGCTAGAGTGTCAGCAGGCCTGTCAGATCGAGTGTCAATGTGCAGGGACCTCTCGACTTGGCAGGACACACACACACACACACACACACACACACACACACACACAGGATGTGGACACTAATCAGGTAGACACATGCAGAGATGCACAACCATGCACAGTGAGAGGGGGAAATTAACAATATGCAAACAAGTAGCCCACCATGAGTTGTTGACACCTAAACAATGGAAACACAATCACTCTTGCTCTCTACAAACCACACACACACACACAAAGACACCCACATGCCACACACAGATACTAAACAACAGCAGGCTTCAAAGGCTGGGCAGAAGTGAGACAAAGAACACACTCCCCTGGCGTTTGGTACCAGATGGTGACAAAACTTGGCAGCAGAAGCAGTTTGGTACCAGGGTGATATATGGGCAGTCTCTGCTTTTACTTTAGACAGTTTGAACCGTAACACTTTGAGTAATAGTTGCCCTACTTGCTGTTCCTCAGGACCACTCCTGTGATGCTGGACCTATTTACTACAAATAAGTAATACTATTTTAGCAAAACATTGCAATGTATTGTAATTGTAGTGTTTCATATTTAGAGTTTCAAGAGTCGGCTATTTGATCTTTTTACCGTCTCAGAATTATTGGAAACTAATGGCAGCCTGAGAAGAATCAAAAGAGAAATGCCGTCTTGCATTGAACAATGGTCAGCAGTAATATAAAGTAGGGCCGAACTTTGTGGGGAGATAATTTTATCAACATTGCAATTTAGAATGGAAGTACCTTTTCTTCTGTATTATTCACTATACACAACGATAACTCGATCTATAGTATGACCAACACAACATTGGATACAGTCAGCAATAACTGCTCTTTCATGTAGTCCAGGCCTACATGTTATGATGAAATTAGATGAATTGATGCATTAATAACATTGATATTTATTGAGATGTTTGTAAAAGCCTTTAATCACAGTACAATAGTTTAAAAAGTGACCTTGTAAAACTTGTAAACATGTAAACTAATCATCATGGATTTAATAATATCTGAAAAGTAGGTCTGGTGTGAACATAAAATCTATGAAAGATAAATATTAATCTTACTGATCTCCAGTCAGTGACAGTGTTGTACCAAATCACACAATTAGTTTGAGTGATTTGTTAGAATGTGCTAACAAATAGATGGACAGATAATTGCATGAAGTGTTTCTCAAGAGAAACTCTTGTATGAGCAATGAGCACTGATGGCTCCCAAATACCAACATGAAGATTTTCACTCTGGCTGCTATCAGCTGTCACACTCTCACATCTAACTATTGCTCCCCATCATCTTTCACTGACAACCAAAGTAATTCACCTTGATTTTAGTGTATAATATTACAATACAGATAATCCATCTCTCTGACGATTTTTACACCAGACTCCACAAGATGCTGACAGCTCAAGTAAACAGACAGGATATCTGTTAACATCTTGCATTTGCAAACAGCAAAATGTTCTTCAGCAGCCATACTTTTACAAACACGTCTACTGATTTTAGTCTCAAACCCTTATTCTCTCCCTCTCTCTCTCTCCCTCCCTCCCTCCCTCTCTCTCTCTCTCTTGATGTCTCCAGGGAGGCTGAAGTTGACAAGTGTAAGACAAATCAGGCCATCACCACCCTAAACAGAGGGCCCACTTTAAGCTGGCATAGAGGTCACCGCGCCCACAGACAAGCACATACACACACAGATCAGTTCCATCAGGAGGCATATGCGACCTGACAGCCTTCGGAGAACGAGGCAGAGAGACATGCAGGGAGACATGGAGAGAGAGTCAGCGATAAATGCAGCACTGTACAGTGTGTGTACCGTTGTGCAGAAAGTCAGTCATACAATAAGCTAAGTAACTCTAACAACACACACACACACACACAGAGACAGAGTGAACGAAAAGTGTGTGTGAGAGAAAGTTTGTGTGTGTGTGTGTGTGTGTGTAAGGTGGTGCTGCTTTTGGAGGCAGGCAGCAGGTAAATTGAGGTCAGGGGAAGTCAAAAGAAAAAGCCAGACAATAGTCAGGGTCCCAACACACACACACACCAGTAAATCTATAATTATAAATAGCGGTTGGCTTAGTTCATTGGCTCAGCATATTTTGGAGTACATGGCCAGAGGTGTGTGTGTGTGTGTGTGTGTCTTTGTCCTATTCTTTTCAGTGTACAGTATGTGTGTTCAGTGTGTTGGGGTGCAAAGTGTCACATGCTGCAAATTGCACATTTTGAGCCAAAGAATGCGTTATGTCCTCAAAAAGCCCCATTGGCCATCAAACGTTACATTTTTGGGACACATGGATGCATTTCAAAGTACATGAACTAAAAATAACAAGACAATGATGAAACTATTAACATATACATTTTTAATATTTGTGCAAAGTGCACTTTGACAACATAATTCTCCACTTATGTAAGGCTCATCCACAGGCAGAAAATAAAACCAAAGAAACGGTATTTCTGGAAGTCAGTGTCATTTTCTTGACATATCACTCGACGAACCGTTGTAATCTCTTCGGTTTGAAGATTACAGACAATTTCTTTTTCTAAATTTAGAAAAGCAAAAGTATATCAAGTAAGGCGACTACAAGTCTTGCTTTTGACATCCTGTAACTCAAGGACTCAGCGTGGTCACCTCACCAAGCTGTGCACCATCTCTTCTGTGGCACAAATGAATGTGTACATACGCACTTTCATTCATGCAGAAGTTGAAGCGGCTTTAGAGAGCAAGCGCAATCATTACTGAGCTTCACCATTGCACTCACACGAGTATAATAATTAACTAACTAACCTGTTCAATAACTGTTTTTCATCCGATAGTGTTCTGCTTTCCAAAGCTTTAGTTTTATCAGCTACCTTAGACTGCACACATCATCACATCGCGTCAAAGTAATGGAATGGCCAATCATGTCCCTATTGCTGTTATTTACCTTTATTCTGTATTCATACTAAATTCAAGTAGTAGAAGTAGTAGTATCTCTACCATTATTGATATGTATTTCACGGTTGTATGTGGAAATAATGTGATCTGTACCCTTCAACCTTTTTTTTACCCCGGTCAAACTTGGTGAGAAACTGCCAAGAAATACTCCTGATCCCTGCAGAAGAGATATTCAAAGATTGAACAAGAGGGATGAAAAGTTTTAACAGCCATGATAAACACCGGGGGGAAAATGAGATTGGATGGAGATGTAAGGGCATCGACCAACACTTAAGCTTCAGCAGGACAAATAAAAACTCCTCAGTGGCAGTCATGCAGCTGCAAGGGGGAGTTTACAGGATATAATACCGCAGAAGACGAACAGAGGAGAGGAGGCTTTGGTTGATGATTCTATGAGAGAGACGACTCGATGTTTAAAAGCAGAGACTCGGAGAAAGAATGCAGGTGTGATTGTACTGCCGAGCATAAACCTAAGAGACAACTGCTGTTATTGAGCTGTCACGGTGGAGGTAAACTCAGCACCACAAAGTGTGTGTGGAGGAAAAATCTAAATAAAACTCAGTATTTGTGCCGTTCAAACCCATACTGCTGGGTCTTCACACCACTAAAAAGAGGAAAGAGGTAATCGTGGTAAACATCAGCTGACATGTCTCTGCTCAAAGGAAAATACACTTAAGAGTGAAAAAGATGCTGGTTTCTTGAGTTGTCTCCTCCTAGAGCTATGCCCCGTTATCTCTCCTAACACACTTGAGTATATTATTAAAGGGGTGCAGAAATTATTACTGCTGTTAAATTCTTTGCAGGACACTAAATGTTCAGCTCCGGCCCGGAAGAGTTTAGAACTGTAAGCTTGTTATACTGCAGGAAACATGAATTCTGCTGCCTGCCTGTCTCGAAGCCTCACATGGACTTTTACTTTGTACTGACCTTTACACACATATATACACACACACACACAC
>NW_022280065.1:3482026-3502706 GCF_004355925.1 Anarrhichthys ocellatus | reverse complement strand
ACACGTCTTCTGCTCACTCCGATACCTTCTCTCTGTAACACACACACCCATGAGGTAATGTTCACTAGGCTAATGTTCCATGGCCACACACACAAAGACCTGTTTATGCCCACAGGCTCACGCACACAGTGCTAAAACAGCATTTTGTCCATAAAGTCTATTTCCATGGTTAAGTTGTGATGAATGGGACTAAGTTGAAGTCAATGAGATAGCGCAAAGCCATAATTCAATTCAGCACAAACTGGTGCGCAGGCACGCACACACACACACACACACACACCGCAGATTGTGGGCCATAATTCAACACTTGTGCATTGGAGACACACACACACATTTGCGCACAGAGTCAATGAGACCGCAGTGTACCATAATTCACTGTAAAGATAAATGCCCAGTGTGCATTATCACTGGGTCTGCGCGGCTGGCCGCTGGTGTGTGTGTTAGTGTTAGCGTGTTTTGTGTGTTGTCCTTACTGCTGAGTCTCCTTAATGGGATGACGTCAGCACATCAGGACAGACATATACACACACATTTATGGTACTGTTGTAAACCAGTCCCTACCACATATTTGTGCTCATGAAAACTTCAATATATACTTTTCTTTTTCTGTGGACCTTATTTTTAGGCATTTTATTCAAGTTCAGGTGCATAAAAGATTCTGCTCGGGGAAAAAATAAACTTCAAGTTTCCAGTGAAGTGCGTGGGTTATGGGTTGAAATCTCCCAGGCAGACATGTCACCTCCAAACTTTTGAAAACTCAAATAAATTAGCCTTTAATGAGGGGTTGAGGGAGGAAAACACTACCTTGAAACTGCAATAAGTGAGGGCAAATGCTTAGGTTAAAGAGGAGGGTGCTTTTCTGTGGATTTCTTCTGAGATGTTTGTGAGGTATTCAAGGGTGTTTGCCTCATATGTTTTGGAAGTTCATTCCATCATACAAAGGCACTTCTGTATTATGACTGCCGGGGAAGCTGACAAGACAGAGCTGATTTGATTGCAAAAAAAGACAGGCTTCTTTATATCATGTGAGTCACCCACACACCATGATGCAAAAGCTTTCCAGATATATGTGAGCTTAAGAAAGTTGATGCATTAATGGTGGTTAATCCTGGACAAATATTACAAAGTGGAGCCAGAAGTACGTTTACTGAATTACTACACCCCGTATGTTTGGACTCTGGAAACAGATGATGTGACTAAATCTCAGCTAGCACGCACCTCAAGTTAAAAGTAGCAGTAAGCAACTAAGCGTTGAAGTACCCGAGTACGCTATCTGCCCTCTGCAAAATCTCAAATGTTCAAAACAAGGCGGCTATAGTTAGGCTACAGCATTTTTATGTTGTAAATTGAAATTCACAAGTCTGATGTACTCCTTTGTCCCCGTGGGGACATTGCACTGTAGATCTGACTTAATAAGTATACAGTGCAACCTAATTACAAAGCTTAATACATAAGTAAACAACCCTATGCAGCACTTGAACACATTAGTACAATCCACTCCTCCTCAACAATTACATGTGTGTGTTCGGGCATCCAGAGAACCTCCTCTCCTCTTTGGTTGTTTTGTGGCAGTATACGTATATCAATTTGCTCCTGGAAAACACAGTTTAGCTGAACTGCTGTTAGTGAAAACAAGCATTAAATGGGACAACAACTCTCTCCCTCCGGGCCTGAAAAAGCAAATGAGGTCATGCCGATTCACCCTGAAGCTCAGGAAGAGATGTAACTTGCAGTTTTTGTTGAACTTTTAGACTTCTACCTCGCGCAATACCAGATTCCCCCCCCCCGTCCAGGTGCAACACGCCTGGCTGATCCGGGCCAAAGGTTCAGAAGCAGAAGCTGTTTATAACGCTTTTCTATCTGCATCTCTTCATCTTCCTCCCCTCATTAGTCCTCCTTGGCAGTTTATGCCTTTTAGAGGATACACTTTATTACCACTGTAGGGAAATTCTGTTGGTCAAATGCAATAAAAAGGATACAAGATGAATTATACAGCAATCTGAACTCACCCTTCTCTCCCACCCGGACATCAATCACATGCTCGCCCGTGCACACACACAAATCCCCCCACACACACACACACACGCATACACAAGAGACTAGGTTTCAATGAAACAAAGCATCTGCGATCAAATGTAAAATACAGTCCCTAGCTCTCCCTCAATCTCTCTCATTCCTTCGCATCCTCCTCCATCCATCTCACCATTATTAAATTACACGTCTTACTAATTCAATAACAGAGTATTGCCACCCTAAGTCAGATCATTTTGAAAATGCTATTTACATTTGCATCTTCAAGGCATTCTGATAAAGATCTTCATCTGAAATGTCAAAAAATAAATAAATAGGCAAAACTGCTAAATCTAATTTCTTTATCCTTTTTCGATCAGCTGAAAACAAAATTGTGCATCGCAGTCAACATCTGGTGAGCAGTGGGAAAGACATTCGGGTCACAGTTGGTTTAACCGTTGTTCTGTCCCCTCCTGCTCATCAGGATCATCGATATGGTTTCTCAATAAACTGAAGATTAAGCTGTGCTTACATACATATTTTTCTGCTTCTAGACAACTAAACAAGCATAAACATGAGCTTGAGAGTTAATGTCTCGACCTTGAGCATTGTAGTTTAGGGGAGGCGATGTACTGGAGTAATTCTTGGTTGGGTACAGCTACTTCCTGATCATCTTATGGTGAGGACAAGACTCCAGCCTCTTACGTAGTTTTCATATTCACCCTGTGTTTATGACGAGCTCAGTTAGCAGGTACAATAAATCCTGGCTTAGTGTCGACCACCATCCCAGCGTCCGGGGAGTTACCGCCATATTGGATAATTCCACCATTCAATATTTGAGTTGGATGGTAACATTCGGTGCCATGCAAGTGATGATGTGGAGGCCGGGGTGGTGAATGGATGTGAAGTGCATCAGACACCAGAGCTTCTGTTTAAACCACAATCCTTTCTAAGCCTTGACCACGTGTTTCAGTTGTTTAATATTTATACCATGTCATATATTGTAGAATGAGAGAACTGACACTTGAAAATGTTGGCATTGGATGTAAAACAAAAAAAAAAGACTATCATTGAATGATATCTAAAGTTTTGCAGAACAGTCTGATATCTGCATTCTTGTCTGTCTTTTTTCCTTCCTTCCACAAGCATAGGAAAGTTATGACTCTCTAGCCGTCTCCCTCTGTCTTGTGCTTTTCCACCCACTCCATCGCTCCGGCTGCCTATTTCCCTCGTTCACATCCTCTCACCATCTCTCTCTCATATCCTACACATATTTCTGTTTCTCACCCTCTCTCTCTTTAGCTGGCCCTAGAAATGGCAGCATGTCTGTTCAAATTCAGCTCCCATCAGTACCACACACACACACACACACACACACACACACACACTGGAGGGGGAACAAATTATTCCAGGACAGGCAAACTGTTTTGTTTGGTTCTCCCTTGTTTGTTTTCTCTCCCTCTCTCCCCCTCTCTGTCTCCCTTTCGCTCTCTCGCTCCCTCCAACAGATGGGGTATTTTAATGAAATCAGCCTTGCCTGTTCCCATCTGTGTGAGAAATGAATTTCACCATTTTTTAAATGAGGGAATTTACAATGAGACAGGTTGGAACGCAGGGAACCCCGGCATCAAGTTTTTTTTTTCTTTTCTTCTGACTCTGCTCTTGTTTCTATTATGCATTCACTGTCCATGTCTCTCTCTCTCGCTCTCTTTTTTCTTTCTTTCAGTACAGGGCCTTTACTCTATACATTTCATGTTTTTGTTGAACCGGTACGTCTAAAGCCGTAATAGTCATACTTTTTAGCTTTCTTACCTGAGCAGATTGAAACCACTCTCATTCACCAATCGTCACATTTTTTTATGCAGTTTTTACAAAGATTCTGACATTCATCAATGTTTTCTGATTTAGGATTTGTTCTTTAGTACGAACAGAATGTACACACTGTGGCTTAGTAGCCTTTTTCAAATATTAACGTTACTGTATTTGTAAACAGCACTATACTGTTTTAGGCTATAGCCTACTTATAATTTAACCTCTTTAGCCCGATATATATAAATATAGCTTACTGCAGTAAGCTATATTTACATACAGTACAGTATGTATTATACTGTATTTTAATATACACAGGACAGTAATTAAATGTATATAGAAATTGGAGTCGATACAATTTTAAAAACGTATTTAGCATCCCATGCGCCTTTTTTGCTTTATTTTATATCTACTGACGCTACTAAATATGACAGCTTATTTAGCGTTCTGTTCTTGCAGACCGTACCTCCACTTCAGAAATATTGAAAGATTTGTTTTTTTTATGTTTGGAATCCTGCGCTCCACCCCCTTCAGACTTTCGTTTAGGCGTTTCAGGTTGTGTGCACACGGCCCTGCAGTCTCATGCCCTTTAATGGCAGCTGGCAGGTGTTGACTGATGCGGATTAGGATCAACTGGCACACGGCTTCCATTTACGAGGACAGTATTCATCATTATAAGAACACAGGTATACACACATCTTAGGGAGTTTCTTAGGAACAAATTTACAAAGACACCGAGGAAAATATTGGTGAACGAGCCCCAAAGTCTTTATGGCAAATTTGTAGCTGCAGCCAGTTAGTTCAGCTTACAGACCGATATTTCATTATTCAATCATCAATTCATTAATAAAGATTGAAGGGACCACAAGACCATGGTGAAGTCTCTAGTTATGTCAGTCGCATTGTAATTGTTTCTCAAAATTGAAACCACATTTCTCACAAACCCCAATGCTTTCTGTTACAATGATGATGGTATGTCTTCCCTCCCTTCCTTTGATGTCAGTCTCCATTACTTTTCTGAAAACAATAAGATATTTAATCTGAAAACTAAGCCCTGAGAGAATCTTTGACAGCTTTGGCTCATTTTCCACAGCATCCTCCTATTATGTGATGACATAAAGAAACCCTTGCAGCAGATTTCCCCTGTAAGTGGACCTGGTGGCACACTTTGGTTTAATTAGCGCGGCAAAGAGAGATAACCAAACCTGAGGTGACAGTCCCATTAAGCTAGAGTAGCCCTGCTTAGAGCACACTTGAGCACTCATTAAAACCACAGACTTAATGTGGTAGACTTCTACTTCAAACTAAATAATGTATCTTTTATATCATTATTTGAAGACATGTCATGATATTATATTTGCTAGAATTATAAAATCGTACTCAAACGGAGGAAGTTTCCGTCTGTGTGTCTGTCCTTTGATTTTCTCGACAACTGCTTGGTCCGTTCGACTTCACACTTGGGGGTGTATTGCTGAAGAACCAAGGAAGGGCAGTGTTGAGTTTAGCTCTTAAGATCCGTTTTACCAGCGGGATATATCTGGTAGCGGAGGCGCCCCTACCTTATTAACAACCACCTAGGTGTCACTGGGCATGGCATGAAACGTCCGACTGCTCCAGCTGGGCTGCACAGTGGCCAACAGGTCAAACTGGTTGTACTGGGCAGCAACCAGAAGTCAGTGTGCATAATCCCTTATGTCCACTGTGTCATGGTCTGGATGAAACACAGATCTACTGGAGGTCCAAATGTCCACAGGACAGAGCATCTTTACACACCTAGTTGTTTTTTTATTTAGTTCATTTTCATTTCATTTATCGGTCTCATCTTTTCCTTGACGTGTATCAAATTTAAGAGGATGTGTTTCCAAAATGTTTTTGTTTTGCCAACATTTTTGCTTTACTTTACAGCATTTAGTTTTTGTCTGCAATAAATTTCATTAGCATTTTACTTTGAAGGTTCATTAAATTACTTCTAAAACAGACACAATACTGTATTTCATAGCATGCAAACTTTGTCTCACGTCATCTGTTGTTATTATAGTGTTTTATACATTTAAAAATAAAGTTTTATAAGTTTCTTTAGGAGTACTCTGAAGGACTCATGCACTCTTTCAAAACTGAATTCTCTAAACAGTGTAGTTTCACCAACAGGGAAATGTTGACTTTTTGGGGACGTCATGTTTACATCTGTCAGCGACACGACGTGTGTGTTGTGTTTTCAAAAGAAAGTGTTTGCGTGCTTGCTTGTACACATGCATCTGTGTCAGAGAAAATGCATGGATACGTTTGTGAGGGACTGTGAGTGGGCCGACACATGTGCATGGCAGCGTGTGTTTTCTCAGGTGTGTTTTCAGGAAGGGAGCTTTCAGACATGATGACTGACGTCACCCACATTATACACACACATACACACACACACACGTAAGTTGGCAGGTTAAAGCAGTTAGCTACTTGTAAAACAGAGAAGTCATTCAGACAAACTGCACCTGCTTTTGAGACGGCTTAACCAGCAATTACACAGGAAGAGAGAGACACACACACATGACGATACCTAAATTAAATTCCAAGCAGACTATTGGGGAGGTGGCCATAATAATTACTGATATAACTCGCCAAAGCAAAATATAGTTATAGAGAAGGAAAGCAACAGATCCTAAAAGTCTAAATTTAGCTGAGAAGCAGCTCTGTCATACAACCTGTGTGTGTGTGTGTGTGTGTGTGTGTGTGTGTGTGTGTGTGTGTGTGGCAGGTGATGCGTCAGTAACACACTTGTTGCAGCAGCAATTAAAATATGCAAATTGAGGGGTGTTTGGGTAGAATCTGATAGGCTATGCTTAACTGCACTCAGTGCTGATTGATCATGAATATACATGATCCAAGGCAACATTTGATCAGAAAGTCACTAATGCATACATGCTCAGACAGATAGGAAGACAGACGCATGTATGTGTTGCATGTGTGTGTTTATCCAAGTGCTTACATACAGTATGAGAAGCTGTGAGACTGCTGTGTGTGTGTGTGTGTGTGTGTGTGTGTGTGTGTGTGTGTGTGTGTCTGTGTGTGTGAGAATATGAATAAGCGTGTGTCATGATTGTAAACAAATATGCAAGCCTGCATCTTCCTCGTAACCCTCATCATCAGGACTCGGGCTAGGTGCCTGGAGAATATGCAAATAGTTTTTGCTCCGAAAATATGCAAATGAGGTTTGGGCACAGAATTAATTAGACTTCCGACGTTCTACAGAGATTCTACAGAACCTACCAGCCGTCAAACTGCGTGAATCATGATTACGAGATCATTTGCATATTAGTCCTATTAAGGGACATTAGCGAGCCTCTCGGTCCTATTAGACCTAAGAAACCGGTGTTTACTTGTTGCGTTGATGAGGCATGTGAAAGGTCAACCAGTCAAAACCCCACAGCGGCTGGGAAAGTCTGGGCAGGGCGACCCATGAATGAGCAATCTATGCTTATGAGTGAAGCGTTGCTGTCGGCTGGCAGAACTTTATAATATTTTGGATAGTTTGCAAGGGCAGGACATTTTACAAGTTTATTAGAGAGAAATTTAAAGCTGCTCTTATCAACGCTTTTATATTAACACTGGGTCAAATGTAAGGGTCGCTCGCAGTCATGAACCCGGTCAGAATTACCACAAAAATCTGCAGTTCGCCTTAGCTCCATGGCATGTATTAGCAGTTTTCAGCTCATTGTTTTGCTTTTACTTTCTATTTTCACTAATAGTCTTTCAGCTTTTGCAAAAAAGCTCTGAAAATTCCACGGTGCAGGAACTACTTAGCAACAGACGGCAGACAGGCAAAGTTAGCGACTAGCTGGTGAACGTAGTGCAGCATTTAGCATTGTAGTTTTCTCAGGGATTGAAAGAGTTTAAAGCATTTACATTGTTTACTCATATCATTTATCTTTGCAACACATGATTGTGTGCAATGGAACTGAAAACAAGATTTTGACATTACGTCCCTTCTCAAGTAAGAAGACACCTTTTCTATAGAGCTCCAGTTTGGGTTAGAAAAGGAGTTTGAGCTCCTCTAGTGGAGCAGCTGGGTAATGAGTTATAAAATAACAGAAGTCACTGATCTGTGTGAATGTGAAGCATCACATTGCTTATGAAGAGGTTGGACCCTCAGCAAACAGCCCCTGAGTAAACTTAGGGATCGCTGGCGCTGATTAGCATTCAGATATTCTTCTTAACAGGGATGGCTTATCTCACGTCTCTGTGTCATTATGTTCACCGGCTCCACTCTCTGTCTGTCATTTAGCAAGTTTCAGGTCACTGGGCTCCAAGCAGGCTTTTAGCAATACGCCCCTCGTTCAAATTACAGACAGGAAATGTAGACATGAATGATAACCAGCGACAGGCACTGTGCTCATAGAGAGAGCAAACAGCATGTGCTAATATCTGCGTGTGTGTGTGTGTGTGTGTGTGTGTCTGCATTTAAAGGTGCGGCAAAGAGTCCCATTAATTATGCTTTTCTGTAATCTGTTTCTGGTGTGAATGAACACTTTTGTGCGTGTGCTGGGGGGGTTTATCAGGGCTAAACACAATGCCTGTGTGTGTTGGGGAGTATGGAATGAATCATTACTACTTCATGAATCATTACTAAAGTCTACCATTATTGCTACTTCAGGGCCTGAACTTTTAAAGCTGAATTAGAAAAATGGATCCAAGCCTCTCTTGAGAGGGGACTCATCTTTGAGCTTCTGTTTTTGCTGCATTACATTTAAATGAACCTTTTTCAATGAGAGTTGAGTAAGTACAGGGAGTTGTGTCTTCCACTTAAGACAAAGCTGGTAGCCGGTATGGAGGAGAAAAGGCAGCTGTTTGTAGGATGAGACCAGAGGTCTGATTAAATCCATTAATCCTCTTAGCTTGGTATGCTACCGACAGTGCTTTGTGTGGTGTTTTTGATGTGGCCATGTTAGACTCTGCTGATGTGATTAAACTTCGTACATTACCACCTGTGACTGCTAACAGGCAAACTAATTTAATTTGAGTTGCCATTTCACTTCCATGCCATTATTGAGTCCGAGTTATCATGTTCATGTTCGTCGTTTCTGCCAGAAGGAGTGGCGAGCGGCAAGTTACGTATACGAACATAATTGTTCACTTGACATTGAAGCTGTGGTGGCTGAAAGTTTTTACAACAACCTATATTTTGTCTTCCACACAGTGTCATGGTCATGTTTCCGTCTCAATTGTTCACATTATTTTTAGAATATCTGGACAGGACAAAGGCACCGAGATGATTGCAATAGAAGAATAGAAGGATACACTGACTTATACAGTACTAATACTATATCACATGAAAAAAAGTGTAGTTCCAACAGAAACACCTGTTAGCCTAGCGAATTTAAATACAGCTAAATAACTTTTTAAGTGTGTTAAGGTGACTGTAGGGTCAGTCAAACAAACCACATACTTTTTAACGTCTACAAATTAGGAACGGTATACATCTTTGAATTCAGTAGCTGTTCTGGAGCTTTTGATCATAACACACGATCTTCATCAGCAGACGGATTCACCCAGTTGTCATAGTGGGTGTTCAAATATCCATCTTTTTGAAGCACGTAAAAAAACAAATCCCCGTCGCGTCGGCTTAAAAACTGAGGTTCAATGTTCCTGTTCTTGGGAGACCTACCATGTTATACATGTCATCTTCAACACACAAGAGTAGTCCTAGACCGCATACATTGATGAGTCACTTTTCCATCAACTTTACAGTAGATCCTTCACACATAATAAAATGAAAGACTAATAACTCCATGGAGGGAACTGGGCCATTTCAGACGGAAACGACCCTAATATGAATGTATTTCCTCCCTGGAATTCCTAACAAAACAAGTACAGGTCAGTATGTGTGTGTGTGTGTGTGTGTGTGTGTGTGTGTATATATATATGTACCGACTGTATGCATGTTTGCATCTGTATCCCAGTAAAGCACGACTGCTGAATCTGTCTTTTAATGAATTTAATAGTTCCATCATTTCTCTATCAACCATGAACGCTGGTGTTCCACACACACACGTTGATTCTACGTTGGTGTTCCTTATTATTTACTTCAATTGAAGAAAGATGCCAACTGGAAAAGTGACTAAGCAGATGTGTGTGTGCATCGCAGTGTTTATGAGCGTGTATACCTCTTTCTTGGAGGAATTTGTTAAGTAATCTGACTGTGGAATTGAATTATGTCGTCATAGAAACGAGGATTAGGTTACCATGCAGAGGAAGAAAGAGATATACAAGTGGAGAAGGAAGGGAAAAGAAGAAAGAAATATTTATCAAGAATCTCCCGGCTGAAATGTCCGTCCTGACCTCTGACCCGCCAAAAGCGGACCACTGACAGCAGATGTTCCTTTCAGAAATCAATACTGAAAACAACTTTTCTGGATGCCAGCTGTCTACAAGAAACAGCAGCAGCTTGTTGGGTAGAGATGTCTCGACCAAAGACAAAGCTTACCTCACCTCAAGACACAGAACCAACACCGAGACGGATAAAGAGACAGCAAAGAGACAGAATCAAGGAGAAACTGAAAAGGGGAAGAGGAGGAGGACAACCAAAGTGAAACAGTCGTCAGACTTCAAAGCATCCTTGTATCCGAGCTGTTTAGAATTTTAAATCGGGAGTCCAGATCCATCAAAACAAAAGATGAAACGATACTTTAATCCGATAATCGTTGCAATGTTTAACAGAGGGAAAATATTTCTGAATACATTCATGTTTATGTGGGTAGAAACGAGCGTAGAGCATGATAAGATGTTTAATTTCAGTTTAATTTCAGTTTAAGTGGATTTGTGTGTTTTCTATTTGTTTGTTGTTGGGCATTTCTTTTCTGGTTGCGGTGGGCATCTGCATCTGCATGTGTGTGTGTGTGTGTGTGTGTGTGTGTGTGTGTGTGTGCGTGTGTGTGTGTGTGAGAGTGAATGAAATAAAGAGATATTGTCTGTGTTTGTGTACTTTCACCAGTATTTACAATACATCCAAACTGATCTCTGGACATTTTGAAGAATGCACATCTTGACTTTTTTTTTGTCTTCACTGATGTAAACTGTGATTTATGTTACATTTGAGCTGTTATTTACACTCAATCCACTGTAAGAGCTCAGACACATCAGCCACATCTGCAGTGTTAACAGTTTTTAGTGTCCAGCAGAATCGCTGTGATTGCTGAATTTGTTCATACATGATGTAATCATGAAGCTGCTAGGATGAGGTCTCCAAACTACGTTTTGTCACAAATACACGCGAGAAGTGACAAGCTGATGATCATGTTTGTTGATCATTGTCACGCGTGTACAGTCACTGTGTTATGTTTATTCATGCAAACATCCAACACCCTATAGTTGCAAGTTTAACAATTGCTAATGCAATACATCACCCAGGTAAGCTACAGGCGAGGAGAGTCGATAGCTCCCAGAAAGACCCCCCCCCCCCCCGACAGGTCAAGATATTTAGCATGCTAGATATCTAGAATATACTGGGACACCGGCAAGCCTTTCGACAAGCATCTTTGGATCGTTCACAAATAAAAAAACTAAAAAAACTGTGATCGGAATATCAGGGCTAAAGTCGTGTAACTAGGCATAATAAACCATTAAATAACTTACCGGAGACCAAGACATTGCTAAATATAGAGTGAATAGACTCTCACTCACAAGGTAGCATAAACAAGAGTCTAAATAAATGTTGCACCCTGTTTGCTGGATGTGTAAATACGCAACTGTTGACTAACTCGACTTGTGTTTACAGTTTGTAGCGCTGCTCTGTGGCGACCAAAGAGGAAAATGAATCCAAGTTGAACTCAAATCCTGCAGCCTCAGCGATAAAAGCATTTATGTCAATAAACACCCAACATGAAGTTAATTTCCTTTGAGGAAATGTTAAGTTATTGTTCTGTTATTTCTGATTTGTATCTATGAAACAAAACAAAAAAACACACAAGACTGTCAAGTTACATAATTCAAAGAAATCAATTAACTCTTTCGATCACATTGAAAATTATTCAGCATGCCGTTTGTGAAATTGTTTTGCTGGAACGAGATGCCCACACAGCGTCGATGCTCCCGACTCACCATGCAGGCAGCTTTCATGGTATTTCTCTGTTTTCTTGCCAAAGCATCTGATACAGTAGTGTGATATAGTGTGACATACACCATGTCGAAGTTTATGAAGTAATTACCATCGAGGATGTGTGGACAGTTGATTTTGTATGATGATTGATTTCTTTTTCATCCGATGAAAGAATCTCATTTTCTCATCACTTAGCATGCAAGTTAATCGGTGGGCCGGTCTCCCAAAATCCCAGTGTGTGTGTTAAATCAGTGCACAGCTGCGAGCGCTTGGTTGATAAATAAACTGACAAATGCAGCCCATACATCTTCGTTTACATGAAAATGTTTGTTTAGACAATCTGCACATCAAAATATCCCAAGGCCATGTACTCTTACACAAACCTGTAAAGGGGGGGGGGGGGGGCAGGGGCAGCTTTTCCATTCTTGGGGTTAATCACATGTTGGTGGGGCAGGATGGGCCCAGAGGGGTGATTAAAAAAAAGGAAGGAAGCAAAGTTGACAAAGTTCCCTTCTCCCAGCCGACCGGCCGACCTAGCGGCAAGGATTACTGAGCAGATCAATGGGAAAATTGCCCTCGGACATCCAACCACGGGGGTGTCGGCCTGGGCAGGACTGAAGGCAAGACCACTGGCGTTGAGAGGCCCGTGGGCACGAGCTGAATGTTACAAATCTAAAACGTGTGTGTCAGTTGAGCTCTTGAACTTGAGTTAATAACTGTTAGCATGTGAAATAAGTGCCTGGAGAAGTGGCTCCCTAACAGTGGAGGTCAGGGCCACATGAATGCCTTACTCTGGAGATTACAGACAACTTTTAAAAAGGCCCAAGTTGACATCATGTGAGCTGTTTCAAATGTCTGTCTCAGATTCAGAGCACTCTTCTTCAATATGTTGCACCCTTCTTGAATACAGACACAATAACGATTTCAGATGTTTATTGAATACAGAAAGAATACACCATCTGCAATAAATATTAGCATTTTTATACATAGATTGATAGTGAGAGCGGCTGCAGTGGCCTCCTCAAACCTGAATATGTCCTTGACCACTCTACATTATGTATACAAATAAGCAGAGCGATATATAAATACTGAACATACACTCTCCTGCTTTGAGTGCAGAGACAGAGACCATCTGTGTTATTCTCCCTCTCTCCCTCTCTCTCCCCCTCTCTCTCTCTCTCTCTCTCTCTCTCTCTCTCTCTCTCTCTCTCTCTGTTTATATTCATGCCACTCTTTGAAGTGGTCATAACATTGTGTGTTAGTTTTGATGCTCTAATGAATAGACTGTTTTCATGTGACGCAAAATGGAAACTATGATTCTCTCTCTCTTCAACGTTCTCTGTATTTCTCTCACCCGCAGCGCTTCTCCTCATCTGCACTCTTACCTTCTCTTTCATCTCTTTGACCCATCATTGTATTTTCGTTGTTGTTTTCGGCAATTATGTCTCTTTGAATATCATCTCATGCACCATCTTGTCTCGCTCACTCACACGTTTTCTTATTTTTTGTTCCCTATGTCATTATCGTGACTTTGCTTGGCGAGTTGCATTTGTACCATTTCATATTCTTGCTGATCTGTATATTTCTCTCTGTCCTCCGTCAACCCAAATGGTGTTTTGAGTAGCCAGATTCCGTTCTGATACCCTTGTTATGGTAACGGTTATGTATTCGTGTGTGGGTTTTTCTCTTTCTAATTATCTCGGTATGAAAAAATGTGCAAGACGTCATGTTGGGCTTATCATCATATTTGTGCAAGCTGGTCCTCATCAGTGGCTTGGTAATGATTGAAAATATGTGATCACAGAGACAGAAAAATGGAGAAAGATACATTTTTTCTACTTTAGTCTTACAAAATCTAAAACTGCATAGGTTTCCCATATGTTTCTGACACGTCCCTTACTTCAGCTTCAACTTATTGATTTCTTAAACCAATCCACATGTTGTGATGCACAGTGTTACTCAGTTATGCTGTGTTGAACCTTTTTCCTCACTTTTCATGTTTGTGTATCTGTGGGTTTGTTGTGGCTCTTCTTTTATATCAAATTGTCATGGCAGTTTGTTTCACAGAGTTGGTTTCATGTCTCAAAGCCCCATAAATCCAACACTAAATCATTTCACCATTGCGCAGACAGTTTCAAAGACACATGGGCATCAATTTTAAAAGGACTGTTTGTTACACTTACAGAGTTTCTCTTCTCTGTTGTAGAAATAACTGTGCTGACGAGAGTGCGGGTGTATTATAAACATGTTGCTTTTCATTACATTTAACCAAGGCAGCTTGGCCTGAACTATAAATTACATTTTAATACATGACTTTGAAATACATAGGCGTATTTATTTATCTTGGTGCATTTAGCAAAGGAAAGGGACAGGAGCTGTGGCCAAACCCTGCTGAACTATGGTAACGGTCCGCTGAACAGACACTTTCTTGAACAGCTAGCCAGTTCCCAGACTTTCCACAGTTGTCATATATCCAGGTCTGTGAGTATGCATGTATGTGTAAAGGAGGGGGAAGAAGAAAGACTGCCTGTGTACTCCGAGAGTGTGTGTGTGTGTGTGTGTGTGTGTGTGTGTGTGTGATTGCTTTCCCCCTTGTGTTATGTGATTAGATTTGTCTCCTTTACCTTCAGGGTTGTTTTTTTTGTCTGCCAGCCAGTTTATAAAAGCTATGGGTTTTTACACACACACACACACACACACACACACACACACACACACTAAAGACCCTTGTGGCACAGCAGTGCATAGTCATGGATTGCTGCCAATAATTCATCTATACTACAATATTACTCATGTAGAACGCACACTCGCACACTTATGCACACACACTGCACACACACATGCATGTGGCAAAGCCATTAGTTGACACTCAAAGCTTTGTAGTAATAACTGCTTTTGTCGACAATAATGAAATGTTTATAGTAACAAAATGTATTAACATTTTTGACTGACGCTTTTAGTTATGGAATACATAAACGCAGCAGCAAATAAGTTGTTATATTCAGGAATCCAGAAAGGAAGGCTTGATAAAAGATGGCTCAGAAAAGACCCCGTATTATATTCCTGCTGTCACATAAAAGGGAATGAAAAACCACGCAAATTGCATTACCTCTTGATGAGCATACAGAAATACGTGTAGTTCTGCAGGTATCGGGAGTGACGTCTTTGATCATTTGGACAAACATATTATGAATTGAAACAGCAGAGAAAGCCTCTAATACCCAGTAAAATACATTTGACCTTTGAAGATAAAACATGATGCTGTGTCGAAGTGACACTGATAAAGCCTGATGGTTCTCAGTGTTTATATTTTGTTGCATCGCCTAGCAGCCAGAGCTGGCAAAGAGTAAGCAATGAGAAACTGAAACCATGTCCAATGTAGCAGCAAACCTGCATAAAGAACGAGAGGAGAGTGATAATGATGGGGCACAATCTAAAAAACGTGTATCACGATATGCCATTTGTTTCTGGTCGTTCTGTTGTGTACTCCTGTGTGAATTAAATACTTGACAAAACAAAAGTACTTAAAAAATAGATACAAAAGAAATACGTATTTCCAGTTAAAAATGTACTACGTTTACATGCGTTCACATAAATACAGATTAATTAGATTAGGACAGTAGTTTGATTTAACTACTCTGGGATATTTCCATAGGCAGAATTCTTGGGTGTCGGCAGGTGTTGAACTATAAAGCTGAATTATTGAATGCTGTTGGAAAACACTACTCACAATTTAACCAACAGTTGGATACAAAGTGGACCTTATTCTCCTGTATGAACTATTGCATTCTGGGTAATGAAGCTTAAAGGTTGGAGAAGCGAGTGACTGAAAGGTTACCAGTTTGAGTCCAGTTTGTTAATCGCATTGAGCTGAGTGGTAAGTGTGATGTAAAAACAAAATCGCAATCTTCAAATGAGGTTCCCTCGAGATGTTTTAGTTATATGTTCATGTTATTATCAATTTCGACAATAGTCATTATTTATCACATTCTCTCGATGTAATATTACATCATAATATAATTCCATTGAAAGAAGAGTTATTGCCCCGCTCAAGTTATGTTTGGCAAAGATGATAGTTTGGGTGAAAATAAGTAGGCTACTTAGTAGCTTTTGAAGCAGTATGTGACATGCTTGCGTACTATAGTTACAAACATACTAAACTCGTAATGTACGAACTGAAATGGACGACTTTTGGTTTCACACGCGACACGAACACTGGTCTCATTTGACCCATTCATCCAACCCGACCTCCCTAAACGTACATTGTCACTCTTTAAACTACTACACCTTTGCTTCAGTCATAACTACTACAGCCACTAGAGGTCGTCGGCTAAAAACAAACGTTAATATGGGCGATAATAAGCTGCCATGCACAGACGACCTATAAAGACTTTTTTTTCCGGGTCGGACATCTTCTCACCAGTGCCCATAACAATACACCCTAACCAATGCAGCCGCTTGCATTTTTTTTTTTAACAAAGTTCTGTTTTAACGACTACTCACATAATGGCACAAGGCTGACCGGAAAACAGTAAACAAGCAGAGCTGAAAGAATGTTCAATGTAGCGTGAAAACAGTATGAGAAACAGTTCTGAGGCTACAAGAACAAATGACAGAGAGCGTACACGGTACTTGTTTCCTGCATATCACGGCCCTATTAAAATGTATAGATCTGAATAATTGTTGTCTCTGAGGGATGTTCTGCATGTTGGGGAGGCATATACAGTAGGTTGTAATGGAGAATATATTCAAAGTTACCCTCTGAATTCTGACTGATTACCGTTTAAAGCAGGCAATCAGTAATCTGTAATGGATTAGACACGGAGGGTAACTTTCCAAACTTTTCTGCTGGTTCACTTGAAAAGATTTGTGAAGCAAAATGGAAATGATTCATCTCGGTACTGTTTCCGTCTCGCACCAGCGTAGTTAATATCGCCACCCCAAATCTTCTGCTGCAACTTGGTCACAGCTTGTTGATTTTTCAGAGGTACAGTTAGTTTCCAGTCAGCGCTGCCACTACCGCCACTGCCCTCCCACACACAGATACATAACACAGACAGCTGGACAGCAGGCCCCTTGTATTACCCACTGTCACCGTGTCAGAGCTGTGAGTCAGTGGATGTCGACTATACAATTAAAGGAAAATTCCACCCTCAGGTACTCTCTCGCTCTTAGGTCCCATCAATCTGCAGTGCTCAGTGCATCCAGCAGTTATTTTGTGATTAAGTGTTGCAATTTACTCGTTTGTTTTACCCACTCCCTCTCAACCTGTCTCGTACTCCAGTTAATGCTTTCCTGCATTCCCCAGAATGACTTCAACCAATCCCTTCGCATCAGAAATGAACTTGTGTGTAGGTGGAGAGAGCAGTAGTGAAGGCAGGAGAGTGAGATTTGTTCCTATCAAGAAAAAGTGAGTCACGCACTCTTCAGTAAATATGCAATGTGTCTTGAAGCTGCAATGCATTATGGACTATCCAGGCAACCATGGGAGGAGAAATTCATACAGAGTTCTTTATGAGTATTGTTTGTCAGTGAGAAAGTCTTAAATAAAATAAACAACATGTACAGTATATAATTGTAGAAAGTCTTTCTCGAGATATTACTGAGCATGTGTCCTCTGGTCAATCTTCAATAAGATAAGATATAAGCATTCTTAACAATGCTCTTTTAATCATTTTGTTAAAGTCTAATTGTTGTATCATTTAAAGTTGTTATGGAAAACATTTTTTTCCTCCCCATGCACATTTATTTCCATTGTTAAATATGCCATCTGTTTATTTTGAATTAGAAAATAAATACGATAAAATGTATTCGACCAATAAGCTACAACAATTAGGAAAAATAGCATCCACCAAGGAAGTTGGCCCAGATGGAAAATTAATTGCAAATTTTCTTATTGCAAATAGTTTTCGGGTGAATTGTTTCCTATTACCTCAGTGTTATTCCATTTATCAGATTGATATTTGGAAGACTGTGAGGTGTTGGCCAACTAGTGCTTTCGTGAATTTACTGCCCCCCTGTAGGATATGAGGAGATAGGTTCTCCTCTGTGTCCAGTTCTACCGTCTACTGTAAGCACTTTTGACAACGCAAGCTTGTATCGTCCACAATAAAATCCGGCTGTTTAACCGCAACAAATCATCTCTTGACACAAGAATATACTGCCCCAATTTCCAACCTCCCATCCCTGCTGGAAGCAAGTTGCCTGAGTATCGTCTGCAGACCGAGCTATCTGATTCACACGGTGATGCTTGGAAATTAGTATGAAAATAAACCTGCCATCACATCCAGAATAAATCGCTGGGACTCGAAACCCTTAACCACAGGAGAATGTTTCCCTCTGGATGTTTTCTCCTCTCCTCTCCTTTTCCAGAGTTTCTGGTTAAATGTCAGAAACAATGAGGTTGTGTGATGATTTTATTGCTATAACACTCCATAGCGGGAGCAGGGTTGTGCGCTCGCACACAGACACACATTATATCAAGGTAAAACTAAAACAGCAGGCATGTAACACATGTGGTTCAAATACAGCAAGGGCCCTGCAATCAGAAACAGCAGTTAGTGAGCAACACACACATACTGTATGCACTAACACACATACACACACACACACACACACACACACACACACTATCCTCTCACAGCGCCTCTCCATTTCTCTCTCAAGTGCACACACACACACACACACACACAGGTATAGGGAATAATGGCAGTCGTGTGCATCTGGCTGGAATATTGAATTTATTATCCCTGTTGTGGAGGCGAGACAGATATAGATTTGGAAATATTACTCATGTAATCCACATTCCAATAGAAACCCAACTCCACCTCTTCCATTTAGTTTTTCATTTTACAGCCCGACACCGTTTACAACATGCAGCCCAAAGCATCATTTCTTTCAAGATTTGTGGTCAAACCGAACAGTTTCCCTCTTTTAATGTTGCCGTGTGGTTTAAAGGGGGCCACGGTACACCGGATCACTCAGTACACATTGGAGACAATGGGTCCTTGACAACCTCCCTTGATGGTCCACTTTGCCTTTCGAAGACTTTTTTGGCGTATAATAGCTTTATTTATTTATTTTGAGTCTGCACTGCTGTCTGACTGACAGTGGGACTTGAACCGCCGCTGACAGTAGGACTTGAACTGCTGCAGTTCTTCTTATTTTTACTCTTTTGTGAATAAAACTAAAACAAAACAAAACAGCTCATTATAGCAACTTGGTGCATTGATTATGTAAATGATCAAATCCCATGAACCTTCTCGTGAACAGGTGGCATTCACTAGGTTGAAATGAGCAATTAAAATGTTTGTGCAGTTAAGAGTTTTTTTGATTTGAAACAAAAAACTAGTAAGAGAGATTTAGGGTCAGAATATAAAAAAATGGTTTTGCATGAGGTCCAATATCAGCTGTTAGTCAAAGTAAAGAAATCTGCAACTTAAATCGCAGGTCAACTCTAGTATTTTAGTAATACGATGCAGACATTGTGCTATTGTGTTGAAGCACTTTGTTGTTGTTGTGTTATTGCGGGTAACGGAGCCATGAACAGCAGTGAAAAGGGTTTTTCAAAGTCAACCTTGGCGCATTGATGGGAGACAAGGGCCCTCCCTCTTCTTAAATATATCTTTAAAATACTCTGCTTTTGTGATCACAAAGAGAAAAAGTAAATACTGCTACATGGCAACGCCACACTCGATGGGAACCTTTGAATATAACCATTGAGGGATTGCGGAGCATTTCTCATTCCCTCCCCTCCATCGGTCCAGGAGCGGCAACGGTCTGGCTGCCGGCCCACTTTCCGAGCTGGGGCGTCTTGTAAGGCATAGCATTACCGTATATTTTATCTATCTGCCTCTGCATCTGTGAAGAATGGCGCTATTCATTGTTGTTGTTCGTCTTGCTTGGCGAAATGGTTCAGCAAATGGTAAAAAGATCGAATGGGCTTGTTTTTTTCTGAGACAATTAACTCTGAGGTGAGAGTACCCTCCGTCTCTCCGCTTATTCTGTTTTTGTTTTTTTTTATACCCAGCTCATCCCTCCGAGGACCATTTGAGGGTCAGAAGAGGATTTTCTGGGCACTGAGCCGTGGCCTGTTGGTTGTTGCTAATGATGATTTAGGAATTGAAGCTTACTGCTGTGCTCCTTGGTAGTCAAGCTGCATGACAGTGGGAGCTAAGTGCCAATAATTCTAAAAGTAAAATGTACACAAATATTTGTTTTATCTGCTTTTTTTATCTGCTTAAAATTCACATGTTCCAGCTTCTGAAGTGGCAATATTTACCGGTTTTCTTAGTCCATTATTAATCCATCCCGTTAAAATAAGGTGACACTTTGGGGCTTTAAAGACGTCACTCTGGGCTCTTGGAACTTGTAACATACATACTATTTCCTGACATTTTATGGATTAAACAATGAATGTATGAATTAAACGGCTGGTGAATCGATAATGAAAATAATGTGTTAGTTGCTCTAATTAAAAACAAAAAAATAAATAATGAGCTCTGTCATACAAATTTATCACACACTAAAACATTCACAGGGTCCCTCAAACACACACAGATACGCAGATACACACAGCCTATTGTCATGATCTATGCCTCCATTACAACGACACATGCACGCAGACAAACACATAGTGTGCAGCTCATTGCCAATGATGTATGTGTCCAATAGAGACAGTATTGATGAGCATTACATAGCCACAGTAGATAGCTTACTGTCAACTTATTCTGCTGTGTGTGTATTTATGTGTGTGTGAGCACGAGAGTGTGTGCAATG
>NW_022280065.1:3464945-3481626 GCF_004355925.1 Anarrhichthys ocellatus | reverse complement strand
TAATGTAGGGAATAAATGTGTGTGTGTGTGTGTGTGTGTGTGTGTGTGTGTGTGTGTGTTGGCTAGCACGGTGCATAAAGCAGGTCGTTACTGGTCACAGGTCTGTTGACGCTGGCAGAGTTTTTGTCTGAAGGGAGTCTCAAACACTGGCTGGGAGGCTGAGATCGGGGACAAATAAAACACCCAGAGCCATTTACAGCATATATGGGGACATTAAGTGAGAAACCCTCCCTGATATAAAATTCACACACTGTGGAGTATTGTATATTACTCATAAACTACATATACACCAACAGGTAAATACAAGGTGCAGCTGACAGGTGAGTGATGCTGGTCATAGTCATTTCACCTGAGGGAAGCCTTTTTTTTATCAATTAGCCTCATCAGTGTTCATCACTTTTGTCAGTTATTGTTTTACAGTGGCCATCAGAGACAACACAGCTACTGTATGGGGACAACAATGAAAATGCATACCAATGTACTGTATATCCTGTTCCTTCTTTTTACCACATGGACAGTTCCAGTTCATTTTCCTAATATTCCTGTTGTGGCCCGGAAATATTCAAGCCCAGAGGATACGTTAGGCTCTCGATCTCTGTCTTTTTGTAAAAGTCACTTTCATTATTTGAAAATGAAATGTAACGTTCGGTCAAGCTGAACGAGGAATAATTCAACAGCAACCGTGATGATGGAAGAGAAAGCTACCTATAGATACCGGGGTGAACAAAAACGATGTCCTGCACAATGGTTGACGCACTTCCTTTGTGACGTATATCGAGACCTTCATTTCCAAGAGAGATCGAACCCCAGTGGCAAACAGAATGACTCAGGCCAAGGTAGCGTGTTTGAATAAGGTTCAATTAAACTCAATAGAGCTTGAACAGATTGAATAGAGAAAGAATGAGGGAAACGGAGAACAGAGTACGAAATAGAAAATGGAGAGGGACAACACAATTGAATAAAATGGTAACTCTAAATGTGATTGTTCCCATTGATCAAAGGGAACTGACTTTTCACTGTTATTATTTATTCATAAGGTCATTAGTAATGTATGACTATAGGAGACAAAGTGCTTTTACTCTGGAGATATGAAAGCTGACTGTTCATGGTTTACTGAAGGAATTTCACGGTGATTTTCCATCTCGGAATCTCTCACAATCTCACTGTTACTACTGAAGCTGACCGTTAAGAGCAAGGTGTATTGATCTTTAAAAGAGGCACTGACACGACTATTGGAGGAACATTTTTATACCTTTTTGTCTTTCACGCACTCTCCCCGCTGCTTCATTTTTACCCTTTCCTCTTCCTCCAATCTCTGCTCGTTGACTCTTGTCTTTCTGTTGTCTGCTTTCTCATTCAAAATCTCCAGTTAAGTTTGATAATTACAATATTACCAAAGAGAGACACCGACTGTGGCAAGGTTAATTGAATTATTGAACTTGTATTGTGTTTTGCTTGCTTTGTCTGACACAATCGTTCCCCACTACCAACTCAGCTGCACAGATAAAGGAATTAAACCAAATTCATTTGTTCTCTCCGAGGCAAGCTTTTCATCTGCACGTGTGAGCTGACATTATGTGACGGAAAAAAAATTCTAATTCCTTCAAAGCGGTACCGGTATCAAAGTCAAATGTTCTCTCGACCTCATGGAAATGTGGAGTTCATAGTTTAAAATGGAAAACATGCACTCATGCTGTTTCTCTCTTTCTCCGTCTCTGAAATTCGTTCCCCCCTTCTCCCATCATCCACCTCATGAGTATTCAACATCAACTCACAACATCTATTCATTCTCTCTTTGTATTGCATTCAAACAGAAGCGTAATTTAAAGCAGGTAATGACAGAGAGAAGGCGGCAGAGGAGAAAGCAACAGGAGCAATACAGGGTCAACTAAATTGCAATTACAGCAATTCAACACATACTGAATATAAAGTTTAGAAAGAGTAATGACGAAGACTACTCCATTAAAGACACGTCTCTTATCTCTCTGTCTCTTGTGATTTCATATATTTTTCAGCTTCCATCTTATATAAAACATACAAAATTCTGAATTATTTCAACCCTGTTTCAAAAAAAAATCTTTTCATATACAACTTATTTGCATCGGTAAATACATTTATTTGGAAAGTCTATGTGACACTGCCTGGATTACATTTTTAATCAACACAAGGAAGCAATTACATCTTCAAGCTGTTCACTGTCAACATAGACGTTTGTTTTCCGCACAACAAAAGGATGATTAACATTTTCATGGCTCTGTTAGGGCAACTAAAAGCACTTTAAGTTGAGGGAAAGATGGTGGTAAAAGTCAACATTTGAAACAGGAGTGGCTTTTTTCCATTTCTCACCATCTGTTTAAGTAACTTAGCAACACATGGAATATAGGAAGCAAATCGCAGGACTTGGTGTTAAAGTCCTGCACTTTGTTCATCCAAAAATGTACCCAATCTCCTTCCCATAACTTTCCATCCAATACAAGTAGCTGTACTTTATTAACACAATCAGCTGCACCTGTAGCATGCCTCCTGCTGCTATAGACGATGATTTCAGTACACCAGCATCAAGACAATTCAGATTCAAAGTACTGATTAGCAAGCTGAAGGTTATGTTCTCACTGTATGATAGGCCATTAACCCCGCATGAAGGCTGAGGGAGATTAGATGGATAGAGATTAAAATAATTCATGGTTTTAAACATAGGCCAAAACAGATGGTATGAGGCTATCAGCAATATACAGTTTATCCCGGTAATAACAAAGAACATTTTTTACAGTTGGTCTAACTAATAACCAATAAAACCGAAACAAAACTATTATTATGATAGCATTGTCATCTGAAATGGCCGCAATCTCAGAGGAGGCTGGTCTAATATATTTCATTTTTTTACTCCTAATCTGTTTTTGGCCAAAACGTGTTAAATGAGGCTCCAACGAATGACGTCCTCCCGAACCAAAAAACAACCAGAATATAGTATTGACATTGTGACAAATGTGGTGTTAGGTTTCTTCAAAAACTCAAGAAGAGCATTTTTTTTATAAATTTGATATTTTATTTCTATATATAGATTTAACAATAAAAAAATACATTTTGTCGTTTTCTAGAAGGGTGTTGTACAATAAATTAAACTTCTTTCTAATGTGACTTACAAAAAGGCAATTAGGAGACATAATACCTCTATGTTTTATGATATTTTTGTGTGCTGTGCACCCGGCCTTTCTATACTATCTACTGTATACTGAATCTGTATTATGATCTTTTGAAAGATGAGTAGACGACTGCAGAACAAACTGTAAGGTGTTCAGCAATCCTTCTTACGACATAACGGCAATTTACAAGCTTGTTTTAATCTGAGGACATTAGCATGAAGTGACGTCGTTACAGAGCGAGTATGAATGGTTTCCATCCATCCATCCATCCATCCATCCACCTCCGCTTATCCGGGGTCGGGTCGCGGTGGCAACAGGCCAAGCAGGCCGACCCAGACTTCCCTCTCACCGGCAACATGTTCCAGCTCATTCTGGGGGATCCCGAGGCGTTCCCAGGCCAGCTGGGAGATGTAATCCCTCCAGCGTGTTCTGGGTCTTCCCCGGAGTCTCTTCCCAGTTGGACGTGCCTGGAAAACCTCCAGTGGGAGGCGTCCAGGAGGCATCCTAATTAGATGCCCGAACCACCTCAGCTGACACCTTTCGACGCGAAGGAGTAGCGGCTCGACTCCAAGCTCCCTCCTGATGACCGAGCTCCTTACCCTATCTCTAAGGCTGAGCCCGGCCACCCTATGGAGGACGCTCATTTCGGCCGCTTGTAGACCTTGTCCTTTCGGTCACGACCCAGAGTTCGTGACCATAGGTGAGGGTAGGAACATAGACCGAGTGGTAAATTGAGAGCTTTGCCTTCCTGCCCCTCTTCATCAATTCGGTCCGGTGCAGCGCCTGCTTTACTGCTGCAGCCGCACCGATCCGTCTGTCGATCTCCCGCTCCATCTTACCCTCACTCGTGAACAATACCCCGAGATACTTGAACTCCTTCGCTTGAGGTAGGCACTCCGTCCCCACCTGGAGGGAGCAATCCACCGGTTTCCGGCAGAGCACCATGGCCTCAGATTTGGAGGTGCTAACTCTCATCCCCGCCGCTTCACACTCGGCTGCAAACCGCCCCAGTGAATGCTGGAGGTCACGATCCGAGGAGGCTAACAGGACCACATCATCTGCAAACAGCAGAGAGGCGATCCCGAGACCCCCGAACCTGACGTTCTCCACCCCCAGGCTGCACCTAGATATCCTGTCCATGAAAGTTACAAACAGGACCGGTGACAAAGGGCAGCCCTGGCGGAGGCCAACACCCACCGGGAACGTGTCTGACTTATTGCCGAGAATGAGGACACAGCTCCTACTGCAGTCGTACAGAGACCGGATCGCCCGTTGTAATGGGTCCGGCACCCCATACTCCCGCAGCACCCCCCACATGAACCCCCGAGGGACCCGGTCGAAAGCCTTCTCCAAGTCCACAAAGCACATGTAGACTGGTTGGGCAAACTCCCAGAACCCCCCCAGTAGTCTTGCGAGGGTAAAGAGCTGGTCCACTGTTCCACGGCCGGGACGGAATCCGCATTGCTCCTCTTGAATCTGAGGTTCGACAAACAGTCGGAGCCTCCTTTCCAGCACCCTGGCATAAGCCTTCCCCGGGAGGCTGAGTAGTGTGATACCCCGGTAATTCGAGCACACTCTCCGGTCCCCCTTTTTGAAAATGGGACCCCGGTCTGCCAGTCCATGGGCACTGATCCCGACCCCCATGCGACATTGAAGAGGCGTGTCAGCCAGGACAGCCCAACTATGTCCAGCGCTTTCAGCATCTCAGGGCGGATCTCATCCACCCCCGGCGCCTTGCCACCAAGGAGCTTTTTGACTACCTCAGCGGCCTCTGCCAGGGATATGGGTGAGCCTCCCCCTAGATCTTCAGGTGCTGCCTCCTCTGCAGAGGACATGTTGGTCGGGTTTAGGAGTTCCTCAAAGTGCTCTTTCCACTGCCCGACGATGTCCCCTGTCCGGGTCAGCAGTCCCCCCCCCCTTGCTGAGAACTGCCTGGGGTAAGCCCTGCTTTCCCTTCCTGAGCCGTCAGATGGTTTGCCAGAACCTCCTTGAGGCCAACCGAAAGTCCTTCTCCATGGCCTCCCCGAAGTCCTCCCATGCCCGAGTTTTAGCATTCGCGACCACCGCAGCTGCAGCCCTTCTAGCCTGCCGGTACCTGTCAGCTGCTTCGGGAGACCCCTGGGCCAACCAGGCCTTGAAGGTCTCCTTCTTCAGCTTGACGGCTTCCCTCACCTCCGGTGTCCACCACCGGGTTCTCGGGTTGCCGCCACGACAGGCACCAATGACCTTCCGGCCACAGCTCCTAGCGGCCGCGTCCACAATAGAGGCTTTGAACATGGTCCATTCGGATTCCATGTCCCCAACCTCCCTTGGGATGTGAGAGAAGTTCTTCCGGAGGTGGGAGTTAAAGACCTCCCGGACAGGGTCCTCCGCCAGACGTTCCCAGTTCACCCTCACTACACGTTTGGGCTTGCCGGGTCTTTCCAACTGGTTCCCCTGCCATCTGATCCAACTCACCACCAGGTGGTGATCAGTTGACAGCTCTGCTCCTCTCTTCACCCGAGTGTCCAAGACATACGGCCGCAAATCAAATGATACGATTACAAAGTCGATCATTGATCTCGGCCTAAGGTGTTCTGGTACCAGGTACACTTATGAGCCACCTTATGTTCGAACATGGTGTTCGTTATGGCCAAACCGTGGCAAGCACAGAAGTCCAATAACGAGACGCCATTCGGGTTCAGATCGGGCAAGCCATTCCTCCCAATCACCCCCCACCAGGTTTCTCCGTCATTGCCCACGTGAGCGTTGAAGTCCCCCAGGAGAACTATGGAGTCGGTAGGCGGCGCCCTTTCCAGGACCCCTCCCACCGACTCCAAGAAGGCCGGATACTCTGAACTGCTGTTTGGTGCATAAGCACAAACCACAGTCAGAGCCTTGCTCCCCACAACCCGTAGGCGCATGGAGGCGACCCTCTCGTTCTCTGGGGAGAACTCCAACACAGCGGCGCTCAGCCAGGGGCTCGTGAGTATCCCCACTCCCGCCCGGCGCCTCTCACCCTGGGCAACTCCGGAAAAGGACAAAGTCCAACCTCTCTCCAGGAGCTTGGTTCCAGAGCCAGCGCTGTGTGTGGAGGTGAGTCCAACTATATCTAGCTGGTATCGCTCCACCTCCTGCACCAGCTCTGGCTCTTTCCCCACTAGCGAGGTGACGTTCCACGTCACGAATGGTTTCATTTTGTACAAAACCAGTGTGTACAGCAATCTACAGGTTCCTGAGCTTTATCATAATAAATAATGCTCTGACCTGTAACTAAACCTGTGCAAATATTTGGGGTCATTGATCTATACTAAAGCATTCAAAGAGCTGATGAGGCCCTTCACCAAAAAGTAGGCTACTTTGAAATAATAATAACAAAATAATTTTACAAATATAATAATCTGACTTCATGAGAGCTAAACCTCTGTTGCAAGATTATTTCACAATAGAGTATTAATTAGTATCACAAAATGTCATGTTTATTCCAAACAAAACTAGGACTGAGCAATAAATCCCTTTAATCATTTCAATCACATAATACGTGATCAGTCTTGTGTTTGTTTGGCCTATCCATCCACCGCTACCTCCTCCCTATTGGACCCGAGCAGTTGCTCTGAGCGTCTAATATTGCTGCGGATGGTTAACATTGGAGCTAGTTTAACGTCCAGTGCGTCTCATACAGGGTGCCTTGTTGGTCGACTTGGGAACGAAACCAGGCGGGAGCCACGGAGCTGACGAGAGCAAAACAGTTTAGAGGGCTACAAATTGCACTGACATATGTAAACTGCCCTCGACCAAATGTAGCCCAGCATCCCAAGAGACGTCTTGACGTGTGGTTGACCGCTCCGCTCCAAATCAAAACAAGATCTTACTCTTGTTCTTTTCTACAGTACACTGGCGCATCCCTGCCTCTCAGGTTTAAGACTGAATTACACCCAAGGTTCGGTTTACTCGTCAACATTAATTAACGGCAAACAAAGATTTTGAAAAGAAATCAAAAACCTACTTGACTTTCCAATACCATGTGTTGCACTGGCCATGAGGATGAATGTGCTGAAAGCAGAGCGGGCGAGCGGCTCCGATGGCGTAAATGAGATGCTTATGAGCAGCTAAATGGATTTGCATGCTGCTACCCTCCCGATATTCAGCCTAGCATTCGACTAAGCTGGTTTTTTCTCGACATCTGGCGTCAAGGGATTATATCCATATTTTATAAGAGTGGAGACAATTGAACTAATTATTGAACTAATAATTACTGAGGTAGATGTGCGAGCAGCAGTCTGGGGATGTTATTAAGCAGCAACATAAACAACTGATCAACATCCTTAATGAGCACGTCTTGAGTAAAAATGTGCCCTGAATGTTACGCGACTGACCACGTCTTTACCCTCGGCACACAAAAACTTCCAAGACTTTTTCTATTTTTGCAGATTGAAGGAAAAACAAAGCATTATTTTTAAGCATGATTTTTGGCATGTTGTACTTTGTACTAATTGTGGTCTGAAAGCAGATGTGCATTCAAAATTCTTCTTCATGCAGTCTTCACTCAGAGAAGAAAGCAGCCATCGCCGTCTACAACGATGTCTTTATGTAAATGAGTTAGCAGTGCAGCTAGACCAATCTGAAAACCCCTTTTCTTTCAGAAGCCACCGTCTCTTGGAGTGGAAAGCCTGGTCCTTGCAGATAACCAAGTGTTGCTGTCCACCACGCATCAAAGACAGATTGCTGACTCAATCTGCTGGAGCTGGGTGGCTAAAATTGGGCCCTACAGCTGTAAATCCCAAAACACAGCCATAAAGATTGACAAAAGTGATGATCTGAGACATGAGTTTGCTCCAGGTGCCGGTCTTGAGCTTTCAGTGAGCCACACTCACCTTGGTGTAACAACCAGAATGTCAGAGGGTTACTTACAGCACGGCAGTAAATACATGAAGAGCTAAGGCTCCTAGCTTATGACGAAAGTTTGATACAAGTTCTGATACTCTGCTGATCTTCCCCACAGCAGTGTTTCCTGTTATGCACAACCTTCCAAACCTATGACTACTTATTCTTTAGCTCCCTGTTGTTGTGTGTATTTATACAGTGTGTCTGAGAGCGCATACGTGCAGTAAGCATGTACTTACATATTCACATTATTTAGAGGATGTGTGTATGTGTGTGTCTATTTGTGTCAGGTAGAATGTCTGTGTAGGTCATTCAAGTTTGGCACAGATTGCCGGTGAATTTTACTGTTGCTCTGTCACCTTGCTGCTTTGACCCAATATTTACTACTTTATGGCCTTGGGCTGCAAGTGTGTGTGTGTGTGTGTCAGGTTTAATTCCACTAGAAAAGAGTTGTGTGCATGTTTTTTCCTCTATCTTCCCTCAATAATATGCTGCACCTCCTTTAAGATTAGAGGTTAGGGTCACAATAAGGGGTTTGGTAAAGATAAGAGACGGTTACAGGCGAGGGAATTAATATTAGAGAACGTCCCCATAGATGGATGGCAAACCATTGAAAATGTTTTAAAAAATTATTAATAAACTAAAAATATGCGTGTGTCAAGGGTATCTCTGGAATAAGAGGCAGGATTTGAAATGTAAATGAATTGAGAAGAGAAATGGAGAAAGAGGGGGAGAAGAGAGAAAAAGGAGGGGAAAAGTTGAGATAATAAAATACAGCTCTTTGGCATTTTTATAAATTATTCGCAAAGAGAGCAACAGGGAGGGCAAGAGACAAACAAAGCAAGATAGAAAATATCATAAGAGAGAAGGATACATGCTTGCATAGATGTGGGAGCAAACCCTTACACTTCAAGACAACCAACCATGACACTCCACCAGAATGATGCAGCGTTGCCTGTACGCCTGAAATAAATAACTAATCAACCAGCAGGTTGATTTTTACTTTTAAAACCTTCTCTGAACAGAATATACAACTTTATTAATCCCAAAGGAAATTCTTGTGCCAGAGATTGATCAAAGATAACAAAAGAAGAAGAATAAAAAAACATTAAGTAAGAAATTAAGTGCTTCAGAAGAAACACCGACACCAGTGCAAAATAGAATACCAATCACAGTAAGGTAGATACAGTACAATCATTCAACTAAAATAGAAAAAGTAAATAACAACATAAGATATAAAAACAAGACTAAAAATATGAAGTGTATAAGAAGTAATGCTAATGCTAATAGAAACTAAAATAGAAAACTCACATTGTGCATGATGAAACTTAGGAAAAACTTGCTCTGAAAATAAACTTTTTAGGATTGAAACATTGGGATAAATTATGTAGATTTGTTTGGTTGTTTTTTTTCATAAATAGATTAGATTAGATCTCTTTGCAGTCCTGGGCCCCGTTCCCAGTACGTGGCTAACTGAGTTAGCACATCATGACTTTCTATATGAGCGCTATCGATTCTGCCGACAAGGAATCATTTATTTACAAGACCTTCTCGAGCCATACATTGAACACCACACGCCGCAGCCGAGCATAGACTGTCTCACAGACTGGATGCACAGACTCGCGCTTTTCTGCGAGTGGTACATTTTTGTAGTGTCGGAGACGCGGAGAACATCGGGAAAGCCGCTGCATGCCGTGCTGTTCGTAAAGTTTATTTGGCGCTTAATAAACTTATGGATGTGTTCACTACATTACCATGGCACATATTGTATCGACTCACCATTCTGAATAATGTGTGTGTGCTTAGTTGTTACTTGCTCCCATGTCCTCTTGATGGCTGGGTTGCAACATGGGGGTTGAAAGCACTCATAATTATATGACAGTGTTATTAGTACACCAGCATGTCATTTTTGTAGAAAATGATTAAGGTGGACTCATGATAAGAATAGAGAGAATCACACACTATTTCTTTTCACTGCTTCAATCGATTGAATTTCTGATTATGAATAATACATACAGTACATATACAGATCCGCCCATACACAGATTCACACACATATTCAAACTCCACATTGTAATCTACACAGACATGTATATATATACATACATATATAGTAGGCTACATGATACATAAGGGCATACAGTACATATATCCTCATATTAATTCGTATCAATTAGATACTCTTTGGGCTTTTTTTTATTACTTATTCTGAAAGAGTTGAGATAGTTATTTTCGCAATAAGATCTCATGGATGATGCATTCCATTAAGCCTACTGCCAGCAGGCACATTTAAAGAAATATAATCTGATTGATTGGGGTGATGAGGCACTTAAAATGAGCATATACATTTCCCCAACACTTACGCATTTAACTTGTCTGAGATATTTTGCCATGCTTCTTGTCTAGCCGTCGCAGCGGCATCGGTGTTATATTTTGCCGTGATTATGGGCTTGAATTCCTCATATGCGTTCATGATCATCTCCTGCTCGTCGGCGGAGAAAAAAGAGGCTCTTTCTTTGAGTTTATTTGCCATTGTACTGTTAGAAAATCATGGTTTCGGTGATCGACGCTTCCCCCTTTTGAAGTAGGACGGGCACGCGCAATTGTCCTGATCCTGGTCGTCTGGTTCAAATTAACCAGACAGTTTGAGAGCGGATCAGCCTTGGAGAAACCGAGATAGCCTCATTTCAATCATCGGGTTAATTTCAGCTGGCTAATAGGACATTTGATCGGCTTAGCTGAACCACGTACGAGGAGCGGGGCCCAGGAATCCTACAACAAATGAACACATCACCGCACAACAAGTTTCGTCAATACAATCCTGCTCGCAGCAGATCTTTTAAATCAAACACGATGGTGAAATTGCAGAAGCCCAACTTGGACTTGAATTTGCAGCAAAAGATGTAGAAATGCAAGAGACAAATTTGGAAATTTTATTTCAGCCAGCTCAAACCAAAGTGAGAAGCAGCAACGGGAAAGTCAATGCAATTAAATAATACAGAATAAAATATATATTCATGTACTTTTCATTAAACTAAACAAATCTACTGCAATTTAAAAAGCATAGTAAACGCCACAGAGAGACCACATGAGAAGCAAATTCATTTTGTTTTATCATATATAACTTCCGCTCTTTCATTAGGACCTGAGCATTGTTCTGAATATACTGGAGTTACTTACAGACTCTACGCATTGTAGAAGAAGAGAGAAGAGTGCCGTGCAATGGTCCAACCGTGGATCAGCCTTTTATTAGATGCCGAATGGTGCTTACTGAAAAATACTGTCCTTTTACATTTGAAGAAGTAAACGTATCAAGGTAAAACACAACATTCATATCAGATTTTCAACAATTCATATTCTCCCTTATAAGTGCAATGTCCTTACCAACAGCTGCTACGTAGTTTTTCCATTCCTTCTCTATTTTTCACATTTCATCCAACCATTCTTCATCAGTATAAGCGTGCATTCAAATCAGGCGTTGTGGGCAGTGTGGGTCAATGTAACACCAAGCGACTACACAATGAATACCGTCTTTGTTCCCTCACGACAGGGTTGTACAGCTCTGGAACACCTGTTGCGTGATTGACCGCCACAGCGCAACGTTGGGTTGCGTTTCTCCAAAAGTACATTTTTTGGTTGCTGCGTTTTCTTTTCTGGCGTCCCATGCTGTCCCCACCACCACAGCTTCAACGCACTACCCGCAATCAAATGAATGGGAGGACTGGCCTTTTTCGCCTCAACGCCTGATTTGGTGTGAATGCAGCCTTAGTCAACATTTCAATATAGAACGATGATAGCAATTTAATGCACAGCGCAGCATACACACAAAATGTTAGGACACGTACAGACACACACTCAGTAACACACTCAGAGACGGCCTGAGGACCTCTGACACTCTGTAGTAACGAGCAACGGAAGAAGGGAGGGAGAAGAGCAAGAGGGAAAGGTGGAAAGGCAGAAAGGCAAAATGGAAAAATAGAAGACGAGGAAAGGATGAATTCATAAAAATCTGTAGAAATCTTGATGCTGCTATTGTCTCTATCTTTCTCCGTTTTCAGCCAGTGCGTGATGAAAAGCAGATTGCAGCAGTTGAATTCGAACTATACTTCCTGAAATCTTTCAGGACATTGTAAATTTCATCAAATCATTGCCTTCAATATTTCACAAGCTCATTTGCATTAGTTCAAAAACGTGTTCACCTCAGCTTTTGCATTTTGATGCTCTGCAGTGTTCTTTGAAAATGGATTCATTTGACTTCTCTTGCTATTCAAATGAGAGAGACATTAATGAACGGCATTGGACAACAAGGTTTTAAAGCAAACAGAGACCATCACCTATCCAATAATATTTGTCAAAATTAGAAGGGCGCAATTTCAGCCAGATTTCCCCCGAAAGTTCCAACATTGACTACCAAAGAGAACCTAGATTCAATATTTGCTGTTTCCATTTGGCCCTGATGGGATTCAAGTGCCCTGTAGGATGTGTGAAATGGGATTGTGTATTTGCTGACAGCACAGTGAACTAAGACCCAGAGTACTATTGGGAATGAAACGGAAGATTTTAATAAAATGCAGTATGCTAAACAGTAATCTTCACTTTGAATTAAAACAACTTTTATCTTCCTCTTCTCATAGTAATGACTGAATACAACAGACATACATTCACCTATATGACATTACAATTACATGGAAATATTTCTTCGTCTAACCGAGGAAATAACAACCCTTCCAATAAAAGTACTTTCAACAATAATTATTCAGATAATCATTTTCTCGATTAATTATTGTAATTAATTGTTTTTTTCTCTATAAATTGTTTTAAAAACTACGAAAAAAAAGTAATGTCTTTAAACTGCTTGTTTTACCCAGCAAAATACAATTTGCCATAAATTAAGACAAAGAAAAGGAGAAAGTTCTCACAAATGAGAAGCAGGTAACTAGGTTTGGTATTTGTGCTTAAAAAAAAAAAAGCAAGCAATCAATTAAACACTTAATTATTAATCAAAAACAGTTGCAGATTTAATTTCTGTAGACTGACTAATGCTTTGAGTTTCAAGCTGATTTAAATATCAACTACATTTTTAAAGAAAAAATAACATAAGCCTCAACAGTTTTAATCTTAAAACAGATTACGTTCCCTGTAAAAGAAACCTTCTAATTCCTACCACTGTAACACTATTCACTGTGGCACAGTGTGAATTTCAATCAGCCTGTAAAGACAACTAACTGTTGCTCAGCAAACAAAAAGATGAGTAACGTGAGGGTCGTGGTTTCGCCTGCAGTGATTGGCTCAAAGCCAGTGACTCCTGGCATCAATAACAGAGCTAACGGGAGTGTTGATGAGGTTTTCTGTGGGATCATCAACAGGTGGCAGGACGCCCGTTTGGTGGCAGTTCTGTGCAGTCGAGCAGAGCGACTTCAAAGTCAGACTGTTGACTGTCTGTCAGTCTCACTAACCCAGAGGAGCTGCAGGTCTCAGCTCCAGCGTCCAAATTAAGACTTACTCCCGTGGCCCATGACGAACGCACCGTCTCCAGATCCCGAAGTTGGTGAACTTTGACCGAAGAAACTAGCAGCCATGAATCGCTGCACGCGTGTGCGTAAACACACTTTTGTATTTCTATATCAGAGAGTGATACAAAGAAAGAATGATGGCCAGATTCACACAGGAAACAGAAAAAAACAGCATATTCCTTTGCAGCAGATAGTTTGATCTTGCCGGCAGTCCAGTACCCTTCACCCTGCATTGCTCCATGCTCTTTGCGTGGTACGGTGACAATGTATAGTAAGTGTGCATGTGTACATTAGTGCGTGTGTGCGTCTCTTTTTGCGATTAGGATCGTGCATCCGTGTGCGTGGGTTGGCACTTTTTGTGTAACGTGGGCTGTGGACAATTCATCTACATTAGCAAGAGATTAACCTGCTCACCTAACACATCCATCACTTGCACGCACACACACATGCACGTACACCGCCTTAGGCAAGGGCAGTGCAGAAAACACACCCACTTGCGCATGCAAATATGCAAAACACAGTGGTGCAGTGCAGCTACAATCATACACACTTATAAAATCAGGAAAAATATGGTTCATTTAAAGACGTTCACACCTTCCACACACAGAAGTACCAAATGTGATTTGCAGAGGGATTCATCACTTTAGCCTTCTCGTCAGTGATTTTTCTTCAACTGGTTAGAAAACAGATTCAATGTAATACTGATGCCTCTCTATGACCTATATAAGCAAACGAGACCATCGGCAACCATTTCTATATGGTAATTCTTAAAGCCTGTCACTGGGTCTGCTCCTTGTGAAATCAGACGAAATGATTTACAGCATGAAGGTTCACCAGAAACTCACTCCTTCAGGTCAGACTCCAGCTCGGCTTCTGCTGCGGACAGACCCAGATCTGGATTCTCTGCCACCTTTGACCTGCAGTTGGAGGTGAAGAGCTTCGCCCCCGAGGCAAAAAGAATGCCTAAACTGCAATCTGTGCACAAGAGAAGTGGAGAAGAACCCAGACCGGTTTGAGAAATGTTATTTCACCATTTATTGATCGAATGGTGAAATGAGAAAGTCACCAAAAAAACATTTAAGCTACTATTTTGTTCACTGTTAATTGTTAAAGGCGGAAATTGGCTTCATGAGCCAATAAACGAAAGCACTGTGACTGCACAGATAATGTACACAAGTACAAAACAGACAATGCGGTCCCTGTATGGCGTTAAACTTACAGTAGATGTCTGCTCAAGATAGCTGCGTTGATGCAGAGCAACTATAGGACTATAGGTTTGGGCGTTTTTGTTTAAAATAACTTTTTCAACATTAGAAAGCACTCTCTTGTGTTTGTCACAGAGGAAAGCAGTGATCAGTGATCCGTTACACCCTCAATTATTCTGGTATCTAAAAAGAAGATGCATCATTTTGAAGATCTGCTCAGATTGTTTTTCATTGAACAAAAAGGAACTTCACACTTGGCTACACACACACACACACACACACACAAACAAATCATTGTCCTGCAACAATTAAATTAAATTGTCTCAGAGGGTCGATACCCTTTAAAGTTAAGACCCTCTATTTACAGTCCAGAAAATGAAACGTATTTCTACTGTTTCTGTCAACGGAGTCAGGTGGCTTTGAACAGAGCACAGAAAAGTTTCACTTTCAGATCAGTTTGCCATCAGATAAAATGGTGATAAAGCGTATACTTTTGACCAGTTTTTTTCCAGGTGGGTCTTTCTTTTAGGTGGCTAAAATACGTTGTAAAATGCGGCTGCCCCCGTCCACAGCAGTGTTTTGATTTGCCTTTGCGTCGGAGATTATAGGTTAGTACCTAATACAACACCCGAACTACCCTTAAGAGGGATACTCCACCCCTGAAATGACCATTTGTATATAAATGAATCACCCCGTGTTACCTTACATTAATGCAGGAAACTTTGATTTTCTTGCATGACTGCAGAAAACAAATAATCCAAAAATGGAGAAAATGATGTCAATGAATAAATAAATAGCACAAAAATGCTCACCTCAATTTAAGGACAAAAATTATAAAACGTATAAAAGTTTTACAAGAGCAAAGAAGAAATGGGACAGAAGCACAGCATGGATCGATACTAATGATGTCTGCAATTACAGACACACACTTTCTCTCCAACTCCTTCACTTCATCTCCCCCTCAGACACACGTACACATACGGTCCTTCTGTTTCTCGCACTTTGTGAAAACCATAACTCTTTCTCCATTTCATGTAGAAAGCAGAAACAGAAATTCAATTTAGTAGCCTGATTGGCTGAGTTGCCTTTGGGAGAAAGACAGTCAGGGAGGAAAAGAAAGAGAGAACCGAAGACGGAGAGAGAGAGAGGAAGAAAGAAAAAAGAATTAAGAAGAAAGAGAGAGAGAGAGAGAGAGAGAGAGACTCAAGTTAGCAAAGGAGGAAAGATGGAGGAATGTAGACCGGAGAGGCAGAGAGGAAAAGACGAGAGAGGGATGCAGGAAAGGAGGGCGAGAGAGAAGAAATGATGCAGAGAAGGAGTGACAGGCCGAGGGAGCAAGGGATGGAGGGATTAAGGGACCAAGGGAGGACACAGAGAGCGAAAGAAGGAGGAGAGAAAGACAGAGAGGCATTGTACTGTGTGGCAGCCCTCAGCCGCTGTTTGCTTTGGTTGCTGCAGCAACTGCTGGAGAGAGAGAGCGAAAGAGGGCTGATAAGTTAACCAGATGGTTAGAGACCGAGCCAAGAATCAGTGTGTGTGTGTAGGTGTGTGTTTCTCCTGACTTAGAGAAACTTCGGGGACCCATTTCACACTAAAGACCATTTAATTGGGGACAGAATCTGTGTTGGTTAAGGTTGGGTTAGGCAGGTAAACAACAAGGAAGCTCTTTCAGTGTCATCTAGACTTGTTTTTGTTTACCTCTGGTGGTGATGGGCATCGGGATTGACAGTTGTTTGAACTTCTTATTCGTGTTTTAATCTCTTCATATTGTTTCAGAAAGGCCGAACCTAAACTTTGGGACACAAGTCCTCTATTACATGTTTTTTATTCATCTTTTCTCTTTGTTTTTTTACTTTCTTTTTTGCCCATCCCCATTGCTTATTTATGGGAGATGTGTGGCCAGTGCCAAGGTGTGTGTGTGTGTGTGTGTGTGTGTGTGTGTGTGTGTGTGTGTGTG
>NW_022280065.1:3462582-3464935 GCF_004355925.1 Anarrhichthys ocellatus | reverse complement strand
TGTGTGTGTGTGTGTGTGTGTGTGTGTGTGTGTGTGTGTGTGTGTGTTTCGTGAGAGTGCAGGTCGTTGTCAAGGCCAACTAGAAAGAGAATTGTATCAGTTTAATTTAAAAGTGAGAGTGAGTGCGTGCGTGTGTGTCTTTGTGAAGGAGGACCAAGGGAGATGAAAGGAGAAACTTTTTTTTTCTTCTTATGAAGATTCATTTTTACAACCTGAAGGCCTCAAGCAACGGGAGAGGGGGGAGCGAGAGAGTCGGGGTGAAGGTGAGAAATAGAGGAAGTAAGGAGCGAAGGAGGGTTGAAGGAAATGCTAAAAGTGAAGGATACAAGGAAGGAAGGAATTACAGTAAGAAAGGGAAAAAAATCCTATGGTTTAAATGCTGGTTTGTGGTTTCATCTTAACTAAATAAATACACAGCCTTGTATACATATTTTCACCTGGCACAGGCATAATTGATTTGCCAGGTGGCCATGTTACCCCAAAATTTCTGCCACATTCATGTCTTCTTTACCTTGCTGCGAGGCGGGTGTTTGGCACGCATGTTTGGTTGTGCCTGTATGGTTGCCACAAGGGAAACTCTACTCTCTGCAACAACACAGGCACGAGCAGGAACCTGAGCAGGACAACTTCTCAGCGTTCATGTCCACAAATAGTTGCACAGGTTTACTTACAGGTCAGAGCACTGTTTATTATTATGAAGCTCAGGAACCTGAAGATGATAACACACACACACACACACACACACACACTGTTGCTTTGTCCAAAAAAATCAAATCAGAGTAGCTACAATTTAATGTTCCGTATCCAGACACTTCATGCTAGTCTCCTCAGATGTAAACAGGCCTGTAAATGGGTGTTATGAAAGGGATTACCCAACACCTTGCAGTTTGTTCTGCAAAACAAAGTAAATGAGTTAAACTGCCTTAAATAAGGTCAGAACCTGTTTTTCATCCTTTATCTAAAAACACCAAATTGTCTTATTACATCAGCATTTGCCATGATGATTAAGATATGATTAAGATATGATTAAGAGTGGTCATTTTGAGTTCATTTAGAAGGAGATAGAACCCGGTGTTTGCTTAAAGCATTTTTTGTTTAGTGGTTATAGCATCCTACTTATTTGTCATAACCTACTTGACTAAAAATATTCTGCAAAAAAGGACACTGACCATCAACAGTTATATGTATTTATGTAGCCTATTAATTGATGTTTTAGGCTATTATTAGAAGAAGAAAGAAAGAAATCATCAAAACCACCAAAATAGCAAAAACACTTTTGGTGGTTGCAGTTTATTTAGTATTTTCTGTCATAAAGTATATTTTTAACAGTTTGAATTTGTTGTTTATTATTTAAATGGAGGTAATGATGACCCCTGATTGGCTTCTCCCCTCTCTTTTCTCCTCATTTGTGTCCAAATAAACTGAACTAAATATCAACATTACTGATGGAATTTAAATAATGATTTTTATACCAGGTTATATATACACACACTTTATTACATTGATGACACACACAGTAACACTTGACCCAAAGGTTGCTAAGTAGTGTGAATATGTATTATGAGTTTAAAAGATGGATAAATAAAGAACATGAATAGAAAAAACAGGTCACAAGTACTGCAATGTATCTGCTAATTCTGTCTGTCTCCTGTCTTTGAGGTGTGCCAACATGATGCCAGTCTGGCTGACAGTGCTATGGACACACACACAAACACACAGATCATTTATTGAACAGTAGTTGATCAAATTCAGCAAACACACATACAAAAACATCTATACAAAGAGTTACAGAAATATCAGTATTTCTGTAAATGTTTTGCCAGGAGGCATCTGGTGAAAGACAACTTTGTCCAAGAGGAGAAGTAAGAGAGGAGGGAGGAAAGAGAGAGGAGATAAACAATGAGGATGAAATAGAGGAAGTAGAAGTGAGGCTATTATAAGCATGTTAGGAGAGAGAGAGAAAGATAAATTGTGATTCTGTTCTTTTGAAAGCAAGACAGAAAGAATGAGAGAGGTTGGAAGATGGAGACTGAGAAGAGGGGGAGAGGGTTACACAAATAGAGAGGAGGCAGATGTTTGTAGATAAAGAAAGAGAGAAAAATAACATGAGTGGAGAGATAAAGGGGGGGAGAAAAAAGGGGAAGCTGCAGAGAAAGAGAGTGTGTGTTGACAGTATGGCAGCAGTAGCAGTAACATTCCTGGCTGAACAGATCAGCTGGCCTGAGGAGAAAGACAAACACAGGAGAGGAAACCACGTCTAGACTACTGCTAGACACACACATACACACACCCGATATTGTGCGCGTACACACACACACACACACACACACACACACACACACACACACACACA
>NW_022280065.1:3445779-3462572 GCF_004355925.1 Anarrhichthys ocellatus | reverse complement strand
CACACACACACACACACACACACACACACACACACACACACACACACCCTGAACAGAGGCACAGAAAACGCACACACTCACAGACACACATGAACCTGTTAGTTCGACAAGGTGGGCGACTGCCATGCACTGCCAAGAACCTGGTGTGTGTGTGTGAGGGGGAGGGGGGGAGGGTTGGAATAGAGATAGGAGGAATGAAGGGTCCAGGAAGAGGTGGGAGAAATGGGCAGAGAGTGTTACAAAGAGACACCAGTTTAGCCTCAAGTTGTGCAAATGTTGCTTTATGGAAATCAGAGTTTCTGTAGGACAGCAGTGATATGGAAAAGTACTGCGAGAGGGTAAACAAGAAAGGAGGTAACTGAACACTGAATGTGCTGAGCAACAATACGACTTTTCCCACGATTTCTCTTGAATTCAGGACCAGACCATTCGATGGTTACTTTTAATTATTATGTTACTTCAACAGATTTGACAATCAAATCACTGCATCACTGTAAATACTCCTTTTTGTGACTACCCCTCGATAGTCAAGCTTCGAAGGTGCTACACCTTTTGTGTCGTCAGCCATAACTGCTTTAAATAGCTCGGGCACACCTTATTTACACCTCGTTTAGAATGTTATTTCTGTGCACAGACTGCAAAAACAGATGTCCTCCACAGAGGATGATAAAGAATGAATCTGAATCTACTGTCACGTAATCAGATTTCGGTAAAAGAATTTGCTTTATGGCACAAAAGGATGATTATTAAATGGCACAACTCAAAACCAGGTCTTCAGCAGCCGGGCTGCATGAAGACTGTGAGATGCAGGTGAAAGGTCTGAAAGCTAGTCACATATATTAAGGTCAAGAATAAACATCCATTAAGGGTACAATTAAAACAACTTTGAGTCAAGAAGATTAATTAGCATTTTAGTTGAGATGCTAAGAATGAATTGCCAACATAAAATGTATAACATATGTTATTATATTGGCTCTAAACAGAACCAACAAAACCGCATCCTGAATAGTTTGACAACAGCTCAAACCATCTCCACGACAACTGAGCAAAATCCATATACCGCTGAAGCTCTGAAATATTTCCAGTAAGAGGACTTTGTGCTTTGATTTTTTCTTTTGTCAACCTGCTGCTTCAAAACAGTCAATAATGAACCTTCAAGCTCAAAATGTTTAATTTGTGAATGTGAAGCTTTCAAATACATAAAGGCAACAAGTGAAAACCCCATGAACTGACTCATTTGGTGAAGTTAATTTATTGAAACAAATGTGTTGTATGAATGCAACCTTGCCCCATCAAATGGAATGAGTTTTTTAAGGAGCCATTCACACATTCATACAGTCTGACCTTTGTTTCAAAAACACTGGACTGTCATGTGCTTCATATTTCTCATCCTAGTACCTATTTGTCATTAACAACTGGGACTTCATATGGAAAATGTGATGATCTATGGCTATCATTTTAATGATCATCTGGACAAAAATGGGATTAAATAAGTTATCAGGTGACAGTAAACGGTATTTAGAATCCGTGCCGTCTCTGCCTCCCTCGCTCACTTGCAACTTTGCCCACTTCTTCACAAAGTGCGACAAGCTAAGAGTGAAAGAGGTGTGGCTGTGTAATAAGAAACCCAGACAAGCAATTTGACATTTGAACAAGGTGTAGGTTCTACTGATAAGTCTCTGGAGCAGGGGGAGGAAGAAAGTATGACTGGAATGAACTTTCATTTCATAGCCTATAGGCCCATTCCTCAGTCAACTGTAGACTCAAAAGATGTACAACCTTTTCAAAAGTACTGCGAAAGCAAAGAGAGGGCTGCCCCCCGAGTCTTATCAGGTCAAGTATTGGCTCGAGCGAGCTTTCTCTGGAGGTGAGATGGCACATTGTGGTTTCATGCTCACTGTCATTAAAAGAAGCCGTCACTGACCTATGAACCGACAGAGTAGGATAGAGGTGTGTGGCCAGTCCATCTTAGCCGTCTCTGGGAGAGTGGCAGGTCAACCAGGCTGTGCACTGATTGTTAATTGGTCACAGGTAACACCAAAGTCCAATCAGCTCCAGTACCTGGAGTGGAAAATGGACTTCCTGTGACACTTCAACAAGTTTTCACAGAGCGCTGTCCTTGGAGCTGACCTGCTGCGCTCTCCGTCACCTTCTTCCTGCTATACGTGTTGTTTTTTGTTTGTTGCCACTGGTGGGCTGCCACTCACAGTTCAGTGATTTTAAAAACAGATTATAATAAGCATGAAAATGACTGTACGTCTTGAAATATATACTAGTAATTTACATAAATACTGCGGATTGTGAAATGCTTTTATTTTTGTCAAAACTAGGGGATGCTCCACAGTGGTTTTGTGTACATTAAGGATGAGTAATATGACGACAAATACAGTATGGTGAGACAATATAAATATGTCTATGGTGAGAGATTTTCTCATAAAACGTATACCATGATAGATATGACTTTAATGTATCTGGGTATAAAAGGCTATTGTGGGAAATGCTGCTAATCAATGAGCAAGACTGTTTTATGACAATATTGATTTTTATATGATTTCTACATGAATGTGATTAAGTACTTTAATTTTTGACTTACTGAATTTGTCAGAAAATAAACCCCCCTGTCTGATTGTTGTACCCATTAAAACCCTCTCAATTGATTTACCAGAAAACATAGAACAATATATTTTAACATTGTTCTGTAAAATGACTTATAGAGAATTGTATTCTTTATCAAAGTCTTATAACAACATTTACGAGGAGTTGATCCTAAATGTAATTGAATTTGCAGTACGCAATATCCCAATGAGTAAGAGCATGTTGATAATAATACCTAAAACATACATTTTACGAACATTAGGACAAGCAGGCTATTATTTATCCGTCAGTTTATCTGACATTATTCACAATATTATAACAGTCCTCGGCATCACAGAACAAACGCAATGGTTCAAATCTGCTCCAGTGACATCCACTGATGTATACAGTCCATTGTTACATCAGTCAATGTGGTCCCAAGGCTCTTTATGAAACATGCAAAATATAGTTCCAAATATTCGACTCCCATGGCCATTGGCACACTTTGATGACAGATTGGATTTGAAATTAAACAAACAACTATAAATCAAATAAAGACTAAATATATTTTAGTTGCTACACAACATGTTGGAGTGAAAAACTGATTTCCAGACTAAAGCTAGATATATTTAAATATCACTGCCGCTATCAGTGGCACACTAACAGCAGTTAAAGCAGAATCATTCAACTTGGTTCAACTAGTGACCAAGAATGAAAAGAAGCTGGATGCGCACATTGTGTTGTTGCTAAATGACGGAGTGACACACACTGTGTATTGATCTGTGTATTCATCGCCCACAGCAGCTCAGTGAGAGCCGTTGCAGATGGATAGCTTATTGATGAATGTAGCCTCTCTCATATTTTGATGTGCTAGTTTTATGGATATCCATTTAAATTTCACCACAGGACACCAGACAATCTATTAAGACATGGCTGAAGACTCCCCTCACCAACCCAACCCAACCCAACAGGAGGCCAGCAGCTGGTTCAAAGTGTCGGGTTCATATCAGCCTGGCTTCTCTCTCTCTCTCTGACCTCTGCCTGTTGCCTTTGATGAGTCATGGGTTGTTCGGTAATTTACTGTATCTTGTCCTGGAAGCCACCAAGTACAACAGTTGGTTCTTACCAAGTTTCTTTCCCTTTACACTTTTCTTTGTCGGAGGCTTAGTCTGGACTGAAAACCTACATATGGCTGCTAGACATGTTCAACCGGACGCCTGATGCCTTTAACTGATACTTATCATCCTTTGTGAAATGTTGCGATACATATAAAAAGGTTAACAAAATCACAATGCCACCGTATTGGCGTTTTCTTAGAACCTGCCTCTAATACTTTTGGCTCTTGTACAGTGAGCAGATTTTAAGTTCATGTTGTACACATTTATTTCCACAATTGAAACAGTGTGTTTGCTTTCACTCTCAATCGTGTGGTGTTGCAGCCTTTACATTCAAGTTATTTAGGCCTACTCTCTTTCTTTTCTTCTTTTAAGACAGATGACAATAGACATCACAAATGCAACAATATCACAAAAAGAGAAACAAAAAAATTATGAAAACCCTTTGATATTAAACTTCGAGACAAATTAAATCCCTTCAGTAATTCCCATTTCATGTTTTGTTGTTCTACTTTGTTACAATTTACAGCAATTATTTTTTTCCAAAAGAGAATTGCTTCACAGCGTATTTTCCAAGAGGTTTAGATTCAGATAAGTTATGTATTGAGCTTTTAATATAAATATTGTATCCAAAATAATAATTATGTTAATTTTCATCAAGAACTCCCAACACAATGTTGGATATTGGTCCACAAACAAATGCAACTTCAAATTGTTGTGAGTGCGCCTATGAATGTAAAAATAAATGAGATGCAAATACAGGGATATGTAATGTACTTTTTAAAAAAGCCTGTGAAGCAATGATTACAACGTTGGGTTTTATCAGAAATGTCTATATCAGTTTGGCACATCTGGATTTGTTTGTTTTTTTATTTTGTTCCTCTGCAGATTTGCTTAAATGTCGTTATGTCTGATGGGGAGTTATCTTCAAGTCATTCCACAGTTGTTTTATTTTTTGTAAGATTCTTGGGGCATTTTATGATTTTGTGTGATAGACAGAGAGACAGGTCATGTGGGGAAATAGAGCACGGGAATGACATGCAGCAAACGGTCCGGCCAGCTGGGAAATCTGCCAGATGTAACACACAAGACGGCACAAATTCAGTTTGAGCTTTGTCAGGGCACAAAATATTTCAGCTTAATCTTATACTGTTACTCTTACGCGTCTTTCTCCAGAAGTGTTTACTTTTTAAATGCACGTTAACGTGGTTTAAAATTCAATTTGACAACATGTGTTGATTAAAAACAATTCCTTATTTGAACTACTTAAGATTTAGCTTGTACGGCTGTGAGAAGTTGGACGTGAAGTTGAATACTTTGTGAAAGAGCTGCAAGTCAAAACGTATTGTTCCTACAGAGCTGGTAAGTAAAGACGGCTGCGTGGCCTTCAGTCTCCAAGTGTTCCTTTCCTCTGTAGCCTAATTTGTTTGTTTTGCTGTTGGTGAAGTACAACGGGATATTTGTGGTTTTAATGTCTCCTTCGTTTCATAAAATAGTCAATTATAGTTCACATAAACATGACTGTTTTTCCCGCTGCACTTAGTATTGCTCTCAGGTCTGCCCAGCTTTGTTTTCCTTGTTTATTTCCTTCTAAAGGATTGCCGCAAAGTATGCATGTCATCTGAATCCATTGTCACAACTAACACCAATAAACCAGTGACTAAATAATAAGGGAATCATCAGCATGTCAAATCATTTCAGCATTAAAAGAATTGTAGTACAGCCTTTCAGTCATTCACAGAATTATTTTTCAGGAAACTTTAATCAACACAAAGTGCCAGAGTGGATGAAGTCATTTGATGCATGCTTTGGAACATAAAATCAATATTTATAAGCCTCATAATGCAGTGATTTGAGAGATTATTTCTGGGCGGTATAGACGCGAGTGTTAATTGCATTGCATGCAACACTTTTTTCATTTCAAACACAGTAATAGCCGATGTTAAAATGTAAAAATGCCAATTAATAAGACACCTTTGGAATCTGTATCGAGGCTTTCAACAATCCTGTTTTCTCAATCTGAAATGATCAGTTCATATCTTCCATCTCCATTTGAAGGGCAGGACTGTACTTTGCAAATGTAAAATGTAACCGACTCTATAATTCATTCTTTTCAGGAGATATTAGAAAGTATGAGTCAAATTTCCAAGAGGTTTATGGGTTTCCCCACCAATACTGCAGTTTACATTCAAGTCTACGCACCCATATCAATTATGTGGCTTTAACAGCCTTCTGCCTCCTCAATCAAATTATTTTCATCACCCTCAGAAATTAGTTTTTTATCACTTTGTCTGTTGATCAAAAAACGTTTGCGGCAAGGTGGGTTTTATTCTGTTCATAAAAGAGGTCTACTTCAGAGATTAACCAAATTATGAAGTCTATGCTAGCAGCTCTGTGAGTCTGCTCTTTGGCACAGCGGTGCTTTCAGTTAAATGCCAACATCAGCACGCTAACATGCTCACAATGACAATGATAACATGCCGATGCCAACGGGGGTAAAATTCATCACCTCCACCATCTGCTTATGGGCAGTAAACACAGAGTGCAGCTGAGGCTGACGGGAATGTCATTAGTATTTACAGGTATTTGGTCATAAAACAAAATGTGTTAATAATGATGCATTTCAGCTGATAATGTTGCTAGATTGAAATTTTAGTGCCCACCAAACTTGATACAATTAATCATCTATAAGGGATATGAATGTCAGCTACAGATTTGATGGCAATCCATCCAGTTGGTCTTGAGACATTTGGCATAAAACCACAAATGTCAACCGCATGGTGATGCAAGTGGAAAAGTCAGTGGATCACCAAAGTCAATGGGCTTTGTCTTCAAGGGACTGTGCATGCCTGTACAAAATCTCAATTCATCCAATAGTCGGTGAAGTATTCCAGTCTAGACCAAAGAGGTGAACCATCCGACCGACACTGCCATCCCTAAGAAGCATTTATGGACACGGAGCTGCCTCTTCTGTCTATAACTACAGAACTACACAATACCCTGTTACCATTAAATATTAATTTACAGGTCTTCAGAGTATTTGTACATAACTGTAGTATATGTCACTGCCCCGTTCATGATACCAACCAGCAGTCGTGTTCTGAAGGCTAAACGTGTGTGTGGTCTCTGCAGACAGGCCCTGCCGCCCACTCCCCTGACGCTTGGGTGAGATATGAAGAGAGAGACAGATATTTCCTCTGCAGCGCTCTACGTGTTGACACGCTGAAACACACACACACACACTGTCTTCATCCCTTTTCCCTTTCCTCCCCTCGGCTTCTCTGCGTCCCGACACCATCTGCTCCCCACCATTCTGCTACACTTCTCTCTGAGGGAGAGACCTTTAACCACATGAAGATAGATAGTATTTCATCTTTATCTGAATGCGTATGTGTAAATGGGGCATGCTACATCTCTGCAGCAGGTTAGTGCACATTATGGGAGCTCAAATGCCTTCGCTCAGCAGTGCTACAGCTAGAAAATCTCCTGAATCGTCTGAGTTCATTTCTCAAAGACCTGAATTACAGCAGCCGAGTGTTTATTTTAACCTCGCACAGGTTTTTCCCATGGCGATGAAATGTTAAATACTGGCAACCGGCCTATAGTTCGACTCATCTAGAAACTCTCTGTGGGCAGTAACACACCTTTTATTTCACATTTCTTTGATAATTCAAGGCCATTTAATCTCTGTGAAGGAGGTGACATTGAAACATTTAGTACAGAGAGCATGACAAATGCTCTGTTTTTAGGCCTTGGCTGTATAGTTAGTGAGGTTTGCACTGGGCTACGGTACAAGGTGGAAAGTAGTCTGGCACCTGAAGAGGAGGAGGAGGAGGAGGAGGAGGAGGAGGAGGAGAGATTTGGATCTCAGCTAGAAAAGCTGACGAATCCCTGACTTGCAGTCGTGCAGATGGCCAAACAGCAGGTTATATGACTGTTATTGTTGACATATTGGAAACTGAAGAAGAAAGTTGTTTTTAAGATTTAAGATATTTTTAACCATTTAAATATATCAATACAATTTAAAAGTACAGAATAATTACAAGACTTTATTTAAAATAACTAAAATAAAAGTGTACTGGCAACAGTAAGGTCCAAGTCAGTGTCATATCATTTCAGTGTTATTATTACATTATCGTTGCATTATTACTGATGTATTACTGTTAAAAAGGAGTAATGAAATGTTAAACCGTATTCAGGGAGAGCTAATTCAAATTCAGGGTTTCCGGCCACGTTTTATAGTGGAGGGGTGGCGTAGTTGCCTCAAATAAAGACCAAGTTCGTAATTATTATTCATAATCATATGTATAATTAATACCTACTAGGAGAAAAGAAAAGAAATGCCATTTTACACAGCAACTGCAGATATATCAGGCCATCATAGATGTAGAGACAAGATGTATGAGGATATGGGTGATTTACCACTACGCTAAACAATGGTGGTGAGTATTGTATTTATTGTTTGGTGGTTTAATATACAGTATAACAATGCATCATATTTAGTACTGGAAAATCTAATCTGCAAAAGTAACTAATTGAGGCTATAAAATAAATAGTGGAGTAAAAAGTAAACATTTTCTCACCGATATATTATGAAGTAGAAGAATTAAGAGGCATACAATTGAACTACTCGAACTACTGCTTAAGTGCAGCACTTGTATGTACTTCTACCATTGGTGTTGTGTACTACTGTATGTTACTTTGTGTACTTGTACGTTACTTAGTCCTGAACAGATGCAACTTGAACTCAGCCTGTCAAAATATTTGCTTCTAGCCAGCTGGTTTTAATACCTGTCCCTTAAACAGGATTGTGGTTGTACAGGATGTGTGGCAGTTAGTTACACTTCCTGAGGGAGCATCGTCAGCAGCAGCAGCAGCGTTGGCTGCTGTCGCTGTGAGGAGTCAACCAGCAACCCTTTGTTAAATCAGATCTGACGGCTCGACTGTCACTGTGCCACTGTGTCAGTGGCCAAACTTCGCAGCCATTTCCTCACCTCCTCCTTCACTTCACTCATGCAGAGCAAACTGTTTTATGGAATGTTTGGAAAGTTTGGTCGAACGTCATTAGTTTATGATTCACCCGTTTGCCTTTATTGACCCCGTGCAATATTAAGTTTCTTGGCAAGCATCTTCGTGTTTTAACTGCCAGCTCCACAAAAGAGCAAATTTGTTTTGCTGTTGCATTTCGGAGGTGCGTGCCTGGCACTCCTCACCAGCTCACTGATGATGAACAGGGGTCAAACATGAAATTTTGATGATGAATAAGTGACCTGTCGGCAAATCTTGATTAAACGAGCAAATCCCCTGTCATTGGGGTGTCCTCTCCAGATACACTCAGTTGTTGTCCATTTAGCAGACAGACCTATAGCTAAAGCTAATGTAGTCTAATGACAACCCTGAAATAAGTCCTACCTTCATGTAGATTTGGATTTTCTGTTTCTCCTGAAACTATTTTAGAGAGGCGTTGATTATACTGCTGGTCACTGACAACCACCCATACGATTGTTTTCTGGTATGGCACCACATGCCGGTGGCTGAAAGAGACGGGATGCAAAACATTCAAATCAAAATTGGACACTTTGCACTCACAACCACCTTCCCTACCAACCTCTCTGTGAGGTTTTGAGACGCTACAACAACGTCACGCTACTTACCCTTACTTATTCTCACTTGCGGCTCGACTGCAAGAGGCCACTTGACAGTATAACGCAAACATGGGTCACTTAAAGCGTTTGAATGAACAGCCAATGCTTTCATTTTTTCCAGTTAGGACAGTCTCTTGCTTGTATACGTGTTTGTTCTCTCTGTGTGAGTGTCTGTTTTGATAACCAAGTAGAGATGATCGTGTTTTCTTGCCTTTAACTGAATTTTGGGGGCTGTGGTTCAAACCCTCATTCCCGCTTGAGTGAGATTGGATAAAGCATATTCCGTGACACAGCGAAGAGTACTACAAATTCACTCAAACTGTTCATATTTGATCTTTCGGAGCGGCGGCCTACTCTCAAACAAGTGATTTGGTGACCAGGCAGACGACACGTTGAATCCACACAGGCAGAATAATCTGTGGGAGTGGTGACTGAGAGGTAATCCACTCTCCTGAAGTGCTCTTCAGCAAAGCACTTCTTCAAAAGAAAATATATGCCAGTTGACAGTACGCGACTGCAGTAACATGCAAGTGGATGAGTGTGAAGCGGGGTTTTGCAGCCTGTCTGTCTCTGCTGCAGCAGTTTACCACAGCATGCTACACCGTTTTGTAATTTCATGAATCACACAATACTGCATGCCTACTGTAAATCTTTATGATTTTCCCATCACTTGGCTGCTGTAACAATGGCTTCTAGTATTATGGGGAGTCTGCTTTTGTAATAAGGATACATTACAGTGGATTGATAGACAGAGCTAATGTATGTAATATGTAATGCATGTGTGTCAAAGAGAGAGAGAGACAGAGAGGGAGGAAGACAGAGAGACAGACAGAAAATGCCTCTCCATCTCTTGAGCCTTAGGTAGCGTTGTGTTTGCCAATCTGTGCTCGTTTGTGTGTGTATGAGTGTGTCTGTGTGTGTGAGGTGAGATATGGCAACAGTGCCATCTAGTGCACACGCTCATTTTGGGAATTATTTTAAAGTTGCGTCCACTGTGTTGGACAGTGGAGACACACAGATGGAGTCACATGATGAACACCATGAGCCACATTCAAACCTCAACTTTCTGAGGATTGTAACGATTTTGTCTGCTTCTGACTAAAAAAACAAAACATCCATTCTGACGTGTTATGCAGATGGATCTGCAGATACTTGAAACTTGCTAAGGTGGGTAATCCATCACAGCGACATTTAATCGGCCTTATTTTTCTTTTATCAACTTGCATTATCGTTGCATGGTATACTGCAGCTGAAAGCAGAGACTGTTTAGCAGCTGTCCTTCGTGATGTGTTCAAGGATACTCAGACACGGGACAATTCCTAGTCGGCTGCCTAACAGCATCTTTTTTAATGCAAGACTGAGGAATTTCTTCTCTTTTGGATATTCAACATCCATAATATGTGCTCATAATAGAGATTAGGTGGAAAAAACATATATCACCCAAGCATATTTTATAATACCCAAGGGATCACATAGGTTTATGTTAACATTGTATTCACATACTGTCATTTATTTATCTTTAATTTGACCTCTCGGGACTTCCATACATATTATATTGTGTTTTATTGGTATGTCAAAACTAACGGTGCTCTTATGTACAGTCACTCATCAGGAGACTGTCGGTTCTTGTGTCAAGCTTACTCGGAGCCCCAGATGTTACTTGAAGAGGAGGTGAGATGGGAGATGCATGCAGAAAGCTGAATGAAAGGAGGGAGGAAGTAAATAAGAGGAAGGATGAGATGAGTAACATTCATTATCGATTCATTTTACTGATTATTTTTTTTTATTAAATCAACTGATACACTGAATTTTATAATGACATTGACAACAACAAAAAAGTTCATGTGAAAAGGTTGCATCATGGTCAATACCTGATTGACTTTTCCAGGTCATTATCAGGGAATCTCTATTTACTATCATATAGAAATCCAAAAAATGGCAGATCTTCACATTTACGAAGCTGGAATCAGAGTGTTTGTTCTTTCTGCTTGGATATGCAGAAGGTTGGGTAAAGGAATGAATGAAATTGGAAGATGTATGGCTGACATACAGTGTGAAAGAGAGGGATGAGTTAACCAGACACAACAGGTGGTGTGGGCTTTTATTAAAGAGACCAATATTCCCCCAAATCCCCCAAAAACTCTTCCCAGCCTATTGTTGTGAGTCTCAATCATCACCAGTGAGGTTGAAAGGGGACTTGAAAGGGAAACCTCACCTTCACAACAGACAGTATTGGTTTGGATGTGCAGATAAAGGTTATGAATATTTAACTAGACTGGTTAATGCATGTAATGTATCGATACAACCCAAGCCAATTGACAAAAACAACATTTTTCTCAGTGAGTACTTTCAGAGGTTTACTGTGACTCTCAGCTGGGAGCTGCCCAGTGTATAGTCATGCTCTTTTAGACACTGAGCAAGTGGAGCACTTGAAGGTCAAGTGGCCCAGAGGCACTTCAGTAGAAGTTGGGAGGGCAAAGAATGTTGCTCACTCATACCTCCCACAAAAGCAAGTCCAAAGGTTTTGGTCACTGTGGATTTCCCTGCCCGGCAGGCTACTGTAGCCAAAGTAACAAGTCAAATGTTGGGAACAAACGTTGTTTGCATGGGCAGATTGTGATATGCAACTGTAGCGTGGCAGTAAAAACATTTGGGTTCATCGTTTGAAAAGTAGTCTGTACAGTGAAATTTCCACTGCATGGTACGGTTCGGCTTCTCTTAACTCGCTTTTGGTAGCAAGTACTTTTCTGTTTTTCATGTTCCACTGCAGATAGTAGTAGTACCCCCCCCTCCTCAATGTAGGCGGATCTCTTAGCGACACAGTTTGAAACTGTCGTGACACAAACCCAGCGTGTTCTCTCGCTTGATCCTTTTTAGTCTTCGGCAGTGTGTATTTTTCCAAACCTTCCTGACCTTGTATCCCAGGGGTATACGATATTTGATTGTACATTAATGTATATGACTGTAAATATATGATGGGGGGGAGCAAAACTCGGAGGAACAGCTCTTCACCAAAATGAGAATAGCTGGTCCACAATAACAGTCCACCTCAAGCGAGCCTGGGCCGAAGTTGTTGCTAACTTCGGGGCTAACGGCCTTCGATTTAATCAGCGGGTGGCAAGCCAGACACAGGAACTTGTCTTGCGTCTTGAGGAGCTGTCGCATCAAAACACAGACAAATAGCCTAAACTGTGATCCAGTCGCTATATTGATGGCAGCTTGTGGGTTTGTTCGGGATGTTCCGTGAAGATTCTAGTGACGATTTTCTCTCTGACCAATCAGTGGTCTGCAGTGTTTTAACTCAATATTTTAGCTTGGAACCTCAACTGAGGTGGAACCAAAAAAAAGTATTAGGTACTATCCACAACTTTTGCCAACTAATGAGTCAAGCCAATCTGTGCCAATCAGTGGAAATGCGGCATAAGTTTTGATTGTCTGAGGTTAATCTTCGGGCTGATGTTAGGAGTAGAACAGCCCATCAGTAGTGGATGATCTGTGTTCACTGTTGTTACAGTCTTGTCACAGGGCAGAACATTAAAGATCAGCCACAGAGTTGCACAACAAGATGTTTGGATTTGGTTTGTAAACACACTGAAAATGTGGCTTAGACGGGAATCGAGGCCTTTTGTATCGTGTGTATCCTGTTGTTGTTGTGTGCAAGTCGCTCAGCTCAGCAGCCTCTTCAAGGACATATGTCAATACTTTCACTTACAAAATAAGTAATGTTTCAGGCGCTGCAGACATTGGTGTTTGAAATATCAATGTTTAAATATAATGATAGCTCTTCCTCTTCAAAAAGGATTGAAATCTTCTGCTGTGTGTGTGTGTGTGTGTGTGTGTGTGTGTTTCTGAGATGAGAAGATGGTCATCAGCAGTGCTTATGTCTCCCCCTCCCCAATTCTCACACACACACACTCTGTCTGCATAGCCTTTTCTCTTCACAACACTGGTTGCCGACAGCAACGTGCCCCGAGCTGATAAACTTTATCAACCGACACACACCTGCGTGCAAGCGCACACACACACACACACACACACACACCTTGCTTTGCTCTCCTGACAAGGTAGACACCTGCTACCACTGTGTGTGCATATGTGCGCGTGTGCGCATGTTACTATGGAAACCGTACAAATGATGTTAGAGGGCCTTAGGTGACAACAATACACTCCTGGCATGAGTACACGACACACATCATTGCACACTCACAAACACACACTTAAGAAACACACAAACACACCTACACACTTATATGGGCACACACTGAAAAATAAGAATGCACACGAAGCAAACTCGAATAACATTTACACGCCTCTTTAGAGCTTATCGTTATTTCTGCTTTTTCCCCGTGCAAATATGAATGTGTGTGACTGTCTGTCTCGCTCCGTGTGTGTGTGTCTTGCTCGCTCCGTCTACTCTTCAAACTGTGTGCGTGTGCGCGTCCGCATGCATGTGTGCGCTGGGCAGTCCCGGTCGGTCAGGGTATGGGCAAATGTCAATACTTTTTAGTGCTGGCCTGGGCGGACCTAAACATGACTTGTTCTAAATCAAGAAACTTTTCGAACTTCAAACTACATTCCGTGAATGCACAAAAATCCCCAAAGATGCCGTAGAAAGAAACCAAAGAGTGCCTACAGCCGGCACGTTAATCCACACTGCTTGAAAAGCACCACTGTAAAAACACTTTCTGATGATGGCCTGGAGGCGAGAGAAATCATGTCAGTGATGGGACATAAATGTGAATCATGTCTACAATCTTACTGGCACACAAACTACAGCGACAGAAGATGTTGCAGTATTATCCTCTTTGCTTCTGGCACCGAGCAATTAAAAAACGTCCAGAGTCAAACAACTCGGTACCAGCAGAGAAGAGTGCCAACGTGATTGTACACTACTTCAACAATTGCATAATTAATACGGATATCCACATAAATGTTAGTAATCGCCCCGATATTTTGGCACGCTTTTCACTGCGTCTGTGTGTTGCTTGACAAACCGTTCTGCTAAATGACGCCGAAGAACTACATTGCGCAACATAAGAATGATTAGAATTATTGTAGTTTTTGTTGCTGTGTGTTTATTTGATGAAACCGTGCCAGGCAATGGTCGTAACCATTATATAAAAACAATAAGCAACTTCAGGCCGAGATTTACTGTGTCACGGTTTCCACGTCATGACTGAAAAAAAACACCCTTTAGCTGTTGTAAAATCAGTGTAAATCACAGCCTCTCGTGGCTTATTCCTCAATGATATGCCAAAACTTTGAAAATGTATCATTTTGGCATTGCAACCAAAACTCTTATCATACAAGGACTGATACTTGATTTTCAAACAATGTCATATCACTCATCCTAAGCGTACGAATCATTAATATAGTACAATAACTGTTGTCGTCATCATCACGATCATCTCCATGTGCAGTTAATCAGACCAGAAAATACTTGACAAAAAGCTATCGAAAGTATAATAAATCTCCAGGCTTATTGTTAGACATTTCATATTGATTGAAGCAAAAACATTAATAACCACAGGCTACTTTACCAGTGTATTGGTGAATACTACCGTGTAAATGGATACAAATTGATCTCTTTCAGATAAACAGCACAGACCGAGTTGGACTGTAAAACCACAGTAAAATGCAACATGCTATTTATATACATGTTCTCCATAGCTAGAGCCAAACTCTGTTGTGATCATGGTTGTTGTCAGTGGGGACGATCCATCTGTCAGTCTACCACTGTGTGGTGCACGCAGGAGGAAGTCTGCCCATGCTGGTTTGAAAATAGAATAAAACAGTTGGTTAGAGACTGAAGAGGAAAAATATATTTTTTAAGTATTTTTCTACGTTTAGGTAGGGCAGTCGTTATCATATCGATATTGTGACACGAGACTAGATATCGTCTTAGTTTTTGGATGATGTAATATCATAATATGGCATCAGTGTTGTCTTTTCCTGGTTTTTAAGGCTGCATGACAGCAAAGTGATGGCATTTTCTGAACTTACCAGACTGTTCTAGCTTTTCAATTACTTGCATTTACCCACTTCATTACATTCCCATTAATATCTATTTATCAAAAATCTCATTCATTATTTTGTAAAAACGCCAATGGTAAACATTGCAATATTGTCACACTATCGATATCAATGTATTGAGCCAAAATATCGTGATATTTGATTGTCTCATCCAGCCCTTAATTTAGGAGTGAGGTACTCACAGTAATGAGAAAGGGGAAAGCGGAGTATAAGAGACAATGTGTGTTTCCAATTTCCACATTGACTGAACACATTCTGGTTAATTTAATTACAAACCCACCCTAACTGCATGTGTGTCAAAACATGCATAAAATTGTACGATACTGACGTTATGCTCACTGTTAAGAGGCTTGGTATAATGCGATACTGAATACATTTAATTTAAAAGTAATTGTTTCAGTTATTAAAGTTGAAGAGGCAATGTGGATTGTGAAGACAAAGTCGAGTTTCTTTTTATTCACAGTATACACTACAGTTTCTATTCAAACCTTGTCAAAAGACAGGCTTTTACAGTTCAAACTGTGTAAAGTAATACAATAATATTTATTGTTCTTGTAATTGTGGATGGAAATTGTATATTTTCAAAAAGCATCCCCTGATCCTCACCAAGTCTTTGTGTCAGTCAGAAACGTTGTGATGATGAACGCCAGTCACTCTGCTTTTGTCACTCTGCTTTTGTCACTCTGTCAACCTCTCTGTCAGTCACTCCGTCAATGTCAACCAGCTAGCTAGCTCCGCATGGAGGGGGAACCGGCATCAATCAGGCTCTGTCAGCGGCGGGGCCCCATTACTTTAGAGGGATTATGATATCAGAGATCGTAGTCTTGTGGGCTAACAGACCGAGAGACAAATAAATGTTGAACTTTTCAAAAGTGCCTCCATTAACTCCTCACCCAGCTCATCTAGCTGTGCAAATATTTGCTATCATAAAGCCTATTGTTTCTGAATCTGAAGTGCTCGGGGACCTTGATGGTTTTTATCTACACACAAACACACAGACAGACAGAGCTGTGGCCTTCAGGAAGGCGTGATGAGTGTGTGATATGGATTCAGACTTGCATCAATTGAAAAATAAAAAAGGAGGTTACCAGCGGAGGGCCATTTATTCAGTGCGAATGGCGTTCATTTCAAATGATTGCGGTGCAATCGCATCAAGATACCATCCTGATGCCAGTTTGCAATCTGGCAGTGTCATGGAAACACACGCACTCATGCATATATACACACCCATACTAATATACATGCATTTAATAACTCCTTAACACACACACCTTCCAATCCAGCCATTATTTCTCCCCCTCCCTTGCTCTTTTCGTCACAGTCCCACAGTGACCCTGACTGGTGGGAAAATGGTACTGCAGCGCCAGGAAGTGTGACTGGTGTGTGTGTGTGTGTGTGTGTGTGTGTGTGTGTGTGTGTGTGTGTG
>NW_022280065.1:3442976-3445769 GCF_004355925.1 Anarrhichthys ocellatus | reverse complement strand
TGTGTGTGTGTGTGTGTGTGTGTGTGTGTGTGTGTGTGTGTGTGTGTACGCGCCTGTGCATGTGTGTGTATACTGTTATTACTAGAGAAGATAAATCTTGTTAATGAAACCGACGGAAAGGACTCTAGAGAGGGAAAGGAGGAGCAAGAAGAAGAGGGATGATGGGAGAAGGGCAAGGAAGGAGGAGGGGGGGAGACAGACAACAGAGAGCTAAAAGAGAAGGAGAGGAAGTAAAGGAGGAGAATTAAAGAATATTAAGAAGAGTGAAGAAACAAAAGGATGTGAGAGACAGGTCTGAGGGGAATAGAGCAAAGGAAAAAAGTTGACTGTCACGTTTTCTTTCATTGCATCATACATCAGTATGGAGAGAGAGTGACGCAGAGGAACGGATGAGGAAGACAAGGATGGCAGGGTAAGAGGGAGATGGAGAACAGACACGGAGAGGAAGAGAATGAGGAAACAACAACACAACCTGCATTTCCTTCAGAAAATGTGTGTGTGTGTGTGTGTGTGTGTGTGTGTGTGTGTGTGTGTGTGTGTGTGTGTGTGTGAGGGTGCTTGCTGAGTGTAAAGAGCTGGAGTGTAGCTGGTCATACATATTAATACTGACAGAGTGTGTTAGATGTCTATTGGAAGGACACTGAATAAGTGTGCAAAGCCTGCAAGACACACGAGGTATAACAACCTGTGAGGAGCAGACACGTGGATGTGCAAGTGTTTTTTTGCAGCTGGAGGATGAAAGGACCGTGAGCAGGCAGAGCAGGAAGACACTGGGAAATATGAAATAGAAGAAAGCATCGTCTTTTTGCGGTGCAAAACTTTATAACTGACAGACCTGGAGATGAAAGCGGCCCTAAAGTTTGACCCAGAGCAGCCCAAATCAACCTCGTCTCCGTCAGGATTCACCTCACAAATGTATGAATCTACTGCAAAGCAGGTTCATAACATTTAATCACAAACAAAAATAAGTTCCAAAAATATAAGGCACATTGTAGTTATGAAGCAGACCGTGTAAGCTAAAGAAAACCAACTGCAGGGTACAGACACGAGTGTCTATTATAATCATTCGGTGTTATAATTACTTATTATTATTTTTCTTACCACTGATGAGCAGCATTAGGTGAGGGAGGAAGCTAAGACAAAAAAAGACACATTCAGTCCACGTCTCCATGACCCCTAGGCACCAAAGTCCTCCTTACGCCAAAATATTGTTATTAAGCACTGAAAATATAGTGCGAAATGTTTGTGGATGTGTTTCTTATGTCATTAACTCTAATCTGTTGTATATTGTTTTAAAGGACTAAATGTCAAAGTGGAGAAACCCTAAATTGTATTTCTAAATTTAAATGTAGTAGAATCATTATTATCAAATGAAAACGTATCAATGCATGTATCAGACCTACTAATACATATGATGCCAAACATTCCTCATCAAGTTAAGCCAACTACTCACTAAATATAAGCAACTACCAGCCTTACACTGGCTATCACATATCACACACTGCAAAAGCCCGGCAGGTCCTGTCCATGGTGCTGGACCTCACCCAGTGACAAACGAGCTGCAATACATTTGACCCATTACAAGCAAATACAATCACATCAATATTGCACAACAGTGATTCACACGGACAGCCACGGTGTGCCGTTTTGCCATCAGCAAAGCCACAGAGGCATGAGACATTAGTTATGGTGTGTTTGTCTCACCTACCAGTATGTGAAGAAGACAACAGGTACCCTTCAGGGAGGAAAAGTAATCATACTAATGTCATGTCATTTCCTGCTGGACTTGAGGTCTTCAACCACAGAAGACTCCATTAATATATCGGTAAAGTGTCCAACTCTTCATGCCATATGTCGTCTGACTCCGTCCTGTTTGTCCCGTTTGAGTGTAACTCGGCCTCCAATGTTTACAAATATTCCTTCTAGTGCTGCTATCTTACAGACGCACTGTTACGTTAGTGGGCTAATATCAATGCTGTTGCTGACTTTCTTCCACCATTTTTTTTCCAGAGTTTTTTTTTTTTACTAATTAGGAATAAGAACTGATTAGATATCAACTTCAACTGGCTTGATGCAGCGGAGGACCCATGAAGGAGCCAATCAGATGAGAGCTGCAGAGCTGGGCTCAAAGGCTGTTGAACCTCCATGCTGAGGACTGTTGTACTCTACAGTCTATGGTTGTACTGTACACTTGTGGCTCTGGGAGGCCAAACCTGTGACTGTTTTAAATAAATATAGATGATGTTTTAGATTAATTTTAGCATTTTTATTGTTTGGGTAATTTGTGGATGCAAGCACTTTGAGGTATTGTATTTTTTTTAATGATATAATAGGCCGCCATAACTTTTATTACAAGGTCAGAGGCTGAAAATAGATAATTGGCTGTCAGCTGGTGCAGAGGGATGTAAAGTATCAGTTTAATATAAATGGTTAGCTCAAGCAGTGCTCTGTTTGTTCACTGGCAGAGTGCTGAGTCTGACTGCAGCTGGAGTTTTTTTGTCTTAAATATCCTACCTGTTCATTTTAGGGTTCATTTTATATAGTTTAGGGTACTGCTCATTTGTTTCTACACAATGTATTAGTGTGGTGTGTGGGTTTTTTTTCAAGTGTGTTTTGGTTGGTGTTATTTCTTAATAAATGGCCAATTATGGCAGATAAACCACACTCACTGTGTTGGCCTCTTTATTGAAACCATGTGTCTGAGTTCACCTATTAATCCCGGTATTTACCAACCTTAGGAGTTACATTCACATGGGTGAGTGACTTAGGTGAAATAAGATTGTTCACCGTCAT
>NW_022280065.1:3430476-3440476 GCF_004355925.1 Anarrhichthys ocellatus | reverse complement strand
CTACTTCGTCGGGAGGAGATCAATGTTGCTACCTTCGGACAGAGCAAGGCTAGCATTTTCCAGTCTTTGTGCTAAGCTAACCGTCTGCCAGCTGTAGCTTCATAATCAATGGACAGGTATGAGAGTAGTACCGATCTTCTTATCTATAACTTTCCACCAGAAAGTGAAAAGCGTATTTCTCAAAATGTCAACCAATTCTTTAAGAATTAAAGTTTGCTTACTTCTCTCTCTCTCTCTCTCTCGCACTCGTTCTCTTATCCTAACTGTCATCCCTGCATTTCCTTTGTAGCTAAATAAATTACACATATCATTTATATATCATTCATCAAGGGATATACTGTCATATTTGCACAGAAAGCAAAAAGCAATTTCCTGTTGTGTTCATTTTCTCTGTTTGAGAGGGCACAGATTTCCCCTGTGTTCATTTCCCAACTGTGCGTGTGTTTACAGATTGTAGCTACACTCATGGCTGCCCCAGCGAGAGAACATCAGATGTCTCTCCATCTCTCCTCCGCTAGATCTCTCGCTTGGTGCATCTGTCCCTTCGGCCCTCCATCTCGCCTTCCATCCATGATGCACTCATCTCTGCATCGAGAGCCACTTCATCCAAATTGACACACATGTCGAGATGGAGAGATTGGAAGAGTGGAGGACGGTGAAAGAGGATGGGGGGACGGGGGGGAGATGAGCAAGGAGAAACGGTAAGGTGAGATGTGGAGAAACAAGTTGAGAAGAGTAAAAGAGTAAAGACACAGAGGAGAAGCCAGGCTGAGGATGAGAGAGGAGAAAGGGGGGAGACGGAGGGGAAAGTGAAGGGGAGAATAGAAGGAGAGATGAAGAGAGAAACAATCGAAGCTTTGCACACACTCATAGACACAGTATGGAGGCCAGCGGTCTGTGAAAGTGTTGAAGTCACATCTGAGTGAAAGCTCAGCAGGGCGAAAGAGCGGCAGCATCCAAAAGAAAGAGAAAGAAAGAGAGAAAGAGGGTAAAGGAGGAGTGTGTTTGTTTTCAATGCATCTTCTGAATGTGAAACGATATTTATGCTTTAAAAAATGCATTGTGCAAAAGTTATTGCAAAAGGTCCATTGTGTAAAAGTGTGACAGAGGAAGAGTTTTAGCGCGACCTGGTTTTATTTCTTCTTCTTTTATTTCTGAAAGAGAATGTGCAGCATTGATGTTTTGCCGACACTCTTTAAAACAAACTTAAATAATAAATAATAAATAAATAAATAAATAAGGCAAGACATGTTTACAATTCTATCAAATGTAGAAAGTCAATTGTCCTACTAATAATGATATTAAAATGTTCTTATGGATGTGACAATGGCGACCTGGGTGTAACCATCTTCAGATCTGCATTTCCTCTCTTTCCTTGAGGACATAAGGTGCATTACCTTTCTATTGAAGTCAATTGGCCACATTACTAGACATTTACTGGTATGAAAGAGGTACATATACAGAGAGAGAAGAAGAGAAAAATAAAGAAAATGAACAACACCAGAGATGATATGATCGACTGTCCTTACAGCCATGCTCTTGTTGCAGACATCAGTCTTGAGCTGACCACAAGTATGGCTAAGAAGAAGCACAAAAAGTCAAAGGACAAAACAAAAGCCTTAAGGCTTTTGTTTTGGTGTTCAACTCCAGTCACCTCATGCCATATCCCTAGACATAGACATATCCCTCTAGCGTCAACAAGGATGTCCTCAGTTGTCCTCAAGCACAAAGTCAAGCAGGAGACCAAGACCAAGTTTAAGGACAAATGCGGGGCAGTGGGACAGAAGGACACATAAACAGTTAAATAGTTTTGTTTTGGAAATATAGATTACGTTGCATTAACAGTCAACCATGAATGAAACCACGTCATGCTGCATCTCCTCAGTATATTAAACATTCCACTTAACCTGGGAGTGCATGTGGACAAAATAGAGTAGGGAAGGAGAGCATAAGAATGAGAGTGGACTGGTGCTTTGAAGACTTCCTGCTGTTGGGCCTGGAGGTGACTTCTGTCTGCGTGTGTGTGTGTGTGTGTGTCTGTGTGTGTGTGTGTGTATTGTGTCGTGTCAGAGCTGACAAGTTAAAGTAGGTTATGTCCATCCTCTGCTCTCCTCTCCTATTCTACCGCCCTTCTCTTCTCGTCGTCCCACATATAATTGACCTTGTGTCGCAGGCGAATCCCCACCAATTAAAAGTTTGGCCATTTCCTTTTCGACCCTGCATAATGGAAATTCATACGGTCCACAATCTAAATGAGCAAGCCACACATACTCACACACACACACACATGCATGCAAACATGCAAACACAACACCTGTACCCTCAGACACAAAAGGTAATTGTGGTAATAAATGTTCACCATACATTAAGCCAAGCATGTCCAATAAAAAACGAGCTGAAACGCCCGCAAGAGCCAGTGATGTATACAGAGTCAGAGTCAGGTCAGTGTGTGTGTGTGCGTGTGTGTATGTGTGAGTGTGTGTGTGTGTGTGTGTGTGTGTGTGTGGTTAACCTTGAAGGACAGTAGAAGGGTATCCAGCAAACTTTTCAATTCGCTCAATCACAAAGAGACAGAGCGAGGGTGGCTGCAGACCGAGCGAGACAGACGGCGAGTGACAGAGAGAGAGAAGTAGTGACAGAGACGGAGGATGACACAGAGAGACAGATTGAAAGAGGTTAAAGATTCAGATAGACGGTGAGGGAGCGGGGCAAAGAGGGAGTGCTGGGAGAAATTAAAAAAGGCAGACTGTAGGAGAGTGGCAGCGTTAGACAGCAGGACCAAATGGTGGAAGGATGGAGACAAAACTGGAAGGACAGAAAGAAGGAAGGAGGACCAGATGAAAGATGGGAAGGAAGGAGGAAAGGGGAAAAAAAGAACAGAAGTATCAGAAACAATACAGGATCATTAAAATCAAAGCATCAAATGGTTGTAGTTTTTTTTAAATCATTAACAACTCCATCAGTACGCAAATGAAAACGATCAACACAATCAAAAGTAGATACTGCAAATAGTAGAGTACAGAGACAATAATACATCAAATATATCCAACAATTGAGAAATACACTTCTAAGTGAAATGAAAGGAATCATTGATATATTGGACAGGACAAAACACTATTATGTAGTACAATATACTCCACAGAGATGCTTCATATTCTTCTGCCAACACATATTAACAGAATTATTTCTATTGTAAGCACTGGCCTTGTCCATCAAATACATGTGTGGTTTGGAAAGACACACCATCGCTCTATGGCATCATGGTTCAAAAAGAAATGCAGCCGACCTACAGAAGCCGTAGGTTACTGTCACCACTGACGGAGAAGGTGTGATTGTAAAAAGCAGCACCAGTAATGGCTTTCAGTCACGGCAGTAGTGCGGACCACTGGATCCTGTGTATTTATGCAGCACTGCTGGGCCACAAAAGATGCACGAAGAAATAAAAGATTTTTATGGGGAATTGTGGACAGGGAACTGTCTTTGTGTCTGATCTACGAGCTCTCACACAATATATTCCATATTCTGCCAACCTGTTGCCATTGTACTGAATCTTCTGCTGAAGACAAATTAGCATTTAAATGAGGCAAGTTATTTTCCTTTTAACACCCGCTCTAAATTACCAATGCAATAGCTTTGATTGAGATGAGAGGAGGGAGACTCGTGGCTTTTTTAGTGTTATTGACCCAGAAAAGGTTGAGTGAACACGCTCGCTCTCTTTCAGCAACACCCCCCCCCCCCCCCCCCCCCCACCCCCCCCACCCCACCCTGCGTCTAAATCACAAAGTTACCCTCGCTCACAGCTAAGAGCTGCTGCTCAGTAGCCTACAACCAAAAACCTGCGATATTTGCACCGGACAGCTTGACTGATGCAAGCTGTCTTGCCTAAAGGACCACTCCAATGATTTTCAGCCTTATCTCTACGGTGTACGTATCACAGAGAGATTCTTTAATGCTCCCGTGCACTTGGCAGGACTCTCTGCATCTTGCAAGGAGGCTCTGTTTACCTCCCCAAATACTGCACAGGATGATGCAGTCCTGGGCTAATAAACTGCAAAAAAGCATCACTTTTAAAGACAGATGAAGCCTGAAACTTCACATCTTCCAGTGTTGACCTTTGTCTAAAACACAACCAACACACCTACAGTATGTTGGTTGTCAGTTTAATGCAGCACATCAAACACTTAGTTTGTTGTAGCTTTTCAGTGTTACTGCACCCATGATCCTGTAGGATTTATCATCCGTCATACTAGAGAAGGGAAGAAATCAAACCCCGACTTCCACAGGGTCGGTGCTCCCCTGCTGCTGTGACTAACCATTGCTCCACCACCTAAGCTTTAATCTAAAAGTGCAGGCACAGTCAGGTATAGGGTCTTTGTAGTTGAGTGCCACATACATGCACCAACCTATAACCTTCCAGCTGCTATGTGGAGCATAAAAACTGCAATGCTGATACTCCCTTGTGGTTTTTTTTTTATATATATCTACAGCACCTTTAATGTTTTGTAGGAATATCTTATGAATTTCATGGTGTTTTCTGCGGTTGCTTCCTCTCTGCTGAGCTCAAACCTGGCCACTCTACCAGATCACTACGTTAAGTCCTCCCAAAAATAGAACGACGATGCAGAACTAAATACATACAACTCTATCTGATTTGGTTTGGTTCAGAGCAACTACAGAGAAAGTTAGACCAAATGAAATCACCATATCATCCAAACTTATATTACTTTTTGATTGTCATGCCTCCACGTGACACAGAGATCGGGGCCCCGGAGCCACAAAAAACAAAAGGAAATGCCCTATGCCTACCGTCATTCGACTCTGTAGCTTTCAAGCTTTGTATTGTTTTCGTTGAGGGCTCTGGGTGAGTCTCTTTAAGTTGTGGAAATTGGAATTATTGAATTGGCAAAGTATTTATAAGTTATTTTAAACAGTAGTTCTGCCTTGCCCGCCGTGGACAATGGTATTCCTAATCCTGACTCTAATAATTAAATTTAAGATGAGGTGCAACGACAGGCTCTTGAAATTGTCCCTCGTGGATGAATAAAGTTTTTTGAATTTTAATTGAATTGGATTCTTAAGTTGACGGCTGTAAAATAAGGCAACGGAATATTTCCATAATTTGGTTGTTCTTTGCAGAATGTATTCATTAAGCCAGTTTACTTTGGACATTGGGCTTTATGTTAACCTGCAATAACAGCAAGCAGTGTTTTATTTATTTCATTCATCTTTAAAATGTAAAACTATTTACAAATTTAAGATAGTCTTTTGGAACACCATTCAGTACATGCTGATGGGTGTCACCTAAAATCCAGGTGGGGGTTCTGCCCTTTTTTAAGGTTAGAGCAACAGCCTCTCAAAAGATATTTGCACCTCCCTGCCTGCAACTATGCAAAATGCAATTTATTCAAATTTTAAGGGAGCGGGTCAGCGAGACTCTCCTGACTGGAGAGCAAAGGGTGTTGGGTTAATACTCCAAGACAATTGCAATTGAAAGTGTGTGGACAGGGACACATTGTTTCTATCTGGGAGGTCATTTGGAAATAGAGTGCTGAGTAGCCTTCTCTCTGCCCCTGACTGGAAGTCTGTCTCCTTATCCTCACTCTCCATTTCTCTCCTCCGCACCCCTGACTGCAAAACTCCATAAAGGGTGATGGATGTTGATGGAGACACACGGAGTGGTGATTATGGATCACCGCAGAGTATCGAGGAAGGACGGAGACAGACAGACAGACAGACAGACAGACAGACAGACAGACAGACAGAGGGAAACTGAGAAAGAGAGATCATAGCCTCAGAATGGTGAATGAAAGAATGGAATCCGTCTGTTTTTTGTCAATGGAGCTGTTGCGCCACTGAGTGGTGAAATGTTTAACTCTACTGCCACCAGGGTTATTCTAAAAAATATATGAAAACAATTAAACAAACACAAGGTATGATTTTGACATTGAAAACATTGCTGCACACTATTAATTCATTTGATTTTTTGAATCATTTCCTTTTCAGCTTGAGATCGGCACTCACTGAGTTCTTACTGTCCTGCTCAAGGACACTTCAGCAGAGCTGCTTGCTAAAACTGTAGCTTTGTTTTGGAGACGAAATGCAGTGTCTAATTATTATGGAGATCATTATGAAGATGAAGTCAAATATTTTGTTATTTAACCATTTTTTGCCATTGCCACAATGTGAGTGACACAGAAAGGAGACACAACATAACAAACGTTTGAATAAAATAAGAAACGACACAGTTAAGCAGTGCTGAAAGAAGTACTCAAATAGAAGTAAAAAAAGTAAAAGTACTCATTATGCAGTCAGAGTTATATCATCATATATTATATTATTGGATGGTGGTTGCTAGTGCATATGTGAATCATTAAATGCTGCTGCATGTTGATTTGCAGCTAATTCAAACAACTTTCTGCACTATTTGGCTGATTAATCTGGAACAAGTGTGTCTTAATGTGTTCACTGATCACATGTTTTGTATCTAAAATCTTAATCTTAAACTGCAGGTGGCAAACGAATGTTGTAGATTAAAAAGTACAATATTTCCTTCTGAATCGTAGTGGAGTAGAAGCAGAAAATGGAAATACTGACTGTATTAAAGAATATAGATTAGCATAAAAGCAAAACAAGACAGAGAAAGATGACATTTTATGAATAAAAGTAAGAGGAGAAGTGATTTAAAAGACCCTGAATCTTCCAGCGCAACATTCCCCTACTGGGTGTTTCAGAGTTGAGAGGCCCCGAGAGCAAGAAGTCCGGTCACCTTCAGTCTCACGCTGAGACTGAGGGACTGTAAGGAGAACCTGCCTGAGGATCTTCGCCTGCTCGCTGGCTCACAGTGGACCAAAAGTTCAGCAATTTAGCTAATGTATGTGACTCAGGTTTCCCGAGGGAAGGGAACGAGTACATCACTGGTGTGGGATAGGCTGAAGCCTTTTAATCACATCTGACAAGGGAATAGGCGTGGAATACATCAGGGGAAAGTTCTGCCCTTCTCTTGGTCGTATATCTAAAGTGATGCCATTTCTTCTTTGCTTTTCTCTTTTCTGGACTGCTCTCAATGTGCTGCTCTGCCCAAAGGCTCAGACTATTTCATTACTTTGGGAGGTTTGACTGTAATGCAGATCCTTCTTATTCATGCACTCTTTTGAACTCTTTTGAGCTCTTGTGAAACACCAAATATTAGACTATTTGCTAAACATGGGCGTCTAATCACATTGATGAATAGACGATGGTAGAAGGAGTATTCAGATCCTTCACCTTTTTCAGTAGAAGAACCAATACGACAATGAAAAAATACTTGATTCAGTAAAAATCCTGGGTAATGATAACGATGGCGTTTCATGCCAGAACTATTAAAGTGAAAAACATGTTTCGGCTTCAAAATTAAGTGCATTAACACGTGAACTTTTCTGGGGATCCACTCTCAGAATAGGACTGACCTATCTCATGAGAAGCGTGAATTTGTTCATTGCCATCTTTATCTCTGCATCACCTGATATTATCCTGAAAGGTAAAAGAGCCATTGAGAAGATACATATGTTTGATAAATTACAATTTTGTTGTCAATACTTTATTAATGAGACCAAATAAATGCATTTAGTATAAACATAAACATCGACATAGTTGTTGTTGTTTTCCTCTCATCAGTAAAACAAACAGAATGTACGCCAGCCTTTCACATTAGATTCAATGTTATAAACCTCAATTATCAGAAAGATACGTACTTGAGTAAATGTACAGTCCACTGCTAATAATTACATTGATAAATCCCATTTTAGGAGGATGTCCTTTGATATATTTATTGATCTCGACCTGTTTATTGGTTTCAAGGCATGAAAAGCGGCAAAAGGATACAGATGAAGGTTACATCAACTTCATCAAAGACCAAACAAGACAGACATATAAAGCAGGACAGCAAAAACAACAAAGCAACAACTAAATATATGACCGTGACACATTCATTTCAAAGGTAGTTCTATCATTTAGAAGGATAATCATACGAAATGTTTTTTGTGGCATTTTTTTAATCTGTGATTGCATCCTTGCCCATTTTTGCAGCATGTTCATCTGATGTCATACGGCAGTCCTTTTCCTCTGTGTCGACGACGCCCTGAAGAGTCAGAGGCCATCTGACATTCAGGGAGCGAGAGGCGAGGAGTCATCTGTGTACAGGGCGCAGAGTAGTGGACTGAGCACATCTCTCTCTCTCTCTCTCAGTGAAACAGCAAAGACAGGTGGGGGTCACGGTTGATATACAGGAAGCCTTATAATATCCACCAGCAGATTTCTGAAATGATGTTCAGCTGGGAGATTTGCCCACAGAGCACTTTCAGGATGATGGTGCTGAATTCACAGCTAATGTATATTCGCTGTCATTGAGGTTTACGGGAGTTCTTGGACAAATTATAGGACCGTGTTGACACAGCGGACACTTCAACACGAAGGCCAACTGCAGGGGGTAAAGGAGCGAGGCTGTATTACATGGGAGATAAGAAAACACTGAGAGATACAAGGACTCCGTGAAGATTGAGGTCAGTGCCACTTGGCTGAGCTCACAGAGGCAGGTAAGCTTGACCTTCTTCAGCACAGGACTGATTCAAGTAGGCTACGATGTCTTTTGGGGACAAACAGTGCCTGGTTAAATGTCACTGATTAAATGTTACTGTGACTCTAAGAATATTTCAGGTAGCGCAAAGGCATAAGAAAAATCACTTGTGCACTTTTGTATCTGTTATGCCCGGAGGTGTGGGAGAATTTGGTATTAGCTCTTAGATCATTTTACCCTCAGGCAACTACAGCCCTCCATGAGTCTGTATTGACAAGGTTATTACTGACGCTGTTTAAAACACATGTGGAAGATGTCATTTGAAAATAATAGAGCTTTATAACCTGTGTTTTTAATCAATATACATTTTAAAGCGGAAAATCTGTCATTTCTGCAGGATTATAAGCCCACAGTCCCATAATAAAAAGGCCATAGATCAGAGGGCCGGTCAGGTCGATGTGGGTTAAAGGGAGGTTTGGTGAAACTCTGAGGTGGACAACAACAACGAGGGTAAAGGTGCTGCACGCACAACATCTCTTTGCCTCACCTCGGAGTAGGAGGCACAGTCACAGGAAGGTCTTATGCAACCAAAGCTGGATGAGCTTGGATTAATGGTTTAATCATTTCTGAAATACTGCGAGCGAGTCATTAAATATGCAGTCATGATAACCACCACACTGTTTTATGTACAATCTACATGCATGGTTATTGAAGCGCAGCCTCCTGATAGATGCTAATCTAATATATATATGGGGAGTAACAGTTCATCTCATAGATTAACAATGTTTCCAGAAGAGGCATTTATAACCATACTCAGCGCTCTGGCCAGACTTGAGAATTTTAACAATGTAAAATATTTTCTCTTTTCTTCTATTTCAAACTAATATGACTATGTTATGAATTCATAATTATTATTTTCCCAACTTAAGTTCAGTTGACCACAGAAACCCCGGTTTGAATCCGGGTCACATGTGCTCAGTTTTGACACAGAAAGAGAGAAGATGTCTCATAAAGTCCTGAGACCAGCTTGACCCTATGGCTTCAATCACAGAAGATGACGAGCAGACTGATAGACCAGTGATTCTTAACCATGGGGCTTTTTCCGTCGAAATGCTGCAAGATCCGACTTGCAGCGGTTATGGCGACTTTGGACAGTGTGTGTTTGGGCTCCTTTTGTGAAAAATCCATAAGAAATGAAAGAAAATCAATGATTTCTTTGCAAAGATGAGGGTTTTGGGCATGCTGGGATACCAAACACGGCCATGTTTTGTGACGTAGTTTGCGCAAGCAAGCCGTAGGAACAGAACGGAAGGGGAGGGGATCGAGGGCGCCGGCATCCTCGCGGAGTTGAACAGGCAAAACCCTTGTCAAATAAATGAGATGATACAATGTGATGATCACAAAGACATTTATTTATCATGTGATGTAAACATTACACGATTTAACCAC
>NW_022280065.1:3389746-3430466 GCF_004355925.1 Anarrhichthys ocellatus | reverse complement strand
TGTTAAATCATTTAATGAGTAATAAACATTACATGATTTAACCACTATAGGGCAGCAGTGTTACATCATTTACAATTCTGACTTTCTTAACACTTTCAGTGTGTGGAATGTGGGCTAATTCTATCAAACAAAGCACTGAAGCCTTCAAAAATAAAGCGACACCTAGCGACGAAACATCCAACGCTCGTGGGAAAGCCTGTTGGGCTTCTTGTTGTGTATGCAGGTTTACATACACATGATAAATACATGTCTTTGTGATCATCACATTGTATCATCTCATTTATATGACAAGGGTTTTGCCTGTTCAACTCCGCGAGGACGCCGGCGTACTCGATCCCCTCCCCTTCCGTTCCATTCCTACGGCTTCCTTGCGCAAACTACGTCACAAAACATGGCCGTGTTTGGTATCCCAGCATGCCCAAAACCCTCATCTTTGCAAAGAAATCATCGATTTTCTTTCATTTCTTATGGATTTTTCACAAAAGGAGCCCAAACACACACTGTCCAAAGTCGCCATAACCGCTGCAAGTCGGATCTTGCAGCATTTCGACGGAAAAAGACACATTACAGACCCAACAATGTGCTAGCGGATGTTACCATGGAGCTAGTAGCTTCAGAAAACGCTAGTACTTAAAGTACAAATCTTATCTTCCTCTTTTTTAAGTCGTCAACCAACGTATAACCTTGCGTAACTGAGCTACCCTCATACTCGATCGTGCGCTCAGTCGCAGCCATTACGCACAGTAAGTCCGCTACTTACATACCACGTCTTCGACCATATAAATATAGTTTTTGCAATTTGCAAAGGCTAAAAATAAAAGGAAAATAATATAATATCAAAATATAAATGGAGAAACACCTTTAGTGTGTCAGAATATCATTTGGTTACCATGTGTCCATTTGGGTCTCCAAATATCCTTTTAGAGCTCCGCCTGGATCTCTTCATGGAAGAAACACTGTAGAATCGTCATACTTTGTCCAATCTTCTTGAAATTTGAGGCAGTTGTTCACTGATAGTGTAGTTACAGCCCTATACTGTCATTTACCTGTACAGATACAGCCACAGGCAGTTATTTATACTGAAAGATACTTTTTTATTTTATGCGGACAAAAATCTTAAATTTTTACTGACTCCAAAGGCCCACCGCTCTGTTTCTGTATGACCTACAGGTTTTCTGACGCTTGTGATGCATATAGTCACAGTGGTTCAGAAGCTACAGCCATTTTAATTTGGGTATGTCATTTTAGGCAGTTTTGCTCCAAAATAGGGGTGGAGTTGAACAGGTAACAATATAGTTATTGAATACAAATCAAACCAAGAGTGAGATCAATTAGTTAAACTAATAGTGTTAATATTTGAATGGGCCCCGGGACACTTTGTACTTGAAAAGTTGGGCCCCGAGGTCAAAAAGGTTAAGAACCCCTGTGATAGACAATACCTACAATTACTTTGACGAAGAAAAAAACAGATGAGTCTACTAATAAATCTGAGGGTCGTGGGGGAGAAAGGAGCAACTGTGTATGAGTCCAGCAATTTAATGAATTTCTTATCTATAAACAATATAACAGATATAGTGGAATCTGTTTCCGCTAAGAAATGAAAAAGCAATGGTAAACCTTTCAGTTTGTGTGGAAATAATTTTATCGTGAGCTTGACCTCTTCTGCACAGGAGTGATTAAAGTAACTTAGGTTAGGGTGCCTTTAGGGACAAACAGTTACATGTCATTAATAAAAAATGTCACCGTGACTATTGTAGATTTGGGAAAATAAATTGCTTCATATAACAATATTTCACAGGTAGAGACTTTATACATAGACTATATATATATATATATATATATATATATATATATGACTTATGTATTATGTAGGACAAAGTAGGATTATTAGCAGTTTGACCACTTTAGTCACGATCATATAACTAGAAGCCCCTGCATAAGCTTGCAATATTAGTGGCGAGCCGTGATCGTATAGTGGTTAGTACTCTGCGTTGTGGCCGCAGCAACCCCGGTTCGAATCCGGGTCACGGAAGTCTGTTTTCAAAAAATACAAACGCTCACGCAAAAACAATATTGTTCATGGAACTGATACCTCCATTGAACAAAGACTCTCATAACACTTTCGCGAACACCTACAAACCACTTATACGCAACTTCACTACCTGTATTGATTGCATGTGATTATCAGAACTTAAAACTCAAGGTCCTAAAATGTACAGGTAATATTAAATAGATCTTAGTCATTTATAATAGCCTGTTTGTATGGACTAAATAAATAGCTGGTCAATTCCAGTACAGTCTCGATGACGTGTAGTCTCGCGATAATTCCCCCGAAATCCCGTCCAAGAAACCAACCAGGAAGCGAATGGCGGAAATTTAGATCCACCTCACGCTTGCAGCTAGCAGTTACTGGGAGACCCGTTTTCTTCTTGAATGGAGAGGCCAGCCGAGTAGACAGCAGATGCTTTCAGCTAAACAAACGGTGGACGGCTTTGAAGAACCAATGTCGTCGCGTCTGACGAGCGTTACCCGGCAGAACCGGTGAAGCGAATGGACGGAGAGCCGAGCGGACTGACAACCTGACAGATTAAGTGAAACACCGGGTAGGTTTAACGTTAACATCTGGATTCTACTTTCAATATACATCACAACATATGAGAGAAAAACAAGTATACAACCTTTTAATCTGGCGCTTTGTAAAGACTCCAGCAGTAACTGGTCAAAGTGTTCACAATAGATCGGATAGATTCAAATAGCAGCTGCTAAAATCTATTTGAATATGTTTTTTGATCACCCGAAGCGGTGTTTATAGTGTAAAATATCGAAATGTGTATGAGGATGTTCTTACACTAAAAGAGCTATTTTAATGCATGTTGTCAAACATCTGCGAAACAGTGTATACAATATGTCAATTTGGGGAAAGGCCATTTCCTATTTGAACATAACAATGCCACGAGTCAAAGCCACATTCATAGAGCAATTATTTGTTGCTGGAGTGGAAGAACTTGACTTGCCTGCAAAGAGCCCTGACCCCAGTCCCATCCAACACATTTTGGATGAATTTAATGACCACTGCGAGCCAGGCCTTATCCCCCCGATATCAGTGGTCATCCTCTCAGGCTTTTGTGACAGAATGGGAGCAAATGCCTGCAGCCAGGCTCCAAAATCTAGTGGAACACCGTCCCAGAAGAGAGAAGGCTATGACAGTAGCATATTGATGCACATGGTTGTGGAAGGAAGTCTTCACCAGTCACATATGGTGGTGACTGTGCAGATGTTTGCAGATGTGTGCCATGTAGTGTAGTTTCATTTCTCAGATGGTAAGTCGGTAATTAGTCAGTGTTAAGAGGAGAGGCCTCTGCCAGCTGATGAAGACTCTGCATTCTTTAACAATACACAGTCAGCATTGATTGTTGGTTGAGCCTCGTACTCCACACTAACCCTCTGTCGATGACTCCTCATTTGCAGACATATGGCCCTGCTCCTCGGCTAGCCGAGGGAGAGTCCGTGACGAGACGACGAAGCCAGCATCATGTTCCTGAATGCATCTTTCACCAGCCTGATCGTGGGCGTGTTTGTGGTGTACGTGCTCCACACCTGCTGGGTGATGTACGGGATAGTGTACACTAAACCCTGCGACAGCCCCGAAGGCGACAACTGTATCGCACCCTTCCTGGCAGGGGACCCAAAACTACAGGTCAGTACTGTGGAGGGGATGGGTGGTCGCACTGCTCAGTTTTGAATCCGGTATGTTTGAGCTTCAACTGTCTGTGTGGGTGGTTTGGTTTAATTGGCCAGGTTAGGAACAAGGCTGGTAGTATACTGTATATATGTAATAATACCTGTAAAATCTCTCTGTGTGTACTCAGTTGAGTATCTACACTGCACTGCGGCCCGATGCAGAGGGAGGACATACTTTGATCCACAGAGAGGAAATATTTGATGTCAACAGCAAGTTTGAGAGGTTGGTGTCACTCTTAGAATAGAAAAGTAATAAAGTAACAAGCGTGAGGCGTCTCTGTCCTCAGATCTGATCAGTTAACTCAGATGCTGCATTGGCAGACGTCAGACATATTCTGATATACAATACATGTAAAAAAAAAATACCATCCTGCCTTTCTTCCTCTTCCTCTCCTTTTCCTCCAGGATAGTAAATGTCTCTCTCCCTAAGAAGACCCGCAACAATGGAACTTTGTACGCACTGGTATTTGTCCATCAAGCGGGTGTCACGCCGTGGCAGGATTCACGACAGGTCCACTTGGTGGCTCAGCTCACCACATACATGGTCCCTAAACCGGCGTATATCTCTTTGATATCCGGAGAGGATCAAATACAGGTACTGAGTGGTTCACATTTACTGAATGAAGCGTGTGTAAGGGCATGGGGAGGAGCTTAAGGTAGCTACTTCAATGTTTAAATTAACTGTCACTATATGTTTATAATATATTTTTTTAGAACATGTAGTATCTGTATCTTATCAGTATAGATACAGAAGAGTGTAGTTACAAGAGAGTACACTTACTTTTGTCTGTGTGACCACACAGGGGGAGAAAGAAGAAGCCCAGCAGAAGAAACGTGTCGGTAACCCTGCGGCAGGGGGTGGAGCTGGTACCGCTTCCACAGCTGATGACCCGGTCTCCCACTGGCGCACCCGCCTGACGCTCAATGTTGTCGCAGACCACTTCCTGTTTGACAAAGAAAACCTGCCGAGCGATGTGCACAGATACCTCCGAGTGTAAGACAGCGAATACAGAAACAGACACATGCAACACCCTCTGAGAATTATGTTAAACATGATACATACGGGTGTATTTTTTTTTTTAAGCATGCTTTGAATGGATTACACAGACTTTAATTCGGACCCAGAGCCATCAGATGTTTTTGTTTTTCAGATTCCAAAATGGTAAGAAGATGGTTTATCTACCTCTGCTGTTTGTTGATGAGCTCAGCAACCGTGTCAAGGACCTTGAGGTGAGCTTCTACATTCAAATACATATTATGACGCATTTGCCAAATAAATTCCGATGTCGTGAACATTTAACCCACATGACTGATCAGCTGTTTTTGCTGTCGCCGTCTTCTTAGATATTACTATAACGTATGAATGCTTGTTTTCCTCTCCAGGCAACATGAAACATGGCGAATACGAGCTGACATGAAAGAACAATATAAACTTGTTCAATTGAAAGAAATTCCTTAAGACCCCTCTCCATTGTTCTATCATACATGGGTTAGTTGGATGGCCAAGGCGACTTGTTTTGTTGTTTGCCTATAGCGCCAACTTCTGATCGAACTACGCTGCAGCTGAGTTTATTCATTCCCAACCAGTTCATGGATGTGCGTCTAATTCGCTTTTCTTCTTTCGCGACATTTCAAAAGTTAAAATTTGCGTGACAATTGAATGGAAACATGGCTACTGTACACATTAGCCCAATAAGTCAAGAATGAATTGCTTCCTGCCTCAGGATAATATAACGTCAAAGCTTAATGTCTCACCTGAATATCACAGAGACCATTACACATCTGAAGATACTATCTCTATAAAATGAGCTGATGTTGATCTGTTACTTCACATATTAACTTTAAAGAGTGTGTGTGTGCGTGTGTGGTTGTAGGAGATCAACAGTACCTCCAAGGAGCTCCCTCTGACCATCTCCTACGACTCCATCTCTCTGGGGAGGCTACGATTCTGGATCCACATGCAAGACGCTGTTTTCTCTCTGCAGCAGTTCGGTTAGTTAATCATCTCTATCTCTCTGACTGTCTCTCACACACACACACACACACACACACACACAGTCTAGAAGCCCTGCACTCTAACACCACCTAAATATTTGTTTGTCGACATGTGTGTGTGTTGCAGGTTTCACAGAAAAGGATGCTGATGAGATTAAAGGAATCTTCGTGGATACCAACCTGTACTTCCTGGCTCTGACCTTCCTTGTAGCTGCCTTCCATGTAAGTCTTCACCACATGACGCAGGATTTTCACTTGACATGAAAGCATGTGAATATATTCCTGATTAGACATGTTGGATTTTCTTCGTCTAGATACCTCCACAGTAAAAGAACACTGATCATGAGCGGTCAACAATAAACTGTAGCGTGACAAATGTACGTTCGTGTCTTTTTTGCTTTTTCAGCTCCTCTTCGACTTCCTGGCATTCAAGAACGACATCAGCTTCTGGAAGCAGAAGAAAAGCATGGTGGGAATGTCCAGCAAAGCAGGTAGGCGACTTTGCTCTCATGAAAAACACAATATTGGATGGGAAACAAATGCAGAACCGATGGCAAAGTTAGGAAAACTATAAACGGGTTGTGACTGATTTGAATAGAGCACTGCAGTACAGTGTGAGTAACACTAGTGAATCTATAAGAAACCCGGCATCAGCAGTGTGTTGCAGTCGGTTCTGCTTCCTTCTGCTCAGTAAAACAGCAACAGAGTGAGAGATGCTCTTGAGGTATTGGAAGGAATTGGCCATCTGCAAAATGCTGTTCAGCAATATTTTGCCCCACAGCTGTGTGAGCAAGAAGCCTGTACTTCTAATTATTCTCCTCCACTGGAACGGTGCTGTACAGCTTTGGCACTATGAGACAACTTCATTTATGGATTTTTAAAGTAGAAAATTCAGGAACATCAGAGTGGATAGAATATGATGGAGCATAACTCTGCAAATACATCAGCATATTGGAACACTACCGAGAACAGGTATCAGTTGCTGTGCTAAGAGCAATCCACATAAAGTCTGGACCAAAGAATTCAACAGCAATGTCAGTAACATTTAGTGTTTTGTTGTCCAGTGCTGTGGCGATGCTTCAGCACCATCGTGGTTTTCCTCTACTTGTTTGACCAGCAGACCAGCCTGCTTGTCCTCATACCGGCTGGTGTCGGCTCCATCATTGAAGTAAGTACACACAGACTGGAAACACACGCTATTAAATACCCCCCCCCCAACATCTTGATGATTAACACATAATATTCTATATTCTGTGTGGGGTTTTTTTCGTTGCAGGTGTGGAAAGTGAAGAAGGCCCTTAAGATACAGGTTTCCTGGAAAGGAGGCAAACCAACATTCCTGGTGAGGGTGTGTGTGTGCAACTGGTTGATCTTCTTTTTGCTATTGTCTCATTAAATTGCAAAAAGCAACACTTAACAGCCATCATAAAACAAATCTACAAATGCATGGAGGGTATGATTTGCCTTGTTGTGAATTTAAATTGTGTGCTAGGAGTTCATTTGTGTGTGTTTTTCTTTGATGTGGAACAGTTTGGGAAATTGGATGAATCGGAGAGGAGAACAGAGGAGTACGATACTCTGGTAAGACACAACAGACTCCCGCGTGCACAGACTATACAATGTAATAAACCAAACCACACTGGGACACATAGACTGGCTGTAACTGGATGCACACTTACTGTATGTTGTTTTCTTTTCCATAGGCCATGAAGTATCTTTCATACCTCCTCTACCCGATGTGTATTGGAGGGGCTGTGTATGCGCTAATATTTCAACGCTATAAGAGGTGTGTGTATCATAAGATGATTACTAATATGATGCCGATCAAGTCTCACCAGTCATCATCTCCTTTTTGTTTCTCGTCCCTGTTTTAGTTGGTACTCGTGGCTCATCAACAGTTTGGTTAATGGTAAGCTCTTTTTAAACTTGAACACAGTAAAACCCCGTTGTACTAATGTACTATTAACAGTATTAGAATTACAAGTCCATTACCTCATTGTAAAATGTTCTTGATGGTTCCAGGTGTATATGCTTTTGGCTTCCTCTTCATGCTTCCTCAATTGTTTGTCAACTATAAGGTCAGTTTATCATGATTTGTGTGTGTGTATGTGTGTGTGTGTGTGTGTGTGTGTGTGTGTGTGTGTGTGTGTGTGTGTGTGTGTGTGTGGTCGTCTTACTTTTCATAAAAATGTACAATGTGGCAATGGAATAAATACACTTATCATAAAGACATCTTCAAAATGTGTGCCGCGCCTCACATCTTAAGAGAAAACAATAATAAGTGCTACATGTAATGTTTAAGGGTACAGGTCCCTTGTGGAGTTTCCTGGATCTCCAGATCTTACAGGAAAATGTGCCGGCTGAAGCATGAAATTGTTGAGATATTTGCCTGAAAGTTAGCAGCGTTTCATTTAATGTACTGTTTTTTTTTTTTTTTTGTCTTTCAAACATCCCACTGACCTAATATGTTTAATTTAACAGCTGAAATCTGTGGCCCACCTGCCCTGGAAAGCCTTCATGTACAAGGTAAGAGCAGGTCTCGGGACAATCACCAAAATATCAGCTTATAATCGTGGTCTTCTGTAACGGATCATTTGACAAATACTGAATTACGTTTGATACAACAACCAGTTTTCCGCATTATTTTCAAATGTTAAATCGATTATTTAATTTAAGTCACTGTCACTGCATAGCCTTGTTAATGATTAGTTATGTTTTTAATTGATTGATATTGGTTTATTTATTTTTTCTTTGCCAGGCATTCAACACCTTCATCGACGACGTGTTTGCTTTCGTCATCACGATGCCAACGTCACACAGACTGGCCTGTTTCAGGGACGATGTGGTGTTTCTCATTTACCTCTACCAGAGATGGTACAGACACACACACACACACACACACGCATCACACAGATTCCTACATCACCAACAAAACACAACAGCTTTCTAACCTCAAATTGTCTCCCCTCCCTCAGGCTCTACCCAGTGGATAAAACAAGAATAAATGAATATGGAGTTTCTTACGACGAAAAAAAACCCAAAGGAAAGCCTCACAAGGACTAGTGACCTGGTACCTGCATGTTTCCTCTTCAGTCCACTGGTATCCACTGACTGGTCCGGGTCAGTTGGTATCATCTGAGCTGGGTTACCGGGTCCAGAGGCATCTGGTCAGTTAGTTGTAAACGGACCCGGTCGATCAACATCCTTGTGGTTCTTGTCTGTTTTTACTCCCTCCCAAAGTGTTCAAAGGTCAACATCAGCTTATCTGCCTTCTTCTGCAGTCAGGAGAGGAATTATTTAGTTTTGCAGCGTGCGGCGGGACATGAAGATCAATAACATAAACCTCTAAACCGTTTCAGACTGAGGCGACAACCTGGAAAAAACCTGTTTGTGATTGGTGTGAAAGGCCGGCACACTGACCGTGTCTACCGCGGGTCAGACTCTACTCAGCTCTGGTATGAAAGAGTACACCGACGACTTTAGTAAAGTCAGCATTTCCTGTTCAAACACCACGTGATTCCACAAAGCCAGTCCCACCCCAGCTCCATACTGTTAATATCACTGACGTAAAGTATGATGCATGATTGGGGAGGCATTCATATTTTAAGATGAAAACATCTCCTGAGGACCACTGTAAATATCGTATTTTCAGAGTTATAATTGCAATGTCAAAAATGTATAATTTAAAACATTTTGTGTTTACAAATTCCAGTTAACTTGCAGTGAGCGTTTTGATAACAACCTGGTTCAGACTACTTTGAAGAACTCGTATCTAAATACATTGATTTTCCATATTTTTATTATACAAGCGCAAAGTCTGATACATCGGAGCTTTCAGAACAATCCGTAAGTGGATGTGCTGTTGGCTCGGTTAATTATTCCTGATGCAGAATTTGAGGGATTTTTCTATAATAATGTTAAAACATTGCTGAGTGAAAATACTCTTAGAATGTATGAATGTGTAGTCATTTCAAATTTTTTATTTTTTTTTTGTATCCCAAATTATAATTTTGGACAAAGCGAACATGTTTTAACCCTGGGACAAATTCCAGAGTGACAGACCCTGTTTACCCTTCCTGTTAAAGTGAGAGAGGAGTGCAGGGATGACTAAACGAGAGAAGTATCTACTGACCCGTTTTATATCGTAGAAGACGTTCAAATATATTAAGCTTGTGTTTAGCACAGAATTTATTTCAGGCATCTAACCAAAAAACCAATTCCAGCAACCATTGACTTCAAGACGAGGGAACTGGAAGTGCAACATTTTAAGAGCTATAATGTAGTTTCCATCAACAGTATGTGATGGCTGTAGCAAGTGAAAATATACTGCCTGTCATTACACTGTAACAAAGGAGGGTACTCCTCAAAGCCATACTGTGCTTTCCATCTACTCTAGTTTTGTAGTTTTACCTGCTTGAGTATTTTTTACATATCGGGGCCAAGAAGATTTGTTGGTGCCAAATGTGAGAATGATTCTTTAAACTGTTGGCGAGCTTTGTAAATGATCCATCTAATGTTTTAAATAGACACCGACATTGTGAAGGAAACAGTAAATGGTAAGACTTGAGGAAAGTATTACTACATTTGGATTTACAGTCACATCTTTGATTTTTCTGCCATAGTTCTAATGTTGTTTTTTTTTGTTTTTTATATGTAAAGATACATTAGATCTGTGCACAAAGATCTAGGTTCTCTGTTCCTGTTTAAATGAGACAAGGCAAGATTTGCCGGAAAATCGCCTTGAAATGGTTTTTGTGATGATTGTGTTTTTGATTGTGATTTAATAAAATTGTCGACTGACCATGTTGTTTGCATTGGATTTAAAGCCTCTTGACCCGTTTCTTGTATACATCTTATTCACAGTTTTGGCTTTTAAGTGATAATAACAGCAGGAAACTACACAAAGCACACAGAAACTTACACAGTATACGATTTCTAATTATATATGGTACCTCCAGATGTTTGATAGAATGCTCTATATGTATATATTCAGATCTTTTTTGGTACAACTAACTTACTCAACTTAAAACTGTCCAGATTAATTTAGCTGTATTTAAATAAAACATACAATTACATTAGGATAAAATATAGTATATATTGGAAGATAAATAAAGAATAAATGGTGTGACTTGGCCTTGGAAAGACACCTATTTATAAAAGAAAAATGTATTATATTTCTGGTTATTTAATTGAAGATGGGTTTTTATTGTGTGTAATTGTTTTCAACTTAGCAGAACATCTATATATGTTAAATTCAGTGGAGCAAAGCTACACTATTCTAATACGGACTCATTTGGTTTACGTCTGTCGTCACGTTGTGTGCGTGCTTACGTAAGAGCATCCCTGACGCGGCGTATATATAATGAGCGCGCGCCCTGCTCCGTCCCTTTTTCGCTACAGGAAACAAACGTGCCTAAAGGTGCTCGGTTCTTCACCAGAAGCTAAGGCCCTCAATCCGGCGACTAGCACCGTCAAATTTAGGCATCCACCGCGACGAACATAAAATCCAACATCTACAATGGCCTCCGTGTCCGAACTCGCCTGCATTTACTCCGCTCTGATCCTCCACGACGATGAAGTTACCGTCACCGTAAGTGTCCCGGTTTATCCCCGACATACCCGCCGATACTCATTAACTGCACCCGTGGAAGTATTGTGCTATTGGTGAAGCCCCTGAATGACAAAGCGGAGACAGTAATGACGCTATTAATACAACTGTATATGAATGTCTGTTTAAATACAATTACGATGTTTAGATGCTTTAAGTCCCAACTACCGGTTAAAATGGCGGCACGCTTCTTACTAACGTTGGGCCACGTTTCTGTATCGGGACAGTTGTTGACTGTGTTTTGTGTTGTGAATAGTATCTAACGTACAACATCTGGCTTTAGTGTTAACTCGGCACAGTTTCGCTCCGTCTACCACTCAAATGACAGGTGCTAGCTAACGCACATTCTGAGATAGTGAATCTCCACAACATGCTTTAACTCCAGGAGGGCTAACTTGTTACCGTGAAAAGTGCGGCAGTTTGGTGTAACGTTGTTGTGTTACCCCACTCTAGTTTGTCTGCTTGTTACATGGTTGTCTAACGTTACCCTGACAGGTTTGGTGCATGTGGATGCTGCACAACATCCAGATGTGAAAATCGCTGTTTAGATTAAGACCTAGCATGCTATACTTTCAAAGTAGCCATCTGTTTCTATTAACTCAGCATCACTCTGTCAATAACAACCAGAAAGTTACAAGGAGTGGAATAGTTAAACTATATGATATTAATGTGATGCAATAACAGAAGACTGCTCGCTCCTAACTTGTGATTTCGATGTTGTATACTGATGATGTTCATAAAGTCAATACTGGTTATTTAAGGATGCGTGGAGTAGATTTTCTAACTGCTGTTTTGTGTGTCTGCAGGAGGACAAGCTGAATGCTCTGATCAAGGCCGCTGGAGTCACCGTGGAGCCCTTCTGGCCAAGTCTGTTTGCCAAGGTGAGAGAAAAACCGGACTTTGTTTGGGAGGGATCAAATCAATAGGATGGAGAAGTGTCTGTTGCTTTCTTAAAATATCAAGTGTCCACAGCAGTTCAATCAACTATGAAATCTACCGTTGACTGTGTTGCATCAGCACAGCCTTTGCAGAATAGTGTACTCTCCATAAGAACAATAGGGTCATGCCTATTGTTTGTGTTGGTCTGTGCGCTACTCCCCACTGACCTGTACATGTTGTCGTTTCCTAGGCTCTGTCCAGCATCGACATCGGCAGCCTGATCTGCAACGTTGGCGCTGGAGGTGGAGCTCCAGCTGGAGCACCTGCTGCTGGAGCCGCTGTCGCCGTGTCTGGTGGTGATGCCCCAGGTAACTAGGCGTTAATACTGGGAACAAGTGGCTTTAGATGGGCTCGACAGTCAAATGCTCCTGATGGTTTATTGTCTAATACAGCAACGCTAAAGTGGGATACACTTAATGATTTTGTGGACTATAATTGTAGTCCCGTGCTGTACTTGTGAGCCTTAAACAAGCACGTGACTTGATTTTGAGGAGTAGAGATGGGAATAGTTTGGTAACTAAAGTGTTGGAGCATGGCCTTTTTATTAATTTAGTACTGGTCTGGTTAAGGCCTGTTCAAAGTGATGCCGACCTGAAACGTTTTCTCATTTCAGAGGGAAAACTATCATTTTAAAATCCTTCCCATAACAGAACCCAGCTGAACTATAATCTCTTAAGGCATTTGTGAAGAGCTGAGCTCAAGCCAATGTTTTTGAACTGTCTGAGATCAGAGCTTTGAATTCTTTGGGTAGTTTGTATTTATCAGGACTTTGTTAACCTTTCCTGTGTTTACCTTACAGCCAAGGAGGAGGAGAAGAAAGAGGAGAAGAAGGACGAGTCCGAGGAGTCAGACGACGACATGGGATTTGGTCTTTTTGATTAAAAAGATGGTTTTGTAAGAAAACACAATAAAAGATAATTAAAAAAAAAGACTCCTGCCTTGTCTTACCGTCTGTTCTCCTGCCTCTGGCACAGACACAAACATCACCTTTCACTACCAAGACACTTTAACATGTTACAGCTGCACTAGATTATAGCCCTGTCGCTTGTTAACTGACTCAATCACATTTTTTTTAAATCTAAACTTCCTAAAGTGGCCTAAATCCTTGTCCAACATGCTGCAACGCTTTGCTTTTATAATCTGTTTGAACTCGGCTGCTTTTATTAAATGATGCCATGTTTTCTCCGAGTAAATGAACTTTTTAAACTCAACTGATGGTCTGCCTCCTCTGACGGCCAGCAGTAACGCTGTGACTGTCAGCTACGAGTCCCCGGAAAGAAGCTGTGGAGTGGAGACTTGTTTTGAGCTACTGGGAGCTTAAGTTGACATCAACCAACAAAAGTCATAGTATGTCTTAAAAAGGCAAAAAATGTGTCATGTAATAAAGTTAGTGTATATCACGTCTAGAAATGTCATGAAAAAGTAATCCATACCATAACTCCAAAAATGTCATTAAAGTGTAGTTTGTTTTAAATCATTAAAAATTCACAGTATGGCATGTCTAAAAATATCATGAAAAATACCAAATTGGTGTAAAAAAAATGTAAAATAAAGTCAGAGTATAGTATGTCGGGAAAGGTTGTAGTGTGTAGTTTGAAAATTTAATCGTATGGTAGGTCATAGTCTAGTATGTTGGAGAAAAAAAAGTAATTTATAACCTGCTACTGCTAAATAATGAAATAAATATAATCTCAATTGTTTCATTTCTGTACATGATTCTTTCACACACGCTATTGCTTAATGACAGTGTTTTTATTTGCTCGGTTCAGCAACTGTACATGTGACTCCTTCCTGAGAATATTGCTCACCTCAGAGGGGAGGGAGTGGTGGAATGGAGAGAATCAGAGGGAGGAGAGCAGCACGAGGCCGACGGGAGGGAAAGTATAAATAAGTCCAGTGGAGGGAGGTAGAAAGACAGGAGGACCGATAGAAGGGAGATAAAAAAGCAAATCATGTTGAACATGAACGATTTACAAGATAAAGCCAATGAAGACCTGTGGCCACCAACCAACCCCCCCCCCCCAACTGTTGTCTATCCCCAGAAAGTATTTCAATGTCCCTGAAAATCCAATTCCAAAATTTGCCAGCGAGGGCGTAACTGAAAGCTTGCGCTGCATATTGTCGAGTGAACATTTGTGAGAAGACAAATAGGACCGAAGGAACCCCCAACGGCTTCAATCTACAAAACAAGCAACAAAGAATCCATGAATTTAACATTTCTGTAGAACATGACCGGCGAGTTGCTGCTGAAAATGTGGAATTATTGAATAAAACTAAATAATTTGAGTGAAATAATCCTTTTTGTTTTGTCGATGGCAGTACATTTGGCACAGGGTTACCTTCTGTACATAATAATTAGGACCACCATTAAAAAAAACACCCCTCCCCCACCTCCGTCCCTTCACCCCCACGTTCATCCTTCTCCCTTATTCACGCACAATTCATGCCTCAGAAACGTGTTAAAAATATAGCCTCTATGTATATCTACTATGCGAGTTAACTTAAAAAGTGGCCTGTGACATTTACTTTGTTCTTCAAAACACAGCTTTCATATTTCATATTTCAATCATGATGCCTGAGACGAGAGGTCTAGAGAGTGAACAAAAAGAGATGAAACTATTCACGAGCAGCTGTCAATCACTTGTTTCTGCCCATTCGAATATATTCAAGAGGAAGACTGAACACAGATGTGCTGTAAGAGTCAAGGCTGAAAATAGTAATAGTAAATAATTCATGATATAAAAAGCATGCTTAAACAGCAACATCATATCATCTTCATTATCCTCCTCGTCCTGGCTCTTCAGTTCCAGCTGTTACATCCTGTGATACGTTTATGTGGCACATTGTCGGTGTGTCAGAACACCAAAAATATCTCTGCAGTCCTTCAAGCGAGCCTCCGAAAACCTTTGTTTGATTCACTTTCTTCGAAGTTTAAAAAGTAGTAACGAATGATTTACAAAAACAACAACAACAACAACTCTATCTTTGAGGATACGTGATGGAGGACAAAAGCGTTTCTCTGGATACAAAAGCGAACAATGCAACAAAAGTACAAAACATCACGATATTGAGCGAAACACGACGTGTCGCCGGAGAGCAAAAAAGAAATGTTTGACGGAGATGAGGGAGCTGATTGTTTCAGTCATGTCTGCTGTCCATCAGTTCATTTATTCATCTGTCCGTCACTGATCTAAGTGTCCTCTTCTCTTTGTGATTGGCTGCAGCGGACACTAATGCGGGCGGATCATCTTGAGCCGTGATTGGTCGATGACGTCCAGCAGGTTCTTGGCGTCGACTGCGAGGGCGTGCGCTGCCATCAGCATCTGCTTCTTGTAGTCCTTTTGTAAACTGTCCAGGACACAGAAAACCGTTACTGTAAAGTCGTAAAACATTATCAGTAAACACACAGCCGTCGTCTGTGTACCTACCTCGTCATGACGTACTGTTGGGCCAGTTTCATCTTCGCGATTAACTCGGCCAGATCCGAATTCAACAGCTTCTGGGCCATCTCAATCTGTGACGACACAAACAACAACAATGACAACATTAGTTACAGTGTTCTGGGAAACCTCTACTAAAAATCTTTAACTGTGTGTGTGTGTGTTTACCTCTCTGTGTGTGCTGGCTGGCAGAACAGGAAGTGTCTCGTCCACTGTCGCTAGTAGAGTCCTCAGTGCCAGACCTACCTCCTACCAAACACACACACACACACACACACACACACACACACACACACACACACACACACACACACACACACACGTTTTTGCATCAGTCTTCAGTTAAATATGCACGTTTAAATGTGTCGATGATGTATCTTTAACTTCTAAAATCTAAAATAAGGGATAAAAAGGTTTAAATGTGAGTATTGCTCCTACCTTGACCATGGGGACATACTCCTCTGGGGCTGCGGGTTGAATCCTGTTGGACATCTCAATCACAGCTTTGACCAATCCCGTCACGTTCTCATACACTTTGTCGTTGGAGCGGTCCAAGTTGGCCGTGGGGGGTGGGCTGATCTCCTGAGGCTGCAGCTGGACCACCAAGGAGAGCAGGACCGTCACAATGAGCCACGAAAAACACACGTCACAAGGCTTCCTCTTAGAAATTGTATTGCCAGTCAACACTGGGGGGCAGTGTTTGACTAGAATCACTCACTCACTCACTCACTCACTCACTCACTCCTCAGATTGTTATTTCTCTACATGCATTTCTACCAACATACTAGATAGTCTGACTATTGTACTATGACAGAGGAGTGTGTATGGCTGTTAGTACAGTGTGATGTTAGGACAGACAGGTTTTTATATTGAGAAAAAAGTCCCAACATTATGTCCCAACAGCTATAACACAGCTTCCTGGTGAAGATCACAGGAAACCACATAAAATGAATATAGATTTATTTAAACACATAATGTTTGGAACTAATTTAGAGGCTCTTTATACGTCATTCAGAGCCTTAATAAAGCATCAAACAACTATTATGTATGTGAAGATATAGCGGGGTAATGTCTACCTAAACAAACAATAAAGTCTCTCTCTCTCTGTGTTGTTATCAGAGCTTCTCTTTGCTTTGTTTACGCAGCCGGTCCAGCCACACGTGCTCTTTAGTGCACGTGAGCGTGCCCCACAAGCTCGCTCATGGCTGCTGCTCTGCACTGCGCTCATTTGCCGTTCACAGCTGATGAAGCTGTGATTCATTTATGCTTGCTGCATGTGCGAGGGCTGCTAGCGTCCACATGGCCAAAGTAACACCATCTCACAACTGTGACGTGGTCCTTTGCCGTGGTTCTGTGCGGCAGGGTCTGTACGTGCACATCGAACATGTTCTAACTACAAAGAGAAACCCACAGAGTATAAACGATCACAACGTTTCCTCGTCACGATCGCACGTCAGCTCGTGTCCATGCGTCCGAAGTATAACCGAGGCTTAACGTGGCCGTGACTGATGTCGTGCGGTCCCCCCCCCAGGTTAACACTGTTAGCTCTGTCAGCACTGTGTTGTTTGCGCTGTTAGCTGAGCGCTGTCTTCTCAGCCGTCTCCATGTTGAGAGCAGTGTGGAGGCATTGAGCACCTTTAACAACATTCATTTCACTATATTATCATCTAGAGACGCAATGGAAGACATACAGTGATCAGGTTACAATGCTTCTATCGATCTAAGTAAAAGCACTACTATTACTTTCACATTTTGTTTTTCTTTACCAGGGATCAGTGTTCACAACACTCTGGCTATGGCTACGAGCCCAAAGCCAGCATATTAATAATATTGCCTTGAATGGGGAATAGTGGGACAAGCTAACAATGTCTTATTTGCGCCAAAATAATCCCACGGTCAACGTTCCGGAGCTTTCAACCACACCTCACAGTCTTCACCATCTGTGCTGCTCACCATGAGATGAAGGTGAAAGCCCCAGGTGAGATTATTGTGCCAGCAGTGACATTTTGCTCCGCCTCTGGTAAAGAAAAATATCTTTTAACTACTCAGGAAGCTTCATGAAGCTTCGCTATACATGAACATATGGTTAACTAGCGGCTAACTAATGGCTAACTAACTCTACAGTGAAGACGGACAAACACAAAGATCAGCTTACCCTCCACGGCTATGGGGAGGTTGAGGAGGTGGGAGGGAGGTGTGGTTGGGGTGGATGTGGATTTGACAGGGAGGAGATTGAAGGGGACAGTGGTGTGCAGCAGGTTGTGATGAGAGGGGGGGGGGGGAGGATAGATGGATGCAGAGGACGAGGTCAGAAAAGCAGGATGAGGGAGAAGAAAGATGGGACGGTGTTAAAGGGGAAAAAAATATGCATTGATGTTAATGAGAGAGAGGGAGGAGGAGTAAAGGGGGAGAGAAGAGGGACAGAACATTAGGCCGAAGCCAACCACGGGCAAGGCAAGGCATGGCACAGCATGCAACCCGTCGGCAAAGTGCCAAATAGTGAAGTCAACTCAAAAAACAAAAGAGGCTAAACAAGAGCAACGTGAAGGAACAGTGTTCACAAAATAGATCTTAATAAGGAACCACTGCTCATGTTTAAACTGGGGGATACGTTCTGTAGTTTTAGCAGGTTCATGTGTGTTTTTGTCTGATGTGTGCAGACATACCTTCACCCCCTCGTTGTAGCTGTCGATGGGGCAGAGACTGGCCAGGTTGCTTAGATGACAAGGAGCTCCAGGGCGGGGGGGTTTCTTAGGAGGAGCCACGTGCTCTGAAAAGAAGGAGTATGAAGGAGCATGGAGTTAAGTATGATGCCTGCTAAGGTACTTTATGTACTATGTAGTACTATACTGATAGAATTTAGGCACTTGTACTATAATTTTCTTTCATTTGATGCAACTTTAGATTTCTATGTTTAAACACACTTTCATTACCTGCACTAAAAGCGATTTTTAAGTGTTTGGACCTTCATCTTGGTGTGAGCGACAGAGATATTTTAAACTAGATTAATTCATAAACATGGAAGATTTAAAAAAAACAGGATTAAGGATCATTTGAGCACTGAATGATTTGCCCCAACAGACGATGAACATTCTGTGATTGAGTCTTTGAATTTGCTGATGTGTTGAAGTCTTTCATCTCTTTTATGTGAAGTTTGTATGTTTTTATATCGTTCTTAATAGTTTGCCGTTTTGTTTTCAAGTCTGTTATCTGTGTTTTTATGTGTTATTTATGTGCGCTGCCATCTTGACCATCTTGCAAAAGAGATTTAAGATCTTATTGGGATTAAACTGAATAAATAAAGCTTTAAAAAAACAAAAAACACATGGGAAAGACTTGAAAAGTTTCTGAAGTGGACAAACTTCCTAACATGTAAACGTCATTCAACTGTTGCAGCAGGTTTAGGCAGACACACCAATATAATATAGCAGCTACAGTAAATTATGTTACTACTCTCAGAAAAGGGCAAATCTGTACAATGAGTAGTTTTACTTTTGATACTTTAAATACATATTGCTGCTAATACTTCTGTGTCTGTTCTTGAATGCAGGACATTTATTTGTATTATTGTGTGTTCTTATTGTGTGTCTGTCTGGTCGTTCTCTCACCTGGTTTGCCTATAGGCTGGTAAATATGTTGGTTTCCACCCTGTGCAGAGAAAATCACACACACATACACACACACACACACAAATACACACACACACGCAGAGGTTCAACTTTCAGTTGTCTATAATCATTAAACACTCTTTAAACGAGAGAAACTCTTCGAACAAGAAGATAAACGTTGCCCAAAATGATCACGTAATACTGATTCCACAACGTCAACATAAGAAAATATACCACATTCACAGTTGTTATTGCATAATGAATACCCAGCAGCAGCTACAGTTGATACAGTGTGGAGATGATGAGGTCGATGCTGACAATAGATTTAGGATATCATAACTCATACAATGACAGTAAAGTGGGACTGTGCAGTGCTTCTGGGTTCAAAACTCCACGAGCCCTCTGTGGTCATGTGGTTGGTGTGTAGGCAGTACCTCCCTGGCACACAGACAGAAATACTTTCTCTACGTCTCCCGGCCTCCTTCTGTCGGACTCAATACATTCCCTCAGCCTCCCTCACCACTTCATTTTCTCCCCTTTGCTATAATCTGCTGCTTTTCTCCTCCTTTTCCCCGTTCCATTCCTTGCTTCCTCTCACTTTTTAACTTAACATTCTTCTCTCCATCAGTGTGTGTGGAGGGGGGTTAGCGGCCGATTTTCAATAAAAGTGTCAACAAACACAGACAGACAGACAGACAGACAGACAGACAGACAATGACTAACCGGTGCTTGTAGTGTGCCGTCTTCTCTGTCTATGCTTCCTCTGCTGTTTCTGGACTCTGCCTTCTGCAGGGAAGAGACAGAAAGACACATTTTAAATAGAAAGAAAACATACCGAAGCATGTTTACATAATACACAAACAAGAACAAAACATAATCAGTAAACAGTTTGACAGTCACCTGCAGGTTACAGAAATACAAAGTCAATGCAAAGCAGCTGGAGTTATCTCTTCCTAACCAAACACCACGTTTCAACAGAAAAATGCACAATCGACCAGCAAGATGATTTAGCAGAGTTTAAATTCCACCGATGACCGCGACCTGCGATAGTTTGCCATTTGTTTCCATCTACACTGCCTCAAAAAGTGACCTTCAACATCACAAAACTCTGTCCACATCTGCACCACCGAAACCCAAACAAAGCCTCCAACTCCCGCTCTCCTTCTGTTTCAGTACCGTTTTGGTGAAGCACGCCTTGAAGAGATGCATCCTGGGAGAATAGAGGCTGAAGAAGACAGGAGGAGGAAAGCAGAGAGCGGAGGCCATCGAAAGAAGGGCGGAGATGGGGACAGAAAGTATGAGAATGGAAGATGCAAGCGAGGAAAAACTTAAGACAGAGAGAAACCGGGGGGGGGGGGGAGAGAGAGAGAGAGAGAGAGAGAGAGAGAGAGGGGAAACTAAGAACGTGGAAGATGAGAAGATGAGACTGAGAGAAATGAACTGAGGAAGACAGAAAAGTTGAGTCAGAGTAGAACGGAGGGAAAGTTTTTTCCAGAGGAGGAAAAGCTCCACTGAGCCAGAGAGAAAAGATCAAACCGACTCTCTGTCCTCGGTTTCTCTCCCTCCGTCGGTTTCTCCCTCCCACTTTTTCCATCTCTCCGCATCTCCCTCTGTTTCTCTTTCTCTCTCCCTGACGGGAGACTCCTTGCTCCACCCTCTCCATGGCTCCTGCCAATCCCACTTCCTTTCTCCCTCCTTCTGTCCTCCACTCTTGTTCCTCCTCACGAACTTCCATCTCCTTCTTTTCAGGCCTTACTTTCCCTCTCATAGTATTCTATTCTGCTTTGACTCTCTTTTATCCTCCTGTTGATCCTCCATTAGTTTATCACAAAGTTCAGCACATTTCACTGATATGACTTAACTTTCAGAGCAGTTTCAAGCTTTACAAATTCTACTTATTCTGCTTTTCTCTCTTTTAAGGAAGAACATGGAGACCATTCAAAGCACACGGTGCATATTCCTGTGAACCCATTAAGGGTCAGAGCCATAAAACTAACTCATTTAGCATTGTGTGCAACTTTGTGTCACTGGCATTGAAGCAAACTCTGACCAAACGTTTGTGGAGGTGGGTTACCTTAGAGGCCAGGGGAAAAAAACTACACAGAGCAGGAAACCGTGCGGACTGAATTGCTGAGATGTTATTTGGTAACCTCTGGGTGAGGCAATAAATAAATAGAGAAGGGACATCTCTCCCTGTCGCTCATCTCTGTGTTTTTCATTTTCTTTCGGCTCCCCTACACCTGGTTTAAAAATGGAAAATGTTATTCAAGGCAAGAGGACACACTATCTGCCCTGAGGAGAGAAGAAAAACAGACTTGTTTTGCCAAAAGTAGTGATTTGGCTCCTTTTTTTGGATGTTTCAGTGTCTGATGAGATAAATCAAGCACAACGGAGCCAGTTCAAAGATCTGAAAAAGATATTCTTCAGCTCATCTGGCAACAACAATGCGCACAAATAAGTTTTACTGAGTGGGAAAGCCTCCCAAAGCCTGACAGGCAGCTAACGCTAGTTTGAGTTAGCTGTCAAGTTGCCCCAGATGCAGAATCAGACTCAGGCACATCTGTTTCTAGAGGTGATGTTTTTCTCATAATATGCCAATAGCCAGCATAAGAAACTGGAGCTAGTATATTAATACCACTACCATAACCATGAAGCTCTCCTCCTGCTCCAGCCACCGCTGGTCATCCTCCATCTGCTGCTGCTGCATCATCAGCCTCTCCTCCATCACAGCTTGGCCTACGCACCCATCGTCCTGTGGAAAATACATTTAGTTACACACACATACACACAGTTGAAAGGCCAGCACCTCACTACTGTAATGTCACCTGCTATGTTGAATCACAAGATAATGATTATGAAAGAGATCCAGGTTGTTTTAGGCTCAACTGCCAACTGCAGAAGAAGTATACAGGTACTTCTTTTGAAGCTTGCAGAAAGCTGTCGACACATTGCGACACATGCGGTTCAGTGGTGATTCGAGGAGCTGAGATGTCACAAAACTCCGCTCTCACCACTTCACGGAATGATGGATGTAATTTCAGTGCGTTTTCCCTGAGTGTGCATACCTCCATGTTAGGGCTCCACAGTGCCGTGTGTTCAGGCCTGTGTTGATTCCAGGAATCCATTGGAGGGTAGCTGCCCCCTACTCCCCCTACGACACCATGGGCTGACGGCTGGAGATGGACAGACAGAGAGAGAGAATAAAAAAATGGTTAATAATTGTAAGAAGAATTATTTTTACATACTTGTTTTGATAACACAAGACCCAATTCTAAAGAATTTAGGTTTAAAGCTATTTACCTTTATATGGTATAAAACTGTTCATAACTTAGTAAGTTTTGAGTTCTTTATTGTCATTATTTAGCTCCAAAAATGTCGTTGACATTGGAGAATACAAAAAATGAAAAACTCAAAAGCAATAAAGCTAAAGAAATGCAATGACGCATTTTTGGAATGCATGAAAAACATGTCTGGTAAAGGTGCACATGAAGTTTAGAGTGTAAATTGATTGAACCTGACCTTAAAACCTCTTAAGCCCCTAGCCCTATTTTTAGCCCTCTGCTCGAAAATGACCCATACTAAGGAGACCACAGTTCTGTAACTACAAGGTCTATTTTAATAATTGTTGATGCTATAATCAGATCACAACACTGGTGAGATTGTTCAGTGGGTAATATTGTGTATATGTTGCTGGTTAATATAGTGCATGAACATATTACACAGCTCAAATTGGAAATATTCAGGTTCGCCTGAAAAAAAGCATTTTAATTGATATTATGTTTTTGAAATAATGCAGCTGGCTGGCTCAAACTCTCCCAAATCATAGCACAAACGATCAGTAGTTGTAGAGTAAAGGTTGGCTGGGATAAAGTGAAGAATAAGAGGCTTTAGTACAGAGAGGTCACGCGAGGTCGTCATTTTCGAACCAGCTATTGCAGCTCTTACATTGTACTTTTATATACTATACAACTATATATTTCACTTTTTTTATCACTCATATTATTCAATACATCCAAATACAGCTGTTAGGAATCATTTTGAGAGCAAGGGTCATCTCATAGCCTGTTTCTGGCTGTCATCTATAGGATTTTCTCAGTTCATGTGTGTGTATGGGGCTGTAGCTCAGCCTATCATCGGTCGATTTCAGTCAATGAGCCCGATGCCGAAGCGGGTGTTGATTGACAGAACTTTCAGCCAGTAAAGTTGCAAGAAGTGCCGCGTATCCCCGAGCATAAAATTCCATTGGCCGAAGGTCTGACCGCTGGCCCGAGGTGGGTTGACCCGCCTTCTACCGGAAACAGCTCGGCTGTAAACAGGATGCACTTGGCGACCATGACAGTAGCTCTAAAACGGATCATTTTCAATGTTTTTGTACTAATATTTCATAAAGCCTGACCAAAAACCAAGGATTTTTTCCAGTGAAGACCACTGCCCTGGTGCCTTTGTCCACTCACAGCTTTGTACTGCTTTCACGGAGAGAAAAACCGAAGGTATTTATGCGTTCTGTGTCGGATGCTATTGCTAAACGATGTTTGTGCGGATTAGCCGGCTAGCCGCTAGCTTCGTGGTGCACAATCGATGTGCAGTTAAATATGATGGCGATTTATGGCCACAAATTCGTCCTTTTATGACACGTTTTCTCGATGCTTATATTAGTAGTCTATAGTTGTGTTTGGAGTGTGTAAAAAGTGACTTATATGATAGTGTTGCCCATACGTTGCCGTTTAATCCGGTAAAAAAAAATTACAATTCCACAATATTTAGCAAATAATAAATCCATTTTCCGGACAACATTTTCAGGGTGCCTGAACCCCACGAGAACGCCGGCGACCTCGCGGGGTGGAGGAGGTTAAAGAATATATCAAAGTGCCTTTTTACTTTCCTGTCTGGATTACAGCACAAAAGTAAAGTATTCCTGGAGTAAAACTCAGTGGTGCCTTTTGTGAATGTTTTAATGTAAAACACACTGATGACAAACGGCAGAGTTGAGGATGAACTCACATTTCAAATAGACTCATAGAAAGAGTCTCTGAAGCAGAGTGAAAAGTCAAGGAATCATTATGAAATAATATTAACATTTAGTAAGTATTGTTAATAACAATTCCTGATTTGCCACGAGGCCTCAAAGAATAATGGGAGGTCAGTCTGATGTGTAACACATGCTACCAAAATATACAGATGTTATTCTTACGTGTGATGTGATCAAGTTTGACTTGTATAGCCGTTATGATTATACACTCCTTATAAGGACAAGAGAGAGAGCTGCTTGTTGTCATACGAGCTGGAGAGCGGCTTTGATTTGTGTGTGTGTGTGTGTGTGTGTGTGTGTGTGTGTGGCTACAGGAAATGCCTCCTGTCTGCTCGTTTTATGAGGAGAGGAATAATTGCCACTGAAAGTCTCTCTCATTTTCTCTGCCTTCACATTTCTGACTTTTGACACATGCAGCGCACGCTTGCTGTCCTCTGAGACTCAGTCCTGACTTTACTGGTTTGGCCTTTATTGTGATTATCTTGCTCAACCTGGACACTTCAGAGGTGATCTATAGAACCTGGCAAAAGATGTTTCCAACATTGTAAAATAAAAGAGTATTGGTATGTTTTTAAGATTTCTGATTGATGCACCTTTTTTGAAAACGGCATTCCTACAAAGTTTTGATCAAATACTCTCTGAACAGCCCTCTGTAAAAAAAGAGCAAATAAACGCTCTGCATAGCTTGTACTAGCTGTGCAGCTAGAGGAGCAACTGCAGGACACACATGAAGTGTTTGTGGTAGTGAACACACATAACCATTACAAATATTTGATCACGGTTCTTAAATTAACACCGATAAGATCAGCGCATTTCACCTTGAGTGTGCAGTCGCTGCCACAAACACATTTATTTTGCCTGAAATAATATTTTGTTATCTATTCCTGACCAGTGGTGTTTTCCTTGATGACCCTCTCTGAGCAGTTTACAGTAAGTTTGTTCCTAAAGATTCCTGTCAGACTTTACAGAGTCCTGACTTCTTCCTCTCCGTAGCGTTGCACACTGCTGGAGGTCAGAGGAAACACTGCTGCATCCGCAGTGGATGAGAGGCAACAGAAGAGCACAGTTTTCTCACTTCAGGAGCCGTGTGTGTGTGTGTGTGTGTGTGTGTGTGTGTGTGTGTGTTTTCTGTACCGGGAAGTGGTTGAGTTGGGGGCCGGAAAAGAAGCCTTCACTGGAGCGAGGACTTGGGTAACCTGGTCTACTGGGCTGCAGGCAGAAAGACAACAGTTTGTCTTTATCAGCCATGTCACACACATGTGGAAATACAAGAAAACAACAACAATCAGCTCAGTCGTACTTTAGGCGGTGCTTCATCGGACCCTCCAGAGTCCCAGGACACGGTGACTTGTCTCCTCATCTCCATCCGAAGTCTCTCTTCTTGTTGAAGCTTCTCTTCCTCCAGTATGGTGCTACACAAGTTACACACAAAGAAGGATAGCAGCTCCGATGATTACTTCATGGTAAATACACCAAGGTATTAAAATACTTGATGGGCAATAATCAATAGTCAATGTATGCAAAATTACTAAAACAGGACAGTTATTCATCCATTTACTTCTAGTGAGTGACTTCTACTATCTACTGTCTATGTAACATGCAAGTGGCATGCACTGGAAAGCATTGCCAGAGTGTTAGTATTATGGCCTTTTGTGTAATTAATATTCACACACAAGCACTTATAGGCAACAACTGAAAAAAAACACATTTAGTTACCTGAGCTGTGTTTTGAGTTCGGTGAATCGCGGCCGCTTGCTGGGGTCATACGACCAACATTTGGTCATCAAACTGTAGAAGGTGGGCGGGCACTGAGGAGGCATAGCCAATCGCTCGCCGTTCTCTATCCTGCCGATCACGTCGTTGTTCTTCACTCCCTGGAAAGGCTTGATGCCGAACATCAAGATCTCCCACATGCACACACCTACAGAGAGACAGAGTTCTTCAGTACTGTGTCTCAGATGATGTACTGTATGTGTATTTTTCCAATGACAGTAACACAACACACCCAATCCCATATAATTGATGAGAACTCACCAAACATCCAGACGTCGCTGGCGGAGGTGAATCTTCTGAAGTTGATAGATTCAGGAGCCATCCATTTGATAGGAAGTTTACCTTTAGAAGCTAATATACAAAGACAAACACAGTAACGTCAATATTTCATAAATACATTACATTTATTACTCTGTCATGTGGTTGCTGGTGTATTTCGCAATCTCTCCAGAGGGTCAGAGACGAGAAGAAGACAGTCTTCATAGAGTGAAGATAAACTGCAGTATCCCGATGTAACCTGTTGGTGGTGGTAGAGTACTGGCAACTGGTGCAACTGATACATTTGAAACATTAGTGAACACTGTTCTGTGTCCCAAAATAACACAAAGCTGCTCATGTGTTTGAGTATCATCACCTTTGTAGTAAGAACTGTCCTCCATGTATCGCGACAGACCAAAGTCTCCGAGCATCACGCAGTCGACTGAAGAGACCAGCACATTGCGTGCTGCTATGTCCCTGCAAGTCAATATTGATCGTCGTTAGGCCTGAACCATAGATGCTATGTGTCAATTGTTCAGCATGAATGTGAGAGATGCACAGTGAAACACCACGGCAGTGCCTGAACACCACTCCATACTTGCTACAAAGTGCTATTATACAGTCACTGCATTTCAGTAAGTTAAACATAAGAAAACAAAACTCCTGAAACTGCCCTAGTTACAATGACATGACATGATAATACTAATAATGTAAATCCAGTACATTAAATCTTTTGCCCACAGGTCGTTAGAAATCTATATTGAGCATGCATGCGTGTGTGTGTGCGTGTGTGTGTGTGTGTGTGTGTGTGTGTGTGTGTGTGTGTGTGTGTGTGTGTGTGTGTGTGTGTGTGTGTGTGTGTGTGTGTGTGTGTGTGTGTGTGTGTGTGTGTGTGTGTGTGTGTGTGTGTGTGTGTGTGTGTGTGTGTACCTGTGTACAAAGCGTTTACTCTCCAGATATGCGAGCGCTGTGCTGAGCTGGTGGGCAAACAGAATGAGACTGGACAAATCCAAATTGTACTTCCTCACCTGAAGGAAGGAACGTAACTGTAGACAGAGAGAGAAAGACATAGAAGATGGTTTTATGCAGTGTATTTATACAACACGGCAGATACCACGTCAACCCACGTGACCATCTCACGCTGATAATAGACTGTCAGCGAGACCTTACCTTGACGTTTAACCTACAAGTGTCAACAAGTATCAATCAAGTGTTTTATTTTCTTCATATGAGCGATGTGCAGCTCAGGCCTTTCCTAGTCATGACTTGCACTCATCAATTCCCTTTGTATGCTGAACAGAAGTGACAGACACTCCACTGTAGTCAGTGCGTATGTGTGAACGGTACGTTATCTACACAGCCTCGGGCGTACCTCTCCCAGAGTGCACAGCTCCATGATGATCCACACGGGGTTTTCTGTGATCACTCCGATCAGCTTAACGATGTGAGGGTGGTCGAACTGACGCATCGTCACTGCAAGGGAAACAAACGCACACACACACACACACATAAACACACTCAGCATGTATGAAATGAAATATGGTTCGTTAATAAGTCAAGTAAAAACAAAACACAGTTTGTTCTTACATGCTTCTTGTAGGAACTTTTCTCTGACGCTGTCTGATGTACAGTTCTTACAGGTCTTAATGGCAACAGCTAGAGATGGCTTGTCCTGCAGAACACATGGTACAAGTCACACAGGTCAGCAGATTAGACATATTACAGTAATAAGGCTGGTTGATAGTATTCAACATGCAGTATCACATAAAATGTTTAAATTCATGTTTAAAGCACTGAATAGACTAAACTCTTAATGTGTAAAAACACAACACTGACAACAATTCAAATCATTAACAAAAATGTTTTTCAATATGTTCAGTTTATAAAGTATCAGAATCTTATCTTTGAGCTTGTTGGTGCAGAATTGAGAATACTTTTAAAACTGCAATGGTTTGTTTTAGCTGGATAATAGAGTAACAACCAAACTATTTATCCTACATATGTCTTAATATTTCATTGACTCCTAAGTACTTGAGAAAAAGCAGTATGTATGTTATTTTGGAAGGTTTTCAATATGTTTGGAAAATTACATGATGACCTATTTTTATTTTAATGCTGTCGTGAAAGTCTTTGCTGTGCATTGTGTGTTATGACGGATATTTAAAAGGTCATTTGTGTACTGTGGTTAGTACACAAAAAGTGTTCCCATGCAAGAGTGTGTGCGTGTGTGTGCGTGTGTGTATTTCCACATACCGGGCTGTTATAGACTCCTTGGTGCACATCTCCAAACTGACCCTCTCCTATGCAGCGGCCCAACTCGATCCTGTCCCTCTGGATCTCATAATCCCGTGCTGAGCGAGTGGAAGAGAGAGGAGAAGAGAAGTGGAAAGATGGGAGATTTATACATTTACCTGCTGTTTTTTCATACACTGCAAACACTGGGAAAACCCATTACATAAGACATGCTGTACTTGGACCACGTGGATGGAGTTCACCAGGACGAGAACATTTGGGTGAGATCAGGTGATTCTTTCTATCACAACAAAGCAAGTCAAGATACTTTGAAATGATTTGTAACTTTCCGGCAGTTAAATGATCGTCCTTGTTGATGAACCCCACCCACCCCACCCAACCCCATATTGTTTTATTTTAGTCTAATCTGATTACCAGTAATCAGATTAGACTAAAATAAAACAATATACACAAACATATTTCGACCCAAGATTATATTCCCTTCCCATAACACATCTAACTAGACAAACCTTGACTTGACATGCACACTGCCACACAAAATAACACACCAACATATGGTAAACCTATTTAAAAGACAAAAAGTAATGTTCACAAAAATCAGTGTTTACATGCACACCAGGGTCCCATTATCATTTATGTTTATCCCTGCATACAAACATCAAGAGCAGAGCATAGATGAGCGCCTAAACGTGGACTTTTTGAGTGAAATATTCAAAAGACTGATATATAATGGACACACTGGATATGAAGTGTATTCAGTATGATCTGTGTCTGCAGTAACGTTTCTATATTCAGTGAGTATGTCCACAAGAATTTGAAAGAAAGCGGTAGTTCTTGCACGTGACATCCTCATGCTTTGACATTTATGCGCTATCAATATTTGCGCTTTGTTGAAAAGGTCGTAAACATTTCTGTGCTGCGTGAATGTTAGCAGCCAACCAGCCGCTGTGAAAATGGACTAAACGCTGAGTATAAGAGCTTCACGCAGGACCATCAGGAACTTATCCTGCACCAGTTTACTCATCTGTCAGACTCAACAAAGTTTGTCTGTTTGACTCAACCGACCGATAAACGCAAAACACATTCCATTTTTAGAAAGAAATGTACTGAAATGAATCTATACGCCAGTTGGATTCATAACCGCTTCAAACACAAAAGAACCCACAGATGACTGATGAACAACAACAACATACGACCATGATAATAAATTAAAATGTCACTGCCAACAGGATGGTGAAATAAAATGAGAACCAAGCCAATAAACAACGCAAATGCTGTGAGATTGTTTCGCTGCAGAGGTCTGGGGACACTGATTAAACTGTTTGTGAAGTAACATCTTGCACTGTTTATGGACCGGCTCTCCCTTTCATGTTCAACACAAGACCCAGATGAACTGCACTTTACAGAACGCCAACGAACACAAGTCGGCAACAACCTGGATATTCGGTACCTTGAGTCTTTGTATTTTTCTTTGACAAACACTAGTAAGAAATCGTCCTGCACTGGTTCCTGACTTCTTAAAAAAAAGCCACATCATTTATACCAATTCATTTTTAGGCTGGCGAGAACGTAGTCAAGTGCCTGGCAAAGAAAAAACGTGAAGAACAGTGTAGAATCTCAAGGCATTTCGGTAGCACAGAAAGACAGAGAGACAGGGAGCTTTACCTTCAACTACTCCATAGCTGACTGTGTTGGCGATGGGAGAAAGAGGAAGAAAGAGAGATGAAGAGAGCCAGACAGCTGCTTTAAGGTTTAAACACACACACAAGTATATGCAGACAGAGAGAACTGACCCGTTTCACTCTTTACCTGACATTTTGTTCATAAAGAAGTTAATGAAAGAATACGGCCACAGAATGGTCAGGAGTAGGTTTGCTATATAGTCGTTACTGTAATACAGCTTCATTTGTATACACACAGCAGACGAGAAAAAGATTGTGGGAGGAAAGAAGTACACAGTCCATTTTCAAAGTTGGCCACGCGGTACACGAGTACTTTGTGCTGCCCGAGAGACGTCCACATTAAATGCATTGGAACCGAGGGCTAAAACCGCCATTACTCACGGGGCTACAGGCAAGCTTACCAGCACATTCGGGGGTTTTGAATAACATATGAATGAATTTGACAGATGCGATGTGTGTCAAACAAACCGGAGTTCCAGAGTACGAGCTGCAGCCTCTCTGACCTCCAGCTGGTGTCTCTGCTGTTTATATAAGACACTGAAACTGGCTCGCAGTTGATTAGCTGCTACCTAACCAAAAGTGGTGTAATGCAACTTCTCTGATGCTCCCTGTTTGAGTGTGTGTCTTGGATACGATTCACGCCACTCTCGGCTTGTTAACGAAATCATAAGTCAGTTTGAGAACGTAAGCATCCGACAGAAGAATAACTTAATCTCCTGCTGCAGAGCAACAGAAGCTCAGTTCTTGAGCACAAAGTACTTTGGCATGACTTTGGTTGAGAGACGTTAGACAAAAGAAAAGAGAGTGAATCAGTTACTTACTGGAGGGCATGGTGTATGTGTCCTCTTCATCAACTATCTCAGCATAGTCATCGGTCTCTGTAACATGACACACACACAAAGAGGGTAAATACATGCAAAAGAAAAAACACACACACACACACACACAGGCAAGTCTAAAATAACAAATACACAAACACAAACAATAGGAAAATCATGCACATGTTACTCCGTTTACCGTGCGCCCGCTGTGGTATGAAGGGTCTACCGATACACACAAAGACACACGTGTGCGATAAAAAAACTGCACAATGAAACTAAGGAATAAAGTATGAAGAGTCTCGACAAACTCCTGCGCAAACCAAAGCAACACCCACGTAGCTCCTCTCTTTCCCTCTCTGCACACACACACACACACACACACACACACACACACACACACACACACTTGGCGGAGAGTGTCAGCTGAGCATGTGTTGTGCATATCAGTCTGTGTAAGAGCAGCTGGGCTGCAGGGAGTAAACTGTGGTGGTGGAGGAGGAGGGGGGAGAGAAAAAGAGACGAGACGAAGACAGAAAGAAGAAAGCTTGAGAGAGTCAAGTAGAAAATGAACAGGAGAAAGCAGGAGGAAGGAGGCAAGGACAGAGAGAGTAAAAGAGTGAGAGAAAGAAATAGTGAGCGCAGCCTTCATGTAAGCAGATGGCAACGTTTAGGACCAAATCTGTGCAGAATCCGATAGATAGAAAGAGAGAGAGAGGGAGAGAGAGAGAGAGAGCCAGCAGGGAAAAAAGAGAGGGAAAGATGGACCCAGTCTATCCAAACCAGATGGTGGTGTTTAAAATAAAATCAGTGTGCAGACTCAGCTGTTGGAAACGAGAGTCGAACATCTGCTGTCCTGAACGCTACCCTCACAGCTCTGCCCGGGGTTTATCAGGCTCTGTGGGAATGTGTCCCGAAACTTATCAGAAATCCTTTTCTAAAGCCGGTGGCTGATTTTCTCAAGATTATCATTATATGCAGAGCCTTGCATGTAGAATAGGCTGAAGAAAGCGTTTGTAATATAGTAATAAACTGTTGTAATATAAGGCAGGCTAAATAATGCACTGGATCGTAGTAAAGTCAACTGAAACATGTTTAATGCTAAAAGACATTCTGGGGAAAACATACATTTAGAGCTAGAAGAGAAGATTGACACCACTCTCTTGTCCTCACAGTAAACATGAAGCTAGTTAGCTTAGCTCTCCACAAAGACTAGAAGCAGGGGGTCAGCTAGCCTATGTCGGGGTTAAAAGAAAATCCTCCAACCAGCACTAAACAGCTCACTAATTAACATGTCATATCATGTTTGTTTAATCTTTGTTAAAGAAAACCAGGCTAGCCGTTTCCCCCCGCTTCCAGTCTTTACGCTAAGCTAGGCTAACCAGCTGCAGGCTGCATGTTGAACGGTTTAATGACATGAGAGAGGTATCAGCAGTTTCATGCAACTCTAAAAGCAAATACGCGTGTTTCAGTGTCCAACTGTTCATTTAAGGAAAAGATGAATGAAACACTGAAGGCTTTGATGTTATAACATTTACTACTATTACGTTACCAGTGCAATATCCCAGTTTGAACCTTTAATCAAGTAAGCAGGACTTTTGCTAAACCATTGCTGTGCATGATTTATGTTTCACATGAAAGAAAAGGAAAGCCTTTAATGTGCCGCTAACAATACCTTTATATGACCTGAAATAAAAGCAAACGCTCTGGTTGCTGCTGCTAACATGGGTTTCATTAGATAAACTGATCATATACAACATTGCATTTCAGCAAAATGTGGCTTTCATCGGCCATGGTTTGTTCAATAAAACACATTTCAGCAACTAGAAAACATTTCGCTTTTTTATTTATCCAGAAAGTCTTTCCAATGTTTCCCTGCGTGCAATGATTAAATGTTTCCAGCTGATTTCAAACTGTTTCTTTAACTTTGTCTAACTTGTTTCTTGCACTTAAATCAGCAGATTACTTAAATTGTTTCAGTTCTGTATATTTTTATACATATTTCTTAGTCTGTACTGTGAAGTCCATTGTTTGTATTGCTGCATATTCGCTCACATGGTTTGAGATTTGTTCTAAAGAATCAACCCAAGTCGGACTGGCCTGACTCTGTCTGTCTCTGCTTTCAGTGGAGAGATACTGTGTGTGTGTGTGTGTGTGTGTGTGTGTGTGTGTGTGTGTGTGTGTGCGTGTGTGCGTGTGTGTGCGCTAGTTAGCCCATTATAGCCAGGAATGCACCCGCTCTTGAATCCAGCAAACCTCTCCCTACTCCACTCTGTGTGCACGAATGTATGTGAGTACACGTGTGCTTGATTTTCTCTGAGAGAGAGAGTGAGAGAAAGAAAGAGAGAGACGGAGACAGACAGAGCGAGAGATAGAGATAGAGACAGAGAGATAGAGCGAGAGAGCGAGAGATAGAGAGAGAGAGAGAGACAGAGAGAGTTTGGAGAAGTTCCCTTAAAGAGAAATACCACTTAATTTCCAAATTCTGCTTTTTATGTCATTCTTGTGGTTAAAAGGAGACATATTTCAAATTTAGTGGTAGTCCACTTTAAAAATAATCACAAATACACTCAGACTCAAACATCTTAAAAACAATACTGAAATATATTGACTCTTGCTCCTAACAGATAAAACTCATTGAAGCTACGAGCGATACATTCATGTTTCAAATCACTGAAACATGAGAAACATTCAGCTAAAACGTCCTTTCATTCTAAATGACCTAAATCACTCTGCATCTCTATATGTACGCAACACAGCACGTACACACACACATAGCGTCATTGTTAAAGATGTAGCAATGCATGCATAAACATCAACCCACACACCAACACACACACACATGCTACCCGTTCCCAGGAGGCTGCAGTGTGTTGGTGGAATGAGGACCATAAAGAAGGGACAACAGAGAGATTGATAAACAACAGCACAACTTTACCATCCCCACTAAGATCCTCTGCGGGGTCCGGGAGAGCATGCAGGAAACGGGACAGCAGAGGAGGAGGAGAATGGAGAGAGAGAGAGAGAGAGAGAGAGAGAGAGAGAGAGAGAGAGAAAGCAGCGAGGAGGAGGCAGAGCGGAGAAAAGAGGGAGAGAGAGAAGAGAGAGAGAGAGAGCGGTTAGAGCACGAAAAGCCTTGAAACAACACGGGAGATGTTGCAGGATCTGCAAAGCCGAACACTCAACGGGCAGTTAGTTAAGCTTTCAAAACATCTCTGGTGAAAGAAAGAGGTCACAACTTCCATTAGGGCGGCGCAGACACATGTAGGTGAAACTAATATGGAAGGATTTCCATGAGGCATGAGGTCTGCTTCAAGCTGTGAATATCTGTGAGTTAGAGAGTTAATGTTAGCTTAGCAGAGAGACAGGAGGATGCAGCCTGTGAGATCAAGTGGTGTGATGTAAACAGAGAGCAGAGTTAGATCCTCACACCGTCCTCATCTCATGAGCAACGTTTCTCACACTTCTACACTTGCAGTGGAACTACACAGCAGTTTCTAGACAGGACTGGATTACTGTATTGGTCTCTTAAGAATCTTAACCCAAACAAGGAGGAGAGATCAAATCATAAAGTTAGAGTTCAACATTTTAGGATATACACATAGAGATTTACATGAGAAGGATGATACCACTTTCATTTGTTGGCTTTATTGTTTTGCTGATATCTTTAAATTGTTAAATTACAATTTTTTTGTTTTCCCTTCCAGATAATCTGATTGCTATTGATACACTTTGGGCTTTCATGACTGATCTTAAAACACACTTTGTTAGGGTTATAATCTGTTCATTTTCCCTACCTATAGAACTACATCCCTCAGCTGGTGCTGATCGGCTGCTTGAGAACACTTGAACAGTGACACTTGGCCATCATGAATTAACTGACATAAAACATTGAAAATAATGATTAAAAATAAGCAAATTGTGAGCTCAACGGCAAGGCATGTGCTGAACGGAGACTCTGGATGTCAGTACTGGCTACTTACAGTCACAGCATTCAAAGAGGAATAAATATCCATCTTTAGTCGCCTTTGTCAGCAAGGTTGGCTCAAAACAGAATACTTGTTCACAAATGTGTGAGAAGTAAAACAGAGAAAAACCTCAGGTTTTAACGAATGTACTGCACAATTCAGAGTTTCCATTGGTTCACCAGTCTTACTTTAGGAGCATTGACTTGGTTAGAAGCTGCAGCACACACACAGTTATTGTTTGTTTGCGTGAGACTGAATTAGTCAAAAGCAACCAGGCACTGAGGACGGAGATAGTTTAGTAGAAGAGGGCATCCCTAAAAAAGAGACAGATTGTGATGCAGCAGATGAAAGTGATTCATCCACAATACCATCTTAATTTTGCATTGAAAATATGCAAAATCTATAAACAGCAACCAAAACTGTGTCAATATTTTGAATATAGCATTTGTTTTCAACCTTTTCTGAGCCAGATTAGTGCTGTAAATCAACCCAGGAAGACAAAATAGTCCTTTAAACAACTCTTAAATGTTAAACTGCATATATTGTGCAACTCCTGCCTATTGACTTCATTAGTCGGCTTGTTTCTCTGAGGTTTTTCTGAACACCATCTTTACTGCAATGTAACATTACCCAATAAGAATGATCATCAAATCAGGCATTTCATTCCGCCACATCACAATTTTGTGGACACGCTCCTCCACTAACTGTCCAATGAGAGCGGAGGATACCATTGGCCGGCGAATCAGAACAGAAGACAAAGGGGAGGAGGAAACGCCGCGCCTTGGTTGGCTTGGGAGACGACGATGTCACTAGGTCTGCAGGCCAATCAGGCGGGAAAGAAAGACCAGTGTGAGAGAAATAAAAAAAAAAAAATAGAGTGAATGAGTACAGAGGGGAGGATGTGTGGAAGACAGAGAAGGGGGTGAGGAAGTAAACAAAAGAAAGCAGGAACAGAGAGGACGGGGTGAGGCAGAGGGAGAGGCAGTCCCAACAGAGAAGAAAAACAATGAGAGAGAAAACAGATGTTGGAGGAAATGAAAAGACAGAAAGAAAGAGAGTCGTTGGAGCCAACAAAGCTGCCAGACTGTGTACATCTTGCTCCTAAACCTGTCATCTTTTTCTTACCTGAGACAGAGATGGCTCTCACTCCGCTCCTGACTGCTTCTAACTTTTTCTCATTGTTGGACAACCTAGAAAAGAAGAAAAAGAAGCAAATTAGACAACAGTCAAACATATTAAATGCTAAGATATAACATCATCCTACCTAGGTTTAAGGGATTGTTAAAGTCAGATCTCACTGCCTCTGTAAACTAACGCCGACTGTTTCAATTATCTCTCTGCCTCTGCAGTGGTCTCTCCGTCTGGGTCATCTGAGCTTTACTACCATCTTTACATCACAACCACAACAGGCAGAGAGAGACAGCGAGAGAGTGAGAGAACAAGAGAAAGAGGAGGAGACTACCCAAGTGTTTAAAAACCCTAAGTGGAAAATATTTGGCTCCTAAACATATCTCCTTATTTGACCACAGATGGAGCGAAAGAGGAGAAAGAGTTGAGTTGAAATTACCAAAAAATAAGCAAAACGGTTGGTGTTTGAATTTGATTAAGTGGCAGCAAAATGTGAAAATGAAACGTCCGAGCTTCTACGGTCACGGATAAACAAACACATAAACCCCCCCCAAAAAAAAATGACGAAGGCCTTTGCTGTCATGAGCCAAAAAAACCTATAAAAAGGCTCAAATTCAGTTTTTCCAGTTATGTTTTTCTCTTGGCTGAGTTATTGGTAAATAGAAACCTTTTCAAAACGGATTAGTCTGTTGAGTTCTGATGCAATATATTAATGGACACTGCCGTGATAATGTAAGACCACTGGGCTGCAACCGACTTATTTTCATTATAGGTTAATCAGTTGATTATTTTTACGATACGCCTGGCACCGTGCCAACCATTTAAAGCTCTTTTTTTTTTAAGTCTCCGAAATGGACCAGTAAACCTGCGAGTAAAACACAGCTCAACGTTTCATACGTGCACGAGACAGATGAAGGATTTACTGGACAGCTCAACGTTTCATACGTGCACGAGACAGATGAAGGATTTACTGGAACAACACTAAGAAGGAGACAGGTACTTACTTTGGGATGGAGGGCAGGGCTCTCTCTCCCTCTAGAGGACAAAAACACAAATCGTCTGCACAGGAATGAGTAATGTGAAGATTTAACTCCCCTGCATACAAAACACATTCCTTATACAGCAGTAGAATAGATACATGAAGTATACAACCAGCGTGTAGTTCAGTGTATCACATAGTATTTATTAAATAGCAGCGCTGCACAACTTATTACTAACTCTCTATCTAAATCGAGAGCACTAGATATAACAATTTGGCTATATTGATTGTTGCAATATTCAAATCACAAGAAGCTTTTGATATCTTGCCAACATGGAAGATGTTGTAGGACGCTCTGCTGCACACGGTAGTACATTTTGATGCATTTATTGTAAAGTTTGAAGAGAAGGTTATCACGCGGGACAGAAAGGCGGTATCTTCAGTTTCATACCTTTCTGAAATCTGACGATGAACGAGTGACTTTCCATCGAGATGAGCCGACAGTAACCGTCAATCAAGTCGGCCAAGTTCTCTGCCATGGTCAGCGATGCTGTCGTAACTGTGAGAGGCTGCAGACACACACACACACACACACACACACACACACACACACAGTGGCAGGCCTGTTACAAAGAGCCATTATCTCCACAGACACACATTTACTCTTACACATAACAGCACAGTGGGGGGGGGGGGGTTTCCAGCTGCTCCTTGCGTCATGGGAAAACTGCTCTCTCTCACAGCATGTGTGTGTGTGTGTGTGTGTGTGTTGGTGCACGTGTGTGTGCAAGTAAATCCAATACTATAAAAGTCAATTAAACAGAAAGACACCACACGTGTGTTATGAAACCCTTCCTCCGTGAGTATAACCAGTATGTGGAATGAATACATGGAAAACCAATCACTGGATCCATCGCAGCCGCTCACGCACGCACGCACTCACTCACTCACAGAGGGCCGAGTAACCACGCTATGCACCGTGATGGACACAGCGTATGGCAGGTCTTTAGTATCATTAGAGGCCAAAGCAGTCATCATTACTAAACAAATAATACCTATTAAGTATGCAGAAAACCTGCATTCTTCTGTCCTTTTCACAGCTTCCTCTAAAAGTATGAGATTGAATACACTTTCGAGAAGAAACTAAACTAAACTTCCAGTATTTCAGTACATCAAGTTGATCTTGGGAAAGGTAGAAATTGTCGACATGTATTTAAGACAGGTCGAGGGAAAGTGTGTCCTACATAAAGCTAGATTACATAAAAGGAGAAGCAATGAGAATTATCTATTTATCATAGGGATAAAACAGAATACCAGATGTCTAAAATGTCAAAACTTACAAGTTTGAGGTGCTGCAACTCATTGAGTTTTCCATGAGCACATTTCTATACGTAGACAGAGAGACAGTCAGACAGGGTAGTAATACCTCAGCAGCTCCGGCTACGTTGAGCTGAAGCATCCCTTTCCTGTCCTTCTCCTCCATGGCAGAGTACTGGATGGACTGAACTTGGTTAAAGTTAGCTAGATGGGTGGGCTGGGGACAGAGAGAGGAACACAGAAAGAGTTAAACTGGGCTAAATATACCCATATTTATTCATAATCGAATGATCAAGTGCTATCTGTGAACTCACCGTGGATCCCTTGTCCGTGAGGTAGCTGATCCCTTCCTCTGGCCCGATAGCCAACTCCACCTGGATCACCCAGCTGGACTGTGGACCCAGCGGGCATACGAATTAAACGGAAGGAAGAGAGCGAGAGCAACGAGCCATGAGGGAGACAATAACAAGGCAGCAGGAGGGAGCAGAGTATCTGTAGTACTCATGGCATGAATCATATAACACTCTGTGGCACCACACCACCTCTGGGATACATGCAGAACCTGGTGCCACCAGAAGAGGGCAGCCTAACACAACAAACCAGAGCTTCAAAAACCCAGAAGACAAGAGTGGAAGAAACGTACCCCGAGGGCACATTTGAAGCACTCCTTGTCGTAGCGATAGATCGGCGCGAGTATCTCCAAGAACTTCAGGATGCACTGCTCGTCGTTGAGATTGGCGACCTGCTTGAATGTCTGCTGAATCAGCTTACGAAGAGTTTTAGCCTGAAGAGAGGAGAGAATAGGGGAAAAGAAATTATATAAAAACTAGACTAAACTCAAAGAATATCTTCAACTCTGTATGAAAAGAGTAGGAGGCACGAGTGTGTGTGTGCATGTGACACTACGAGAGGGACAACATTGATTGAATAATAGTCCACTCTGGTTCCAATCAAATTGACCTCAGCACTTCATTCCTGGGACACTGTTAGTTCAGATCAATATCTTCACAAAGACACATTAATACTGTTGGTTACCACTCAATTAAACACCCGTTCATCTGTCGTGTAACTCAGATGTCTCTGTATGGAGGCGCTCACACAGACTCACGGTGAGACAAGTTGTGTTTCTCAGACCTGATTATTTTAGGTTGCTTACATCATAGAGAGTAGACAGATGGGAAGCTGACAGAAAGAAAATCCATTTAGCAACACTTTTCATTATTCTCTGGACGTAAAGATGCACCACACACACACACACACACACGCACACCCACAATGTCATAATCCTCTTCATCTGATGTATACATTAAAACATTGCGACTTATATGAAGAGGAATTCACCCCTGACCAAATAATCTTTTCACCCCCCACCCCTCATATGATCTTGAGCTTTTATACATATTCATGGTCAAATATTCAGTATTTAGGGCAGTAAAATGTAGATGACAGCGTTATACAAACACACATAAACACACAAGCACGTTTACAGGACAGACACTCTGTAACTATAAATAGCTCCCCGTATATAGATTAAGATAAAGATTAGAGGGGATTTAGTGCACTACAAACCAGGCTTAAAAAAAGCACGTGTGGATTTACAGTAGACTGGTTCTTCACATTGAGGTCATTCTACACTAAATGAACAGTTAACTATTAAAGCCACAAACTGTGTTGATTTATTGACAGTTAAATGTGCCTTAGACAAGCCACTGACTGATGTTAGGTGAGTCTAATGAGGCCCAGAAGATGTCAATTAAAAAAACTCCTCAGTTTGTATTAAACTCTTTGGGGGCAGAATCATTCACATTGTCACAATTAAGCCTTAATTATCTTTTCCTCACCATTTAGTTGAACAACTATCTATTTCTATTGCTGTTTTTTATTATTCATTTGCAAATAAAAGCATGAATATCTGCACTTCATTTCAGTACAGAGCGCTGTTGCCAGATGTTGAGTCAATAAGCCTGAAGGAATCAAGAAACACACACACACTTATCTACAATGTTCCTGTGTGTGTGCGTGTGTGTCATTTCAACAGATGTCATAACAAACAGAATATAATGCGTGTGCGCGTATTTGTGTGTTCTCCGTGCTCTTGATAGGATCTGTGTTTTAATTCCTCGAATTCCACCAGCCTCACACACACACACACACACACACACACACACACACACACACACACAC
>NW_022280065.1:3384753-3389736 GCF_004355925.1 Anarrhichthys ocellatus | reverse complement strand
CACACACACACACACACACACACACACACACACACACACACACACACATATTGTCAGTCAGAAGTGTCCACCCTTCCTGCGAGGAAGCGCTGCCAGTAGCTATTTCCATCGCCCATCACCAGGCTGACCAGTTATGTCGCTCTGCTGGCCAGTCACAGACAGAATATAGATAGTTTTTTACCTTTTTTGTCAGTCTGTTTACAGAAGGAAGGACACAATGATGAAGTATTGTTTTTGCAAGAGATGGAAGATATTTTGTACTTTAGTGTACGTGTTCTTGGTTTTTGTATGAAGAGTTTCGACACAGGGGGCCCTCGTTTCAGACTTTGTGTTTCATTGATGATTGTGCTCAAGTGACAACAGATCTCACTTCAATATCACCAAATAGTTTTTGGGCTAATCGTTGATTTCACGTAGAGAGTAATGGAGTAAGTTATCAATCAGACGAGGAGGACACAGACTCCTCGGCTCAAGCTCGGGGCTGGTTGATCAAACTTTGATCTACAGAGCCACTAAAGGTCAGTTTTACTAAATCTGCTGCTCAGCCTGTCAATATAAATGAACACACTTTGCTCTTTATAAAGCGTTCACCACAGCTAACGTCACTGTTTACTACCATAGCCACCTGCTCCTGGGTTTGTGTGTGTGGAAGTAGAGTCCATTGAGTCCCATTAAATAACGACCGTTCTCTTTCACCAGAGTGAACGACGGAAACGTAAAAGACAGCTGTGCTCTCTCTCTCTCTCTCTCTTACACACACACATATATCCATGTAAGTATGGAAGAGATGTGTGTAAGAGCAGATGTGTCAGACACTTGTCATTTGATTCACATTAACTGTTTTAACTCCTAATGTACGATATAATTATGCATTCAAAGATACTCAGACACAAGTAAAGTATTTTCTTAAGTCATTAATTAATTGTGTGGTCTTTTTTAAATGGCCTTGACAATTTCCGAAAGTCTTCACATCGCTTTTTTTGTGCTACCAACAGTCCAACACCCAAAGATGTTTCTTCTATCATCCCATTGTTGCAATTGAGAATTGATTGGCTCAATGTTTCAGCTTTACATCTCATGATGTTAAACGCAAGTAACAAATACACTTTTTCTTGCATTCATTTAAATGTGTCGCGCATGTATCATATACAAGCCACCATTAAATGACATCAGTCTAGACATCTACATTGAAAGTCAGATGTGCAGATGTGTGACCACACATGTGTCACTGAGTGCATCTTAGAAAGCAGAACTCAGGGGAGCGTGTGTTGTCGTGGAAAATAGAAAATGAGAGCGGGTAGGAGGTAGAGTCGGTGATGAGGGGGGAGTCAGCGGGGCTTGACAGACCAGGGGGGGGGGACCCCAGAAGGAGCTGCCTCCTCCTCTCTCCTCATTGTTGGAAAGAGAAAGTGGGTTTAAACATGACCCCCGGGTCACACACACACAAACACACTTTCTCTCCCTCTGCAGAGCATCTGTCCGCCCGCCTGCTGACATCAAGACCTTTTCGGGTGACCGGGGCCTTTTCTTTCACACCAAGACCCTCCCCTAAAAACGCGTGCCGTAAATGTATCACTGACACAGATGCTGTCCATTGTGCGGGCACACACCCAGCCGTCACATACAAACGTCCACGACCGACGTCTGCCGAACTACAAATCAACTGTCTATTCTAACACTGAACCGTATTGCCGACTAACAAATTCAAATTTCAGTGCTAGCCTACCAGTGTTTGTGATAAGCTGAGCTAACTTTATATTTACTGGACAGACAAAGCGAATAAAAGTATTTTCCAAACTGTCAAAACTATTCCTGTAACGATGAGATTTGCAGAACATTGATTCTTCGTTGGTGAAAACTACATTCATCACACTCATCTATATATAATGCGTAAGTAGGGGCTCTGGTAATAGTATCACATGTTCCTATTCATTCTCTCAGTCAACTGAACTGGTTGGCCAACATTTTGCGTCACTCGTGCCGAGTCTTGGACTGCTTCTGGCTTTGTCAGCCAGGCCAGCACGGGTCTGACAACACATCAAGTAGCACGTTCAGAAAGTCGGCTCCAGAGGAGTGTTAGAGGAGGGAGCTGCCCATAAACCACACACACGGTGGTTACTTTTGTTTTAGTAATCGAGCAACTCCAGCGGAGCAGATGGGCCAATAGGATAGCAGCTGCTTACCAGGACGTCCACATTTTGATCAGAAACCCTCCTATTGAACTATTTCCTCAACAAATATTTCAAGAGGAGAAAGTGAAGACAGTGTTTGTTTCAGAAACCAGACATATTGCATTGGTCAAAACTCTAATTATTCTCACCTTGACTGAATCCAACAGGTCTTTTGGGAAAAAACGCCTCAAACCAACGTCTTTCCTGGAAAGAGAGAGAGATACGGGAGGAAGAGAGCAGAATGATTACTACGCTGTAATTACACTGAGGAATGTTAATTGACAAACACTTTGGTCTTTATCTGATCTCAGCAGCTTTTCTTTTTTTCCCCTTTTGCAGAGAAATTACCCACACTAGCTACAGACAGATAGTGTTACGCGGGACGGGCAACTGAAGACAAGCAACATAAAACAGAAAGCCGCGACTAAGTGCTGACAATGCAGAGCACGACTCATCTTTTCCTAAGAGACGGGGCTGAGGAAAAACAGAGAGAGAGAGAGAAAAAAAGAGGGATGGAGAGAGGCAGGAAGGAGTACAAAGAGAGGGAGACCGCAGAGACAAAGAAAGATGTGCAGAGCTAAAACAGGAAGCTAACTAATGATTCAAACTCTGGAGAGGACTGAGCACAGGGGGGGAGAGAGAACGAGAGGAGAGAGAGAGAGAGAGAACGAGAGGAGAGAGAGAGAGAGAGAAAGAGAGAGGGGGGGGGGGGGGGGAGGCTGAGAGCTTACATCATCCTATTTCTCCAACAAATATCAGTCAATTATAGTCGTAAATCACACAAAGATAGCGCTTCCCTCTAGTTATCGGGCTTTTCTTTAATAAGGCTGTCCAGCATCACGTCTATGAATGGATAAAACACGCTGTGTGTCACCCCTAAAACGGTTCTCCCTCTCTCTCAATATCAAAGCTGTGTACATCACAGGGTGCACAAACAGAAAATAAAAGGCTCTGAACGAGGAGAACAAGCACAGCGGATGAAGGCCCGCTGATTCAAAATGTTGCATTAGCTCTACAGACCACAAGGACGACAGCCAACTGGTCTCAAACATGCACATGTGCAGTGGCTGCCTAACAACCAGGAGACAGACAACTGTGTAGAAATGCAAACATGGCTAATCTATTGAGGCTATCTTATTATATACTTGGAGAATATGGGTCTGTAATCTCCTAATAAGTTCCCAATAATGTGTGAGAGATTTCCTGGAAAGAACTATGTAATTGGCACAAATTATGGTGGAAAATAGAGACAGTGTTCAATTAGTACACCTCCAGTTAATTAATTTGAATTAATTACTAGAGTAACCTACAGAGCGAACGTGAACAAGATGCTCTTTCATGGAAACCTCTTGAAAATGAATAAAGGAATTATTCGGACATTATGGACACAGAAAATATAAAATTGCATTGTTGTCTTTTGTGAAAAAAACAGACACTTCCCACAATGTATGAGCTAAGATCGACCACAGACACTTAACAAGAGCCCCGGCGGCCAACTGTCAGCTTGGTGTGTTCAGAGGCCTGACGGCACTTTCCCTCTTGCTCTCTTGTTGGTTTAAACTATGCATGACACAACATCTTTTTCCAATCAACAGAGAGAGGCAGCGAGGGAGACATGGAGAGAAAACAAAGACAGCTAGAACCCAGGAGAAAAGCAGACAGACATGAAGGATGAGAGTCTAGAGACAGACAGACAGAGGAGGACTGAGAGGACGAAGAGGAGAGACAAAGAGATGTTGGTGGACAGACAGAGGGCATTCTTCTCTGTTAATTGGAGAGCTTGTTAGGCTGACGGGCGGAAAGAAAGACTTCATTGGAAGACGGCAGCTCATTGGAATGTGATCACGTTAGAGCCGAGCCTCGTTAAGTTTGTTAATGTTCATCCACGTCCATCCAGCAGAGAGATGGTGGTGGATCAACATGGGGAGCTTACATAGACAGAGCAGCCCAAACCCAAACAAATCATCAAAAATTAAGGAGCATTAAAACATGACGAAGGTGATTGAGTGACTGAATGAACACAGTGTTGAGTAAAGATAAGTGCAGCTACACGTCTTTCGCAGCACCAGTCAATGAAAAAACAATGTTTAAACGTTTCCAGACTTTTGTGCGATTCTCTCTTATTTCAATTCTTTCTTTTGTTTTCCACTCATCCAGATTTCTAGGACGTGCATAGGAACCCGCTACCAAACACACTGTGACACCGTGTTGTTATTTCTGCAGGGTTACAAAACATATCTCCAGTTAGAGGAAGGATGTGATGGAGCAGAAAGCTTGTGAGCTGCCGCAGCATTTAGCTCAGGAGGAGAATACTTACTCTAATAGTTCATAGTTGGATTTCTTGTCTAGGGCGTTTCCTCTCATCTCTTTGAAGAACCTCCTGGAATTGAAACCAGCAGGATACAGAGAGAGAACAAGGTCAGATACATTCACTGTGATCACACACACACACGATTTAAAGTTTGTCAAATGCGTTTAAAAACTATTCAGGTTTTATGTTTTAGCAGCACAGGGATCCCTGCTACAACTTCACTTCCACAAAGACAGAAGAGGTCTAAACCTAAGCAACAGTTACAGGATAAACAACTTGATTAGACCAACAGAGTTTGGCTTGTTGTAAAAAGACAATAGACATCGAACATAAAGAACTACAGTAGTGTGGAGTACATCGTAGCTTTGAGTTATCCGTGCACAAAGTCCTAAAAGAGCACATCCCACCTGATTTCTAGACAACCCAGTTTCAGAGCAACATCTTGTTCCACCTGTTCCCCGATTTCTGTCATGTAGTCGTTCTTCACCTGGGGGACGCAAA
>NW_022280065.1:3381527-3384743 GCF_004355925.1 Anarrhichthys ocellatus | reverse complement strand
TGTGTGTGTGTGTGTGTGTGTGTGTACCTGGTGGTAGAAGTAGTTGAGTGTGGGTTTGTCTTCTGTAAACTGCTGCACGAAGCCCTTTGGAAGATACCGGATCCTTAACTCATACCTACAGTGGACAAGAAGAAAAAGGGAGAGTGATGAGCAGGAGAAGAAGAGAGAGGATTCGAGAAGGAGTAGGGAGAGGAAGAGACAGAAGGAGGCGAGGAGGCGACTGATATGCAAGAATGCAAATAAGAAGACTGATTTCAAGATCAGCGGAGGAGAGACGGATGGAGACAGTTGTTGACTTAGTCAGACAAAGCCGGCATCTGGTTCTCTCTCGTTTTATGGCCACGGAGCAAAAGGTCTCTACCTCACAATGGCATCAGCACCCAGACCGCCACAATAAACATAATATATACCAGTGCATTAACATCCAAACTGCCAGACCAACTCAAACACACACAACAGATGGGTCGTATTATTGTTAACATTGTTTGCGATAAATCTACTCCGCTACTGCTGATGCTAGCTGTTTGAGGAGACAGTGACTTTGACTGAAGTTAGTAATAATGAACAATAAATGTCTAGAAAACTGGTTATAAAGTGTATAAGGTGTCTTTTTTCACTTGATGATAACATTTACACCTCTATTATGTCATATATTTGTACACTGCTTGGCTGATAAGAAGCACAATATAATATAATTTAACTATGTGCTGTTGTTCGTCCACTAGCCACGCTAGTGCCCACAGTTTATGCTGCCAACCCCTTCCCAAACTGTTTCCTAGCAGCACACTTTACAGAGGAAAATCTGGTCTGACACGACTTTTACAACCTGTTCCACCTGTTAGCCAATCAAATCAGAGCAGCTCTGTGGAAATCACGTGCTTTATTCGCAGCCCGAAGCGGTGACAATGAACAGGCTTCAGCACAGTCTGATGCTCCGTCAGCACGATGACATTGTTCAGTAGATAACACTCTTCTCTCACCTCCACTCCTCATTTGGTCGTGCCTGGTCATATTTTTCCCTGACGTGGGACACGCCCATATCGGGGTGGAGCCAGTGCACCTGGTCTCTGGATTGGCCGTTGCTGAGACGGAGGCCGAAACAAGACGTCCAGCGCACTTTGTGGATGTCAAGAATCTTCTGGATGATTCCCTGGAAACAAAGAGCAACAATTGTACGTGATAAAAGATGCATTAATAGACTCAACACTGATATTATTTAAGGATAAAGTGTACATTCAGCAGATATTACTCTTGGGCTAAATTACAAAGCAGTTCCCCCTTTATCTGTGGTGGGTCAACACATGTCTGTCAGTGCAGTGAGTGATAAATAAAACAAAGATGGCCAGTGGACCAAAAACAGTCCACAGAGAAGTCAGTCCCTCATATCAGTGAGCCAACTGTGCTAATGTTTTTGCATTTTGCATCGGGTCAGTGAGGGCATGAGTCAATGCGTGTGTGTTGGTGATTTCACGTGATTCGACGTGACGTTCCCACCCAAACAAGTTGACAGACGTCATACACACACACACACACACACACACACACACACACACACACGCATTATAATGCTCACACAACCATGTGTGTTGCCAACGCTCGGGGGGGTCTGACCTAGATACTGAAGGGGATGCAAGGAGAGGAGATTTGGAGTGACGTATCCTGTACGACCACTAAAGTTTGAGCCGTGCTAAGTAGTTTCTGCATCATGGGAGTGGATCTAAAAGTAAACACACACATACACATACAGAGCGTGACCTGAGGTTCTGTGTATGTGCTCAGAATCCCTAATCAGAGCAGATAAGGATAAAGATACTTTGAAATATCTGAACCTGGAGGATGAATTCTGCTGACTGTGATAATTTCATGACTCCTCTAGCACCACCAAAAGGTTGCCATTCGTCATTTTGAGTGAATTCTCCCCATATATACATTCATTATGTGGTGGGACATAAAAGCGAGCGTCTCTTCTTACCTTGACATCCGTTGCATCTCCATATCTGATATTGGAGGACCAGCAGCTGTGTTCGGTGTTGGTCTCGAAGTGATGGAAGACTTTCAGGACCCTGTCCACGGAGCCAGCCATAGTTCGGTCCGACGCCCCCGCGCTCAGTCGTGATTTCGCGCCTTCCAGGAGGGCGTGGTTCAGGTTGGGGTCCAGGTAGGCCGTGGCCATGGTTTTCCCTGCTGACACTGCTGCCGCTAGGTGTCTGTCATATTCTGGGCAGGAGAAGAGAGAAGATCGGATATTAGTGAAATGAGCCAAAATAAAAGGAGAGAAAAGATCTTTTTCTTACATTTACTACTGCTTCACATACACATACATAGAATGCCCGTAAGAACTACTCATTATGTAACTAACATTTGCATCACAGATGAATCTGCTGATTCTCCTCTTGATTAATCCTTTGGTCAATATATGTGTATCCTAATGCACCCGGTGACATCTTCACGTTGCTTGTTATGAGCAACCAACAGTCTAAAACCCAGAGATGTTCAGTTTACATTGACATAAAAGTGAAACCATAGAATGCTTGCCACTTGTTTTTTTAACAATGACGGAAACATGTCATCTATTATAATAATAGTTGCCAATTACATATCTGTCAATCTACAAATCAACTACCTGTTTCAGTTCTAGTTTGTATACTGTGATAATAATGGACTTTTCTCTGCTGTCATTTACAATCTGATGCATTTGTAATGTTGTGGACTTGAATCCTGCTCTTGTCTTACATAGAATAAACTTTGTGCGACAAATGTCTGTTTGGGATATGACGTTCTTTGGCAACATTGTTCTTTGGGGAGAAAAAAAAGATAGAAAACATTGAACAATGAAATACCAGAGAGAGAAATAAAGAGAGAGAGAGATACAGTCAGGGTCAAGGCTCAATATGTAACCACCTGTGTCTGTGACACAGAGACAATGCACCTCAGGCTGACGTTTTTCCTGAATAAGTCGTGACATTGACACACTTCCTGTAATTTCACGGCAACTTCAACTGGGAATGCCCGACGTGTCCGCGTGCGCTGATCTCTTTCACTCCCTCTCTTTTTCTGCTTCCCTGTAGTCCTGTGCTTCTCCTCCTCTTGCCTCCATTAAAGGGAAATTGATATGTTCTAGCAGGTAATTACAGCTGAGAGGAAGAGACGGAGAGAGCATTGACTGAAACACACACACACACACACACACACACACACACACACACACACACACAC
>NW_022280065.1:3380696-3381517 GCF_004355925.1 Anarrhichthys ocellatus | reverse complement strand
ACACACACACACACACACACACACACACACACACACACACACACACAGAACTTCTCGTGTACAGAAGCTACATAAATAAACACACACACCAAGGTCCTGACACAACTGCAAGAGCGCACTCACACAACCCAAACACACACACACACACACACACACACACACAGACACACACACACACAAACTCAGTCTCTGAGGCAGAAATCTTTGTCTCCCACTTCTGTCGACAGCTTCGTTAGCCAACAGTTACTTCCAGAGGGGTGGATCTCAATGTTCTGGTCCGTTGACACTTTGTATAGAGTCTGAAGATGCCATAAAAAACACAGGGAACATTTAGGAAAAAAGCTTGTTGTTGTTTGTCTTCTTAATCCTTTCCTGTTATCTACAGTCGCAAAAGGCAAGAAAGATCCGCGAAGATGTAAAGTCAGCTTCATCCACAGACTTCTGCTCCTCAGTGGCCCCTCTCTGATGACAATTCACTGTTTGTTTTTTTGCCCAATTTCTGCTCCATGCCTGCACTCCATAGTTACGCAGTTGCCTTGGAAGAGTGAAGCGTCCATTGCTCAGTGGAGGATTCAGGTTATTACACTCAGTTAGAGTCCCTGTGATGGTGAGAAGACTTCAGAGGCAAATCCAACTTCAGTTAGTTAGCCGACGCAGAGAAGGAGAGATAAATACTGTGATCAGAGACTCACTAACAGAAAGTTATCCCCTTCTCCTGCAAAAAGAAAGTGAGAGCGAAGAGGGAGTCTGAAAAACAAAGGAAACAGAACACAGAGAGAGAGAGAGAGAGAGAGAGAGAGAGAGAGAGAGAGAGAGAGAGA
>NW_022280065.1:3379894-3380686 GCF_004355925.1 Anarrhichthys ocellatus | reverse complement strand
AGAGAGAGAGAGAGAGAGAGAGAGAGAGAGAGAGAGAGAGAGAGAGATTGTTTCAGGGAGAATCAGAGGAAGAAGAGGACAGGGCAGCAGCACTGAAGGAAAGTTGAGTGGGAATGAGAGAGACAGAGAAAGCTGCTGGAGAAGCAGGAGGAGCTAGAAACTATTAATATGCTAATCTTACTAGTCTTCAATGTAAAAAAAATACTCCCAATTCTGTTCACGAAGCTGACCTCAGATCAGCCTTATGTTGAATCAATATCGCTGCCGTCGCAAATGCAAGCAGCGAAGAAAAAGAGGAGAACATCTCTTTATTTAACTATTGTAAGGTACAACCACACACACACGTAACAGTAATCAGCACCACTTTAGATTTCAATCATCTTCCACTGTGTATATACACTCCTCCAGAAGTAATTTAAAGCTGAATATCGTCACCGTCCATACTGTACTATTTCATAATAAGCATATTTAAATCTAAAGGTAAATGGCCGCCATCCCCTGAACTCCACTCGTTCTGGCTGTTAGAATGGACAAATTAGCCAACACAGATCACACATCCTACTTCTTAACGAAATATTATGGATGAAAAATAAATAAATCAAAAGAAAAACAAGACAATGGAAGAGAAGAAAACAGCATTTTTGGCAACACACCCGTTGCCCCGTCTGTGCCCAGCAGCATGAACTAGCAGCTGTTAGCAACATGCTAACCAATCCACCTCCAAACACAACAGGGTCTCAATCAATCACACTTCATCCTGCACATTCAAAGTCACTCAGCTTGTATTTGGGG
>NW_022280065.1:3372373-3379794 GCF_004355925.1 Anarrhichthys ocellatus | reverse complement strand
GGGGGCTCTCAGAGTGCTGCCCTGAAGGCTCATCTCGAGTGGCACCGATCACTGCGAGCGTTGCTGCTGACCAGATGCCCGCCTCCATCACTCAAATGGACATTTATATGGCCGAACGTATTAACTGAACAGACCTCCATGAGTTACTGAGCACACACACGTGTGTGTGTGTGTGTGTGTGTGTCCTATAATTTGTGCTCAATCTCAGGCATTGGCCATTGTTATGAAAATCTGGTAGGGGCAAGGGGGTTTTAGTAGGGTGGGCGTGCATGCGTGTGTGTGTGTGTACTATTGAAAGCCTTTTGTCGGTGGGCCGGATGTCGCCATGAATGGGAAGCGCTCTTTAGGGACTGTACCAAATCCTCTCTCTCTCTCTCTGTGTTTATGAACACATCATTGTTTTAGCAGGGGAGGGAAACACAACACCATCTACTGAATGCAAAATTCAAAGGTGCAGGTAAACCTCAGAGCTGTAATAGCTACTTTGATGTCTACTTGCATACGTGTTATCAGACCAATCGATGTGTTCCCTCTTGTGCCTTAAAGTGAAATTTCAAAGGCTGTTTGAATTACAAACGTATTTAACTCATAAATTAAAACTTGTAATCCACTTCACTCTTAATTCTACGAGATGACTCTTTTGCTGCTTACCCTGAACTACATGGAACAATAACACTGTTTTCATACCTGCATGTTAACGTCCCTTTAACTACTCAGTGTCAGTTTTACAGCCCCCCCTCCCTATTGATTTGTAATAGTGTAATGAGGTTGTAATTAAGTTTATTTGTTCTTAAAATGGACAGTTTACTGTATCAAATGTATTTTTAAACTAACTGCTGAGCCACATAATGTTCTAAACAAGCAGCACAGATGGATGAGCCTTTATGTTGTTGTTTTATGTGTATTTTTGTTTTTACTGTTTATTTATGGTGCGCTATGTCTTGATGTACTGGTTTCATATTAAAAACATTGTCTTATAAATAAAATAAATAGCTAAATGAGTGGTCCAATGAAAAGGTAATGCCCTACTGATGAAGACCCCACACCTGAAAGACGTCACCGAAGGCATGAAGGAACAAAAGAGTCTTTTAATTCGGCTCACAAAACCACCGGTACACACATTGGACATACCTTTAAAACATCCTGAACAACTTTGCTTCTGTACAGACTATTCCATTGTTATCCTCTCGCTTCCTCACAGCTGAGCACTAATGGGAACTGCAGGACACTGGAAACTGAATTCCTCCACCGGCCAGCGAGGCCTTTCTTCAGTGCCTGATGACACATACATATGCTTCTCTGCTTATTTAATGTCAGTAAAACAAAAAGGGAAAAAAAAAATATATATATATATATATATATATATATATACCCTCAGGTTATTAAGAATTATTAAACTTTGACTTTCAGCTATCTTCACAGAGCATATTTAGTCTCTGGTATCGACAGTGTGAAGATTAGTCACACAGTCCCACTAACACAATGTTCACACTCCCTCACCCGTCTGCACTAATTACACCAACACACCCACACTCAGATAGATATGCCCACTCTGCGTGTGTTTTCTAGCTTGTTTAATAGTCTCGCACACACACATGCACACACACACACACACACACACACACACACACACACACACACACAAAATGACTATTAGCGTATCTTCTTCGCACAAACAATAAAACAACACATGCACCTATTTTCATGACACACATGTGTAGTCTGTAAGCTTCCCTCCATTGATTGGCACCTGATTGGCAGCACCTGTGGGTACCAGAAGCTCAAAACAAGCGTCAATAGCAACAGCGGAATAAGCTGTTTGGTATTGGTAGAGAAGATTTGGCAAATTTTTCATGGGCAACCCACATACTCAGCTCTGCTGCTCATCCCACAAATGCATGTTCCTTACAAATGTGGCACCGTTTAAAAGGGAAATAAACAGGCTTTCCAAAGGTATAAAGATGTATTGCCAAGAAGCATTGTTACAATGAAGAAATAATCTACCAAACACTAATGTCCTTACTTTTTGTGCTAAATTGATATGGAGTAATCATATAATCATGACACGTAATCCCTTCCAGGAAATAAAATAATACTGAAATGAAACTTTCTCATCTTCAATGAAAAATAAAAACTTACCTCAAGGTCCACTTACGAGTCTTTTCCATTCCTGGAGAATTCAACTGCATCTCATTGTATTCACACTTTAAAGTAGGCTCAGCCGTCATGACATTGTCTTAGTTGTCATCACGTGAAACTTGAAACAAAGGTCGAATGATGGCAACCGAGCCAATTACAATGGAGCAAACTTTAATCCTCTGCTGAAGACATGGTTGAAAGCTCCAGAAACAGAGAAGGCTAGTAAGCGGTCGGTGATTGATTTATCAAACTATTCCCACGGTCACTGAATGGCGTTTCACACTAATACTCCTCATTTGTTTCCCTTTAAGGAGCCTTTGCGGTGACCTGACCGCACAACAAACTCTGAATCGGTGAAAGAAGCTTCTGAGTGACCATCGGTGCTCCAGCAGGAGTGAACAAAACACGAGGGTGAGCGGCTCACCTGTGTAGTAGACAATCCTGGTGATATCTGAAAGACAAACACAGAGATAACGTAGAGTTAGCGGGTGAGTTTAGTTATGAGCCATTGAATAAAGAAAAGCCTTCGCCCTCACTCTGCATCAATGCGTTCATCGTTATTTTGCAGAAGGAACATTGCACTGTATGTACTCAATGCCACATATTTTATGATGACGATGCATACTGCATTGGAGGATGTGAAGAGAACAATTGTTTTTACACAAAGTTGGATGTTAAAATGCTAAATACTACACAAAATGCCCATCTGATTGTAAGCTGAGAGTAAAAGTCTTGTCCTGTATGTTTGTTTTATGTGTTTTTGTGCATCTTGTTTGAAATACTCTATTGCTGCCTTCTTGGTTCTCATGGAAAAAGAGATTTTCTAATTTGAATGGGACTTACCTGGAAATAAAAAACTCCTGCTCTTAATATTAAGTCGCTCGGTAGACTACACTACATCGATACTACAGCTCCCAGACTCCCACAGGAAGCCTGGGAGAAGCATTTTGAGAACTTGACACTCAGACCCAGTTAGAGCGGCGATATGTCTGTGTGCAGGAAGAGGTCAGGAGGATAAGTGCCTAAGTGCCTAGACACCCGGATATACACACAAATACTGGGTGAGCACGCACACACACACATGCACACACACCGGGTGAAATGACCGGAGTTGTCAACAAAAATTATTTAACGGTAATAAACCCACATCCCAAAAGGAAATACCAGAAAGGTGACTCATACTGTGTGAATTATCGATAAACCCTTTGTAACATGAAACCAGGACACTACAGTTAGAGTGTGCGTGTGTGAGATTCAAATACAGTAGAAAGGTTCTTACGACATACTTGTCGGGAAGTCACAATGCAAGTAGAGCCAGCCTGCTGCCCCACAAAATATGCTGGCTTTCATAAGACTTTTCAAGCACGATAATTTCCTCTCATGTCATGCTGCCATAGATCATCCTTTTGAGGATTATGTCAAAAACAACCATATATGACCAATAAATGACTAAACCACACCCTAAACATGTAAGATGAACCGAGATAAACAGATCTGGAGCTGCTTAAGACTCAAAGTGTCTATAATGACATCTACAGTCGACAGATCTACAGTCGACAGATCTACAGTCGACAGATCTGAACCCTGCACCCCCCCCCCCATCTGTCCCATGGCTGCTCTCGCTGACTATCTTTCCATCTCTCTTGTAAGCGTTAATGTAGGCTAAGTGCTACGTAGCCTGGCATCTTCAGCCTATCTGTTGTTACAGTCTAGACTAAAAGCCGAAGGAGACTGTAACGTTTACACGTCTGAGAAACAAAGATTAGCATCTGAAGAGCTGGGGGGAAAAACATTGTCGTCTTTATATAAATAATTAGTCAAAACACTTTGTGTTTCATCATTAGTTACACGGTGTTGGAAAGAAATGTTAACTTTAGCTTGCTCTGTGATTTTTCTCTTTATAGCACATCCCGCAGGAGTGCTAGCAAGGTGCTAATTACATACCAATCTGTTTAACAGTCTCCACTGCACAAATATCAAAGAGGTCCATGAGTGTGTGTGTGTGTGTGTGTCTCTCACACACGCACGCACACACACATACACACAAAACACCTGCTCTTCAAGCTGTCCTCAGGACCAGACACACAGGAGGAGAGCAGGTATGTATCTCTCAGATCTACGGAGTAGTACCGCACAACGTAACGTGTTGTTGAAGGTACATCGTGAATAATGCCCGTTCAGTAACTCCAACCATCCTACTGTGGCTTTGTAACCTAAACAAGCTACTGTGGAGGAGTAAAAGAAAAACACAGAAGAGATCAGGCGGCGCAAAAATAGTTAGTTTCATGCCAAAAAACTAACAGTTCCCCTTCAGAACGATAGCTCTGTTAGCTGGAAAAGAATTGCGAAACAAATTTGGATAGTTCAATCTGCATTTTATTTTATTCTTTGTATTTTGCATTTGTTTAAGACTTGTTGGCACTTTACTGTCCCTGTCAACTAACTGCCATCTCACCCACATATCTACACACAGACGGTTGGAAGTCTCCATGTCTGCGAGCTGTGTATAATTGTACGTTAATCACAGGTTTATTGGTCACTGTAATTAGACAGAATAATCAAGAGAGAGTCTGCTATGCAATGATGTCTAAAACGCTGGTCCCACATCAGTAGTTACATTCAGATTCAGTTTGAGGTCAGAGAGTCAGACGTGTTCCTTTGCTGCAGCTAGAGATGGAAACGTTTACTAATCAAAGACATTATCCTCTTAAACTGAGAGATTCAAAAGACAGTTTTTGTCTTGCATTTCACATTAATATTAAAAAACAAGAGAAGGAAAAGATGAGCACAGTAGAAGAACAAATTCCCATCATCTTAATGAAATTTTAACATCACAACCAGATGATTTTCAAGATATATATTTTAGTGGGAGCTTCCATTATATCTGGATATCTGTATCCAAAATCCCTTGTTCATGTCCAGACGTTCTAGATTCACGTTGTGTTGCTCTGGATATTCGTGTTAAATAGAAAGGCTGAAGCAGCTGATGACGGCTGACAACAGCGTCCGTGTTCGGTAGATGGAGATAAAAGTTCAAGAGAGAAATTTAACAAAACTGTTTCTTTGCAGCTCAATGCAACAGTGACAAGATCAACCCGACTGGGGAGGAACAGATCCCGAATGAAACACTTCTCCTGCAAGAATCAACTGAATTAACCCGATGAGAGCAGTCAGCTGCTCTGCCTCGTTGCTCTGTGTCTAATGGTTAAAGCTGAGTTGGCACACGCCGGTGCGTGTGCGTGTGTGTGTGACCCTATGGACAATGGGGCGTTACTGGAGCGTGCAGTCTTAATGACGCAACACCGTAACCCCTGAGGCGCCAATCACACCTGCCAGTCACACTAACACACAAATTCATAGAATCACACACACACGGGAATTTTTTTTTGTCCTTGAAAATATATTTTGCAGAGACATGTTTTGAGGACAGTTGTGACTTTGAAAGTGACATAATGTGTTTAATAACTCTATATTATGGATGACAAATCAGTGTTTTCATAACTCGATTTAGCGCTTGTGCATTTTCTCAATTGTTACATTCAGATAAACGTCGAGCAATTATTCAAAACCCATCACACAAACGTCGAGCAATTATTCAAAACCCATCACACAAACACCATAAAAAATATATATACTGCGTGTACACACACACACACACACACACACACACACACACACACACACACACACACACACACCGATGATGCATACTCCAGATAAATCCTACACGCTTGCAACATAATAAGGTCACGTGAACGCATGACTGCTCATACACATTTATCTGCAAAAGCACACACACACACACACACACATTCACTCAAGTGTGTGTAGTTCAGGTGCAGTGATAAAGCTAACAGGCCAACTGGAGCGGCACGCATGTGAATGTATCACACCAGACCAGACACACTGTGCATAATGCATCACAACAGATCGAGGACAAGTGAACTGGTGAGTATAAGCTCTTAATGTATTTTCTTTTTCAAATTATACCAGTATGTTTTGTTTTTTTAAATAAATCAAAACACATCCGACATTAATGACCGACTCATTTGCAGTCCCTGTTGTGGGTTTCAGCATATATTTACACGTGCATCGAAAATGGAACATTAAAAATTGAATTCCTGTTTCATTTTGTATGAGAGCAAACACTAGGGGACTGGTTTACATGCCTAATAAATGAATACCCAATCCTGATTGGCCGATGAAAGCAAACCATGACTGACTCAGCTCTACGCTCGTGCTAATATATGTATAATTAACTATGATCAAATGGGTTATAATTCTTCCTATTGTCAAGTTCTTTCATCATATTTATTTTTGTGGAGTTTTTCCATGTCAGAAACAAACACCACGTATCTATATCGTATTATATAAACTATTAATATTGCAATTAGGGATATTGGGATTATATACCGTAAGTCACGGTTTCATAACCATAACCATTTGATGTCTCTGGTGTCCTGATTCCTGCAGTGAGACACGTTGTTTGTGTGAGCATTGAATTCCCCTCTTGCGTAAAGTGTGTGTGTGTGTGTGTGTGTGTGCCGGTTTGTGTTGTGTGTTTGAGAGGCTTCCCACTCACCTAAAGCTTTGCTGTAAACAGCCTTATATCTGCCAAAAAGGGCCTTAAATCAGCATGTGGGAGAATTTTGGTGATGATGACCAGGGAGTCATGTGACCCGCGGACCCAGAACGTAGTTTAACTATCAGAGTGTGAAAAAAAGTTTCACTGCCCATCCTCATCTCACTATACCCAGCAACAATATGCGATGTGAAGATGGTTATGAATTCTTTCGAGTTGCTCGTCTTATAATGATGCTTCGGGTCTGATATGGAGGTTCCATTGAGTTACACTGTGGTGCGTTCAAGCTCCATTCAGTAAAAATAACTATTGGACTAAAGTACATTTTAATGTTATCATGATATGTTCATTTGTATTCTTGTAAAATGTAGTTTGTGTAGGTGTCTGTGTGTGTGTGTGGGGCGATGCTTCTTGTTTAGCAAATTCCCATCAATTATGAACCAAGATGGAAAAATTAAAACATAATGAAATATAGATGATTTAACCCAGAAACAAAACCCCACAGAGGGATTGTCACTTCATGCCAACATTTACACACACAGATCACTGAAACACACACCAACACAAGGAGCCACTCTACAGAAGGATGCACACGTGTATGCAAACACAACCCACTAATTTGACACACATATCATCTCACACACACTGCTTCCCACACACACACACACACACACACACACACACACACACACACACACAC
>NW_022280065.1:3369053-3372363 GCF_004355925.1 Anarrhichthys ocellatus | reverse complement strand
ACACACACACACACACACACACACACACACACACACACACACACACAGAGAGAGAGCTAAGCCGCTTCACTGCAAATGTATACTTCAAATTGAAGCCTCCTACAGACAGTCAACCTCTTTCTCTTATCTCCTCTTTTCACACACAAACATGATCTTTCATCAGAAGGGAGGCAGACGGAGAACTAAACAGAATGAAATAATATCCAGAGAAACGCTGGAATGGCTTCAGTTCGGGCTGAAAGTAGCAAACTTTCATTATTGTTTGATCTGCAATTTATTACCTCAAGTACTCAATCAGCTGGTCTATAACATCTCAGAGAATAATAGTAAATAAATGCCTGTCTCAATTTCCAAGAGCCCAAGTTAACACCTTAAAGCCAACAGTCTAAAATCCAAATATGCTTATTAAACAATGATATTAAATACAGAGAGGCAACAAAAGTAATACATTTGAGATTCTGAACTCCCAAAATGTTTGGGACATAACAAATCCTCCTCCTCCTCATTACCGACATCATCGTAATTGTAACTACATTAATCAACAATCCTTTTCTATAATACTTCTTTAAACCACTTCCTCCACCTTCTTATTATCAATACTTCTTCTATACTGTAAGTCAGACAGTAAGAAACCAAAATGAACAAGCACACTAGAACTAAACCATTAGATACACACAAACTCAGTCATTGTTAAGCACTTAAAGGTGGTTTAAGCTCATGCATACATGTTTAAACACACATCCTGAACATACTTTGACACATGCATACACACACAAGTACAGTGCACACACATGTATGTTTTTTTAATCTTACCATGGTATAGTCCTTCCATTTAAAGTCCCAAAGAGAAGAGAAGAGAGTAATCCCCCCTGACAGACTGCTAAATTGGGAAAAGCCCAAATCCCAGGCTTCTGTGGTCTTTGGGCGAGTGTGGAGATGTGCTAGCCAGCTAACTCAGTAATGATGGCTAATGTCGGCTTAATCTCACTACCCTCCTCCTCCTCCTCCCTCTACTACTACTACTGCTTGTACGCTGACTCTCAGATGCACAGTGGCATCTGTGGGAGTAGAGAAGGGGAGGGAGGGAGGGAGAGAGAGGCTTGTAGGCAGCTTATGGCTGTGAAAGGGGGGAGGGAGATGCAAAAGGAGGAAGGAGGAGGGGGTGTCTTTGTCTCCCAGGAGAGGGATGGAGGGGGAGAGAGGGAGCCAGATGTACAGGAGGAGGGAGGGAGAGCAAGGGAACGAAATGATGCAACAACTTCATGAAAATAAGTGAGAAACAAGGAAGTGAGGACGCATAAAAAACAGAGAGAACAACCAAACTATATGGGGACAAAAAGAGGAGAAAGTGAGGAGGAAATGATATAGGGGGAGAAGACAGAGAGAGACAGAGAGAGGGAGAGAGGTGTTGCCTTTGGCTGTTCTGCCTCTCTCTCTCTCTCTCTCTCTCTCTCACAAATGCACCCCCGAGGAGCTACTCAATTAGTCATAACGCAATATTCTCAACTCAACGTTGTCCGACAGAAATCATCAATCTTCAGAACAAAACCACGGTGGGAATAACAGTCAGTTGTTCCACTGACTTTGTGTGGTGAGGGCTGCACATTTAACCCAATAATACTGACATCAGATCGCATGCAGGGATACATAGAGGGAGCTAAACCCAACGGGATGCTTCAGAAGTTCAATAAAGAATACACGATTAGTTGAAAAACACAGAAGATAAGTTTTAGGATGACGATGTTTGGTCCGTGCAGAATTTCACTTTTCATTCAAAGTTTATTTTGCATCATACATGCAGCAGATTGATTATGTACATCAAACTGTCTAATAATAACACATATAACACATAATAATATCACAGCATGGCGTGAAAGTATGAAAACAATCAGCAAGCTCTGGCGTTTTTATTGTTTCAAACTGATTGTAAAGAATAAAGACGGGAGACAATGATGGTTGACGATATAAAACACGGGTTAAAACCGTGAGTGTGTAAGAGAGACAGACAGAGAGGTGCTGAGGAGTAAAGCAGATTAATGGAGCACTGGATTAGGAGGCCAAGGAGTCACACACACTTAAAACACCCCTAGTGCACTCCGACTCTCATTTAGAGGGAGGATCTACACTCTCATATGCTTGATGAGTTGGCGTGTTAACGTCGCCCTCTAGTGGTTTCAAGTGATGTCGTCTAGAGAGAGCAACCCTGTCACGATGTTCCCTAAATATAAAGGATTAATGTGACGCTCTGCTCGGCCTGAACATGAAAACATGAATAAAAAAAAACAGCTCATTGTCCATCAATGAGTTACACTTTGAGAAAGTAAACAAAGCAGCCGCCTCTGTTTGTTTATTACCTGATAAACTTCATAATGCTGCAACTTATTAGAGTTCATAAACTATCCAAACAGCAAGAATAAAGTTATTATTAACATGGCCTGTGATCGTGTTCTTGTGTTTGCCATTGCTGACATTTATTTTAAAATACTTTAAAAACAAGGAAAACATTTAAGCAGACGAACAGAGACAGACAGAGAGAGGAAGACAGACTATTCTTCAATGAACCTTTGTTACGACAGAGTCCCTGCTGGTGACTAATGACACACACACACACACACACACACAGAGAGGCATTATACCCACATCTGACCTCAGCAAAACTAGTTAACTGACACACCAGTCAGTGAATGTGTGATGTCATACCTATGGCTCGTATCCAGGTGTTTCACTGCTGATCAGTGTGTGCATGTGTGTTTCCCTCTGTTCTATTATGACTGCAGCTTGTGTGTGTGTGTGTGGTTGTGCATGAATCGAGAGAAGAGATGAGGTCATTTGATTGGTCAAACAGACACCTCTCTCTCCCTCTCTCATATTCAGTACAGACATGAGATCGATCTTCCCATACAACTCTTATCTTCTATTTCCCAAAATGTTGAACTATTCCTTTAACTCCAGAATCACTAATTCCCTAACTTCATTCTGTGTCTTGGACAAAGTGCCTTTGGTGTCTGAGACATATCCTGAGACGTAACAAATGGACAAGCACAGTACGGTGCAAAACAAACCCACCACGAGGCTACCGGTGATCTAAGAGAACATTGATTCTCACATCTTATATATGCTCACGTACAATGATAATGTTTTAGTGTGTGTAAAAATCTAGGGACATAGTGCATCTTGGGACAATTTCCTTTGGCCTCATCTCTCTATTTTGGTTTTTCCTCCCTCTTTTCTCTGCCCAGCTTTCTTCTCCTCCCACCTCTTTTCTCTCTGTGTCTGTATGACAAAGCCCAACAATTACTTCTTTCTCCGT
>NW_022280065.1:3359494-3369043 GCF_004355925.1 Anarrhichthys ocellatus | reverse complement strand
ACACACACACACACACACACTCCTTTTCCTCCACAGCTGAAACCACATGCAGGAGGATGCAGGGGAATAATTTCCACGGAAGACACAGTGGAAGCTAAATTTATAAGATGCATACATTCACAGCTAGCATGAACACACACACACACAAAGTTACAGGTGCAAAACAAAGTTCACCATTTGCTCCATTCAACTGATTTTTTTTTTTGCTGTGTGTGTGTGTGTGTGTGTGTGTGTGTGTGTGCGTGTGTGTGTGTGTGCGTGCGTGCGTGTATGAAGCGGCCGATTGTCGCGTTAAATAAATGCCGCCGTGTTTGGTCGGAAAACAGCAAACAACTTCTTTAAAAAAATAAATATTCAAACTGAAAACTCAAGAAGAGAGTTGTTGTCTTCCCATCGGGACGAATAATTTAATTTGGTTTGAATGAATTCCTCATGACACGCATATTAAGGAGACACATAATCGTATTCAGGACCGACATACCTCCACACACACACACACACACCTGCAGCGATTGCTAATATCACTAGTCGGAGTCATTATGAGTCACAACACACATACTGCGATCTACAGAGACCAGACTGTTGTCTTTGTTAGTGTTCCCCTCTTTGTCTTTCTCTACAGTTGTTCTGTCCTTGTCTGCTCATCCATTGGACAGAACGAACTTGAGTAGAATATATACACACACAAAAAAAAACCTAAAAAACCCTAACCCTATCTGCTGCCATGTAAATGAATGCTCCCGTATGATCTCTGAGTGTAGTCAAGTGTTTCTATAAATACAGGGCTCCTGCACTGCTCTAAAATTTACACACACACAGACACACACACACACACCACTACCATGCCTGTATTAGCCTGCTGTAGACCAGCCAAAGGTGGAGGTATTTACTCTCTGTGAAGCGCATTAAGTTCTTCCTTCCAACTTACTGACATCCATCACAAAAGCCTCAATTAAACATTTCAAAATAAGAAAACACTAAAAAGTAAAGTAGAGGGTCCATATGAAGGCATTTCCCAAAGATGATGCATGTCACAAATTGAAGCAGAACTACATGCTTTTGCGCTTTGTTTCTCGCAGTAATGACATGTTTCTACACCAGATAAAAAGATTACGCTGCATCCATTTTGGTCCTATGAGGCTAAATTAGTAGACTGTGGTTGTAGTTCACCGCAGCGTTCAGACAAAAACATGGACGGGACGAGTTTCAATGATAGCAGACAAACTTCATATCTATTCTAAACGCACTTAAAAGGCTGTTTGCTATTGTTCGTATGGATTAATAAAAATGGGATCAGTAAGTTGTCACTGTCCGTACAAATTCACCATCAAAGATCGCTGACAGAAGCAGTTCTGCAGGTGTTGTGGCACTCGGTCACGGCAAGTGAGCTGAATGAATGAATGAATGAATGCTGCTGCAGTGGAACTAAACACTCATCAAGTGGATAAGCTCATTAACGGTGTGAGCCTTGTTTGCTCATTAAGAAATACCATGTGAGACCTGTAGCAAGCTCTGCGGATATAATTTACAATCAATGACATTTAGATTAATGTTTTAAAGGTGAGACGATTTAGCAGCGTTTTGAACAAGCATTTAGGAAACATCATTAAAACTCGCTCGTAGTGGAGGAAGTAGTGTCTGCAGGACGTCATCCCGGGACAGATTTTCTTCTCAGAATTAAAAAAAATAGCTATTCAGATGTACAATGTGTTTGCATTTTACCTACAATGTACCAAACTGTGACTGCGATGCATCCACAACCCAGACCATGACCCTGAAGGAACTTTGCATCCCCCACACTAACAGTCCTGGATCCCAGCGGTAAACTAAACGCTGCTTTAGGTTCAGCTTGTCCACGGAATTGCAAATATAAGTGTGCAAAACAGCGCTCCTATTAGTATACTGTAGGTCTGAGGCATCAGTAGCCTCAGGATACTGCAACTCATTAGCATTTTCTTGCATCTTGAATATGAAGTGGAGGCAAATCAGGCTCCAGCAATCTTTCACCATTTGGGAAAACGCAGAAACACAGAGCAGCATGTCTGTGAGATGGTTCACTTAAACTTTCTCGTATCTTATATCCCTTTAACCATTGTGTTCTGTGAGAAATTAGATATATAATGTTAGGGAACTTTAAGGTTCTCAAGAATAAGAATGAACTACAGCAGCAGTCTGTTTGTGTTAGCAGAGGCCTAAAACACGTGTTTTCCATGGATTCGATTAGTGGATTCATTGTTTCCTCGATGAAATGTGAAAAATGTCATCACGTGTTCTGGGGACCCTGGCTTACGACGTCTTCAAATATCTTTGTTTTCTCTGAGCAACAGCCCCAAAACCACAAATATATGTTATAATAATATGATATATGCAACATTAAGCTGAGACAAGCAGCAAATCATCACATTTGAGAAGTCAGAATCAGTAAATATTTGCTATTTCAGTCGACCGACCACCTGAAACAATTGATTGTTGCAGATTATTACGAACTAATTCATATTTTGACTAATTATTTCAGCTCTAAAGTGCAGGATTACAATTGTGGATGAATATAAATAACTTATACAACATTGATATGCACCTGATTAACCAAATAATAACAGCAACATGAGAGGGAGTCTCATCATATCACACACCTTATTAACACCGTTATGTAGCCTTAAATAACTGGGCCAATAGATTAGCTTTATGGAAGTATTCAGAGCACATAAGTGGTCCATTGAGGTAGAATGGAAGAGTTCAGTTTGTTTGGGGGGGGGGGGGGTCAAGGTAACCAAACAGCCTTGAAGTCTTGACTCAGAGAACACAAAAAATCCCTTGAAATAGATGTTTAATTTAGGAGCTACATGTAGGTTAATCCGCTACACGCACATACTTGCCATAAATTGGAGTTAATGTTTCCTCACGTTCATTCCGTGTTAATGTGGAGACCAGTTTTGGTGGCAGTCGGTCACTCTTCAACTGCTTCAAATTACTAAAAAGCTGAACTACGTCCTAGTTAAATTGCTTTAAAGCGAAGCTCATTTATTAGTTATTTCCCAAATGAGAATGGTTTGAACACTGGGGAAAGGAAACAGCAAAGTTAACGTTAATGCCAGCCAGGGCGAGCGTTGAACAAACCGCATCCCATACTTTCTTTTAGCTTTTGAAATAATCCACAAAACACACAATATCACTCACGTTGACTTGTTCCAGGGGACGTCCGACAGGTTTGTGTTTCTTTACCGGCGGGAGAAGCTGCCAACAGTCGGAGAAGAGTCCGTTATTTTAGTTGTGGAGCTAAGGGGTAGATATAGTTACTGTTTTTTTTCGCTCATGCCTATCTCCCCCTTCTCCCTCTCCCGTCGCCTGTTCCTGCTTCCCCTGTCCACATCCAGCATTCCAATATGGCCGCTGCTGGGAGCGACACACACACACACACACACACACAGAGAGAGAGAGAGAGAGAGAGAGAGAGAGAGAGAGAGAGCAAACTACTCCCTCAGAGGAAAGCCCGGCCTCAGGCACAGCACACAACAGCCCATGAATGAATGAATGAATGTGTAGGTAGGACTTACTTTACATGTTCAAACTGTAGTAAGAGCAGAAGTAACAGAAAAGTACAAAGACGAGTTATGCATTCAAACTCTCACCAAAGTTAAATAAAAGTATAAGCATCAATACATCCTTACAGTACCGAAAACATTATACAGAATAGCCTATTTCAGAATAATGTGCAGTGCATTTACATGATTGTATTATAGTTATTGATGCGTTAATGTGTACATCACTTTAACGCTGCAGCTCTGTGCACAGGTACTAAGACGACACCTCGTGGCCACTACCTGTTACTGCAGTAGTAGTGTTTAAGTATAGGCTATAACAACACAGACCTCTACACACATTATCGGTTATAACTCTTTATTCTGCTTTGTGTATGAAGGAGACATCCGATCACCAAGGCACATTATAGCATAGCAAGAAAAGTGTTCAGTTTGCTGAGCTGCGATCGTTATCATTTTTAACTCTGATGGCACATCTGTTTCAGAGCTATGAGACCAGTAACGTTACTGGATGAGACATGGGGCTTCAGATGATGTGAAAACTGTGCCACCGATCTTTTTAATGTTATTGTATTCACGGACAATCTCAAAATAAAGTTCCTCCATGAAATGAACCTCCATTATTGTTCTCTTTATTCCATATTATTTACACTGAAAATGAAAGAGATGTTTCCTATAAAGAGAAAAAAAATATTTGTGTAACTTTTTCTGCATTCTAAGGTTTCTCCATCCATCTCATCACCTCCCTTTGTAGCTGCAAGGGCCACTATGGCACCTTTGCTACTCTCAAAATGTCTTCTTGTTTTAAAGTTTAGAGTCTATCTCTTTAAGATGCAGCAGGTCAGTGACACAAGAATGGAACAAGAGGCAGAACTGGCAAAGCAGCAGAGGAGAGATCTGTTGTGCAGGATTCAAAGTTCTTTAGTCTGAGTTAAAGCATATTAGAACCCAGGTGATAGACGAGGCTTCTTTAGGCGGGCTGGATCTCAGCATGTTGAGATGTGTCGGCTGGCAGTGGGTCTTTGAGTGCTTAGGGTTGTAGAGAACACGGTTAAGTGTCAAAGTCCCAAATATAACAGCTACTTCTTCTAACTTCTTCCTGCTATCTTCTTTAAAAGGCTGCAGTGTTTGGTTGGCTGGAACAGCAAACCTCTCTCATTTTCATACACTATCTCGATTCTTTCATTTAAACTTCTTTTAAAGAATTAATACTAGTTCATTTGCAATGTATATTTAATTCTTCCCTACTTGAAAGTCGGGCTACCTCAGCTGCAGAACAGAACCGATGAAACAGTTTGATATAAATCACTGAATAAAACCTGATCAGTTGCATTACAATAAATTAAACAATTACACAACAGGTGACAACCTTGTTGTCATGACATGTGAGGTATTCAAACACTGCAATAGACTACATATGCATAATAAATGATTAAATCCTGAATTAGATTCAGTATTATTGCCTAAATGGCCCCCAATTACAATCAGACGTGACCTGGGCTGGGGGAGAATAATAGAATAGGAGAAACACTCCTACTTTTAAGCATAAAGAAGGACTTGGGATATTAATAGATTTTTGGATATTCGTACAGGAATACTAGTGGAATATTCATTTTCATGAGCCAGGTAAACAGCGGTGTAGGAGTATTGTCATTTTCAGAAGAAGGCCAAAAAACATATTTGGTGCATAAACGTAGTCAATGTTAAAAGTATGATAACAGGAGTTTTTGGTCTGAGTGTTGAAACCTCCAGAAAAATAAGCTGTGCATGACACAGTGTACTTAGTCTCTGTGGCTCTTATGTCTGTGACTACAGGATGAATACTGGCCCTGCTGGTGTATCTTCTACTGTTGGCCAAGGTGATACAAAAGATGAGGAAAAGTTCTTAACTGTCGATGTCGTGTTGGATCTAGTGTCAAGCCTGCTTCAAAGAGTGCAAGACTGAAAAGCTGGAGTTTGAAAGTCACACCGTCAAATCCAATTGTAGTCTGGAAACAAAATGCAGCTGGTGGGTCACCATGTCGAAGGAGCCACCAAGCTCTCTGTCCCTGGGCCTCTTCCTGTGTGGCTGGCTGGCCCGGGATTCTTCCTCAGAAGGGGTCAGAGGTCAGTGTACTGACTGTGCCACCTGTAGTAGATGTCAGGTTCGCTGCAACAACCAGGGGCGGACTAATTGAGTGCCGGCCCTGGAGTGCAGCATCCATTACACTGTACCACTGCCAGGTGGCAGCGGTCCCACTACCAGCCTACTACCAGCATTAGTATTAGCATTAGCATTCTTTCATTCTCATCACATGTTTGTGTGGTAGTTTTGGGGCAGGTTCTCATATTTAGTTTAAAAGACAAATACAAAGTAAAATATTCCATTCTAACAACCAAAATATGAAACAATTATAAACAGTTGTAAAGAGAAAACATCACAGCTACTTCATGGCTTGTATTTGTGTAACATTTGTGTAATAATAAAGCAGGCTGCATTGATTTATCTGGTAATTCAATAAGTTATTGTTTCATAAAAATCGCATAAATGTATTTTTTAATTGATGTCTTTTCATGTAGCAGTAGACAAAACTCACACTAGATGGCGCCGAGGTACTCTTTAGCCAGATCCCTGAAAAAAACTTTTATTTTGAAAAGTGGGAAGTCCAGAAAGTGGCGCTGCCAGTGGTTTTAGTTTGACAGACAGCGGTGAACCACACTGCAACAGTTAGAGACGGTGCTGGACTTGGTGCTGCAGCGTTTAGACTTGCTCACAGAGTTATGACAGCAATCTGCAGCTACCGTCTTGTGTGTGTGACTTCACCGTGTGTCCAGTGGAAATGATCGAGACAAGTTAAGGTCAGTCTTTGATTCTCACGTTGCTGTGTTAAGAGTTTTGCTCAACTGATAAGTCAGTTTCATTGTCCATTGACAATCTTTACGATATTGCCATGCTCCTATTGCTGTTTTATTGCTGTCTGTGTGTTTACATTAACGTCACTGCTGGTGACAGACTTCTTAGATATCTAAGGTAGAATTAACGTGATCATAACTGTTATGCGTTATTGAAATAAAAGGCTTTTTTTTTTTGGTTCAAAGTGTTCCCAAGGGAGGAAAGAGAAAGCAGTAAAAGACTTTAAAGACTGTCTTGGTAATATATGCCTCAGTCATTTCCTACTGCATGCAAATGTGTCCACTGGCTCATGTCATGAATGATGAGCTCAGGTTTTCTCACAAACCAGCCACAACCTTGTAAATGTTGTCTGGTTCCCATTAAAGGGACATGTCACCCATTTTATGAGCTCACCCTCTTCCTGTGTCCCAGAACAGCTCTTGTGAACATGCACTGCTCCATTTGTGATTTTCACTGGGATGTGAGGTCAGAGGAATGAACATATGGTCCAGTTTAAGTTCAAACGCTAGTGTCTGTTAACAGGTTTCAACATCATTGACCTATTTACTGTCCATGGGACTGTGCCAATTTCCAATTTAAAAACTCCATCTGATTATACATTTTGAAAAAGTTGTTGCAAGTTTACAAACACTGGCTGATCTGTCCTGCAGACCTGAAATCACTACTTTTAAAGCTGGAGTAGGCAGGTTAACCTTTCAGCTTATTCTAAGTCAACCCCAGGGTAGGCAGATTTCTGGAAAAGGGAAATAATAAATAAAATAAAATGCCAGAATAAAAAAAACAGCCTTCATCCTGCACCAGTAGCTATGTTGCTAATAGTTTGGTGTTCTGCTAACCATAGCCGTGAGCAGAAGGCTAATCTATTAGCGACGTTTTCTCTTCATCTCTGATACGCTTCATCAATATTGTCAGACTCTCATTTTGATAAGTCTGTTTTCCTCGGTGCTTTGCAGTGAAGGCAGCTGTTTGCAACGGTGGAATAGCAACTTTTTCCGCAGGATATTCTGCCTTTTAATCAGGCTTTCACCAGAGGGATGTGCACATTCATCTGCATTTTGCAGAACAGCCAATAGGAACTTCCCCTCTCTGAAACGACCCAATGATTGGTCAAAGTCTCCCGTCGCATGCTTGATTATCTAAAGACTAAAAAACAGACACAAGAGGAGGTGCAGTAGTCTAGTTTTCTCCCAGGCCACTTGAATTCCAATAAGCTGTGAGGTTATTATGGAGTTTTTGCTCTATGATGCCAACAAATAAACTGCCTACCTCAGCTTTAACCACTTCCATTATGGAAGCGGCCCTCTTTTCCTCTTTTCAGTTCTATAAAACAACAAAACCTGCTTACCAGCAACTGCTTGGTGAAATTGTTGTCGAGTGCATCAATGTAGCTTCCTCTCTAAAATATATGCAGACAAACTTGTTAGTTAAAGCTCCTGGACAGCCTCTACATGTCTGCATGGAGGCTACCTCCTCAGTCTCACATGCATGACATCTGCCTTTTATTAAGTGTGTGTGTGTGTGTGTGTGTGTGCGCGCGCAACAGACTGTCCTGCCAGTTGATCTGTGTGAGATAGTTCTAAAACTGCTATGACGGTAGACATAGATTGAGTTTATGAGAAGTGTAAATGTACACGCGCTCCTACACACACATGGTTTCCAAAATTAGGGGTTTTCAGGGAATAAATGACTTAACTTTGTGTGTGTGTTTCCGTGACACAGCAGGGTTGTTAGTCAGAGGCCAGAATGGCCCAAAGGCTGAGAAAGAGAGAAAGAAAGCAAACAAGCGTGTCGAAGGTGAAGAAAGAAAAGCTAGTCAAAACAGAAAAGAGGACAAAACGAGAGAACAAGTACGGCTTGAAAGAGGAGGTGAAAAGTAGATAAAGAGCAGAGCAGGGGGGTGATATGAGAGAAGGTTAGGGAGAAGAGAGGAGGAGAAATGAAACGCATGAAAGAGAGGTTGAGAAAATGTAACAGAGTGCAGTTTTGTCTCTCGAGCCAACTAATGGAAGTCATACATTGTAGTTGCGGATCTGCCTTACGCATATAGGTAGGTAGGTTGATTTGTAAGGACTTAAGGGGCGATGATAGACAAACAAGTCTTTGTGTACTGTAACAGGTTATTTTTGTCATCGGGTGCGTGGAAAGTAGCTCAACCAATTTCAAAAAGATTACATGTTGTGTTTCGGAGGAGAATACACACAAAAGGGCACGGAGGTTTCCTTATTTAAAACCTCTGCACTAACCCTCCATATATTAATTTTAGATACCTCTATGTATAGTGTAGTTCCATCTTATCTACAAAGGGCACTGTGCTCAGCTGACATATCTTTGATGGTTAATTCTAGCGTATTTTCAGAAGGCTATTAACTTGATTTAACTTTGAGAAAGATGGGCAGAAATAGAGACATAAGAAAGAAGGAGACAGCCTTAACATCAACCATTTTAGTGTCACATTGTTAAACGTTGTGATAACTAATCATATAACGTATACTGGTTTAAAGTATTTCCAAAACGATTTATTTGGAACTCAACAGATGTTGTTTTAGGTACAGTTCGGTGTAGTAACTTGGTTTTCCCTTCTTTGATTCTGATTCTGATGACGAATCTGGTTTACTGCACCAGTGACCAAACCCTAACATCTGTTTGTTTGAGTGAGTTAGATGTTTAGTACGTATTTGTGTCGGAGTGTGTATGTGTGTCAGCACAGATCTGGAGGAAGTTGCCGGAACAGGGTGTGGGTGAGTTATCTGCTGGTTTTTACTTTTAGCTGGTGCTGTATTTTGCAAATTAGATTGATCAAGCTGTAGTTTTGTCATTTGGAAAACTCAAATGAGATCAGCGTCTGGTTTGGGAATGTTTTGTAAGTCATGGCCAAAATATGAAATCTTTGAACCATCACCACAGCCCCTTATTCTGCCATCTGCCGTCATTAATGTTGTCAGATTTTTACCAGTGGTTCTTTGTAAATACAGTAAGAGTTGGTGATGCATATAAAATATTTTAGCGCAGTATGTGTAATATTTATATAAACACATTTATATGATGATGATCTCATCTTATCTAAATGCACTGTGTGTGTGTGTGTGTGTGTGTGTGTGTGTGTGTGTGTGTGTGTGT
>NW_022280065.1:3334074-3359484 GCF_004355925.1 Anarrhichthys ocellatus | reverse complement strand
TGTGTGTGTGTGTGTGTGTGTGTGTGTGTGTGTGTGTGTGTGTGTGTTTCTGGCAGTGTGTGTGTGTGTGTGTGTGATGGCAGAGCTCCCGTCTGGACTGCTGGAGGCATGTGTAGTGGTCGGAGCGCCCAGTGATAAGCTTCGAGACATATACCAGGTATGTACACGCTAAACACAAAGACAGATGGAAAACAACTGTCAAAAAATAAAAAAGTACGCAAACAAACCGATGTGGGCAGCATTTACACCTCGCATGCTTATTGTATCAACATCAACTCACAAGAGTGGCGACTACTGCGATCAGATTACTATTGAATGGACCGGTTGCACCTGGGCAGTTAATCTCCACGTATGAACAGAAAGAGCATGTTAACGACAGGTGTGCATAGTATCTAACACACACACTTTGAAATAGCGGTAAATAATGAATTAAGGATTGTGATATACCATATGTAGGATTAAGTTTAAGTATAGTAAAGGATACTGGAAACACTTGAGATAAATAGAGGATACATTAATGTGTACAGTGTCTTATTGGTTGCCAAACCTATAACTCTGAATATTTATAAGTGTGCCATAGTTTCATCTGCAGAGTAAGTTAGATGAAATCCCCCTGCTGGAAGCAGAGGTACTGCAGGTCCACGCCCCGCCATTTGTTTCCAAGGAGACCAACTCCAGCCAGTTGATTGGACCGTCTTTCAGTCGTGTCCAGAGGAGGAGGAGCTTTATCAAAAAGGTAAACAAAAGGATAATTCATATATTAATGGTCAATTTGAAACAGTTAACAAGTGGATAAAGGATTGGGTGTTTCAGATCACATTTAGCAGGCATCTTTGTTGATCACTTTCGGAAATAATCTCCATATTTGTTGTTTTTCTGATCGTTTGCAGAAGAGGCGAGATCGTGCTGCAGAGGTGTTGCCTAATGGAGAAACAAGCAATCATACTGAAGCGTCCTCAGCAACAGAGGACATCAGTGTTCCAAAGGATCTGGACCTCATCGCCTTGCCACAGCTCTGCTTCCCTGGTACCGTGTGTTTCCTCTGTGACAAACTTAACATTTCCATGTTTTGAATTGAGTAACACAATGGTGCAAAATCTATTTGTTCTATAGTCACAACAGTTTGTTATGTTTCCTCCGTATGTCAGTGGCCATGTCGAGCAACACGTTTTTACTTTTGCCTATTCTGCTGTGCTTACATCTTCAGTGCATGGCATTACATGTCCAAACCTTGATTTCTACTGATCTAACCAGACAATGTCATGAGGTGACTGATCTTGCACTATGGTTACCATCATAGATCACCATCATGGATTGCTATCTCACTAGAAGTCCGCAATGTAGATTACGCACCAAAACCACTCACTGGCATCAGTGGCATGCAGACTTGCACTGCCTTCTTACCCTTTAGCTATATGTCTTTTATTATAATGACAAAAATCTGAGTTTCCCAGACGTTATTGCGACTTGGATGTTGATAACTTGGAAGGAGGCCTCAGGCTTGGTCGGTCCAAGGGTCTCTGGGAACAGCAGACCAGACCAGCTGCAGCTAAGCAAAAGCCCGGGTGTGGTTTGTGGAGACTATGGAGAAGTACTTTTTGTTGACCATAAGGAAGTTCTGGCACACTGAAAGACTTAGAAAGGGAAAGCAGGCTTGCTCAGGCTGTGTTTAACAGGGGAGGAGAACTGCGGCCCCAGACTTGGTAAAATGTTGAGAGTTGGAAAGAGCCCTTTGAGTAACTCCTGAACCTGACCAACACGTCCTTTGTGCAGAGTTTGAAGCCACGGGTGAAGACTCCTCTACATCCCTGGCAGAAGTCCCTGAGGTAGTCAAAAAGCTTCTCGGCAACAAGGCAATGGGGATGAGATTTGCCCTGATGCTGAAGGCTCTGGACATTGTTTGGCTGTCTTGGCTCACACGCCTCTTCAGTGTCTCATGGAGAGGCTCTCGATTTACCAGTCCATCTACGTTCTAACCGTCTCCTATGGTTATGAGCTTTGGGCATGCGATCGCGTCCAAAATGAGCTTCCTCCATAAGGGGGCTGGGCTCAGCCTTAGAGATATGGTAATGACCTCAGACATCCTTAGGGAACGTGGAGTAGAGCGGCTACTCCCTAAGGGGCCAGCTGAGGTGGTTTGGGCATCTAATCAGTACGCCTCCGACGGTGGATGGATGGATGGATGGATGTTTATGTGAATTTAACTCCTATATGACATTAACGTGGCATACAGTTCAACACTGCTTAGAGACTTCTTGGTTTTCCTTTGGATAGGTGGTCTTCAGTTAGCCAATGAGCAGAAAGAAGACAGTTATCACTTCCTGGTTTTTACCGACCTGTTTGGGAACCGAACCCATGGAGTTGTCGTGCAGTACTACAGAGCTATACAGGTACACACACACACACACACACACACACACACACACACACACACACACAGAAAAACATGTTGAATCCAATGAATGTAGACAGTTGTTTCTCATTGGCTGTCTACCCTGTCAGTCCTGTCAGGAAGATGCTGTCCAGAATGGCCACAGGTGGAATTCGTCAAAGTTCCGCCTCTTCACACCTTTTGCTTTGTGTGTCATCTCCAAGTTCCCTTATTACAATGCTCTGAAGGACTGCTTGTCATGGTAATAATTTCTATTAAACACATAGAGCTGATGGATAACCTGACCACGGTTAAGATGATTTGATGACATGTTAAAACTGTCTCCCCCCCCCCCCCCCCGACTCTTCTTCCCCCGACTCGATTCTCAGTCTCCTGGTCCTGTTGCGGCCTACGAGACAAGCTGACTTTGAGGAGACCATAAAGGAATTTTCAGCCAAGCTGTCCCTGGTCCCTTTACCACCACCTGGACAGCTACATGTGGTCAGAAAACACTTTTTCTCTCCCTCTCTCTCTCTGTTGAGATATCTCTCACAAAGTTTCTCTCGCCCTCACTTTATCTGTATTTGTCTCTCTATGTGACCAGTTTCAATTGCTTGATCTTAATATGTGTGTGTTTCTGTGTGTTAGTCCTTCAACCTCCGGCCCATCCACGTGGTTCTTCCATCAAGGCAGGATCAGGACAGTCCCATTATCGACATCGACCTGCATCTTCCTTTCCTCTGTTTCACGCACACAACACTGCTCCAGGTAACGCAGCACACAGAGACTGCTCCTGCATCGCATAGAAACACAGGAAGGAGCCTGAAAAAAAAATGTCTTTGTTGAGGTAACTCCACGAGGCCCGTCTCTCTCTACAGGTGCTGTCCTGCATGCTTCAAGAGCAGAGGCTGGTCTTCTTCTCTGCTAACTGGGCCAGACTCACTCTGGTCGCAGAGAGTTTGCTTTTGTACCTGCAGGTCAGTGGAGGAGGAACATTGTGTCTTACAATTGCAGTATTTGATTTTTTACTTTGAAGAGTCATCGTGTAACATCCTGCAGCTTCCCCTGATCCACCTTTCATCTGTCGCCTGTTCCTCTGACTTCTCTTTCAGCCTCTGTCCTGGCAGCAGCCTTATGTTCCTGTCTTGGCGAGAGGAATGCTGGACTTCCTCATGGCTCCCACAGCCTTCCTGATGGGCTGTCACATCAGTCATTTTGAAGAGGTCGCCGCAGTGAGTACCGTTCACTGTCTACAAACTTTCTTATCGCCATCGAGGCGTACAGTCTTGTCTTTCTGACCTTTCATGCCCAAGATGATGGGTGGATTTTGGCTTAAGTTGATATCAAGTTAATGTCTAAACTGTTGCTCCTCCCTATACTAGGGAAGACATATTGTTCTTTATTGAATGGAAAGAATTTTTCCAGAATCAGTGGAATTAATGGATATATACATAGTGCTTTAACTCTGCAATAATGTCTTGGCTATTCCCCAGAAAGGGCAAGGCTCTTGGCAGTATAGTTCACATCAGGTTTATCATGAGTATTGTTAAAATTGCTTGCGTGGAATTCAACTGACCGGTCTTTTTGAAATTGTCTCGTTTGAGCTCGCATACAGTATTTAACAATAGATGATTCTCCACTGCATTCATCTTTATTCAGTGTCTTACAGAAGCTTAGTTCACATATTTAACAGTAGCTGCCTGTTAGTCTAACACATCAGGGCACAGTCAGGCTGTGTTGTAATGAATTGTACCCATTGTGTGTGTGTGTGTGTGTGTGTGTGTGTGTGTGTGTGTGTTTTTTTGCTTTGTATAGGAGACAGAGGAGCTAATTCTGGTGAATGTTGATGATGGCATCATTCAGCTGTCATGGTCTGAAACCATTGACCTACCAGCTATGCCTCTGGCTGCAGCCGAGAGCTTTATGTCAAGGTAACACAAAAAAAACCACACACACACACTGTAAAAGTAAACCGCTTTAAATTTGCTTCAATCGTGGCCAGAAACACAGTGTACCACCACTCTTCGGTGCAGGATTTAGGTTGACTAGAAATCATTTTGCCGCTTGAACCACCAGTGGAGTAAAGTTGGAACAGATTTGGAACTTAAATTAAATCTGCCTCCTAAATACCTGCTAAATCAAATTACAAAGAGAACACAGTTTACCAAAGAAAAGTCCTGTGAGTGTGTTCCTGTCTATCCGATTCTTACGTGCTTGGTGTACTGTGTGTGTGTAGGGCAGAGGGTCTCCAGCTTCACTATGACTTGGAGCTGTGTCATCTTGGAGCGGGCACTGATGCCAACGCACTGCGATGTCAACGCAGAGACTGGCAGACACGCCTCAACACACAGATCCAAAACATCGCTCTGGAACTCGTGGTCAACATCTTCAGGTAATGCTCTCTGAGTGTTTCATTTAAACTGCTGTGTTTAATTTACAAATAGTTGTGATCCTATGAAATATAGTGGTCAGTAGTTACATGTTCAGATATATTAGACTCATTTCAGTCAGAATGAAACCATTTCTCTCTGTTTCTGTTTGTTTTGTCTGATTGTTCCTCTTTCCATCTGTTGTTTGTTTTTTTTGTCAGGGACGTCCAGGACTTTCTAAACCATGAACACAGAGTTTTCAACAGTGAGGAGTTTCTGCGGACCAGGGAGCCAGCAGACCAGCTCTTTTACAAGAAGGTACACTCACACATTTTTACAAACAAGACACACACACACACACACACACGCACACAAAAACTCAAACTCTGACAATCTGTGCTGCATGTTTCTCTTTGTTGTCCCCAGGTATTAGACACTCATATCTTCCACTCATTCCTGCGAGACAGGCTGAACAGGAAACGGGACACCTTCAGCTGCATGGAGCAGAACACGCGTAACCATGCACACAGGTAGGATACCTGCTAGTGTGATGTCATAGCTGAGGGACCAGGCAACTGAGGGGATAAAAGTGCAAGCGGAGTAGAAAAATATGAGTTTGTTTCACACTTAAAACAAGTACATTTTAAAGATCTTCTTAATACATTTTCAGGTTACATGCTGAGTAGGAATAATTAGCATATTAATGGTTAGTGAAAATGATCATCAGTTGCAGACCAAAAGCAAGAAATACACATCTTTCATATCGTTTGCATATATTTCCATCCGTATGAACTAAGTGATTGAGTAATGCAGACTGTGTAGAAGACACCCTGAGGTGCTTTTCAAGAACCCTTCAGGTAATAAAGACACTCATGTAGGGAATAACTGGAATGGGAGATTTGTCGATAGCCAATTAAGTACTGTAAGAAAATGAATCATCTGGGTTTATTGCACAGCCAACGCCCATCAATGAAAATGGGATTGCCTTGATGTCATAATATAGGTATTGACAGAGATCATAACTAAACCTGTTTAAACATCATGTCTCCTCCGCGTCTTTCTACAGGAATCGTGCGATGACGGAGTCTCCTCGGCGTCCTCTCATGTCTGATCTGTCCAGGAGTGGCTACACCAGCTACACCAGCCCTAATGACAGGCTGAGCAAGAGGCTGGGAGCCAGCCTGCCTAACCTGGAGCAACCTGCCAATGACACTGTGACGTCCATCAGCTCCAACAGACCAGCCTCCCTCAGGAAGATGACGCTGGATGTCGGTCAGTACTGATGGACCAAATGGATTATTGGAGAGTCAATTAAGGGTCAAACTATTTCTAATTCCCTTTGTCACCCTCCAGGGTTGAAGTCTCCTCAGAAAGCGGTGACGGTTTTCCGCCTCCCAGAGTTCCCCCCTCCGCTGGCCTATCACTACGTCCAGAACTATTACTCTGACATGGTTTCCTCGCTGGGGAAGGCTATTAACGCTACACTACCGGAAGAGTCTGCTCTGATGGCAAGGTACTGTGAGGAGACATAACTGAGAATGCATATTTCCATATTCAATATCTGAATGCTCTTTGCTCTTTTAACTGTTTTTCATCAACAAATGCTGATAGAGTATTTTCATATTTTCTGCACTGTATTTGTGTGTGACTCACTCAGATCAATTGTTTTACTTTCTGATCCATGAACTTTAGACGGTGGCTCACTAAACCTTTAAAATAAAGCAAATAAAATGATCCTGCAGGATTTGCTGATTGCAGTGTGCACTTGACAGCTTAAGCTTCTGTTTAAACTGCAAACCTCAGCCAGCCCGGTTTCTAAAAACGCATGCTTCTCTGTCAGATTTCCTGCCGAGTCATTGTTTTTTTTTAAGGGAAGTAGTAAACTAGAAAAACAAGTTGTACGCCATGAGTTGTGATATTTAAAAAAAAAAAAAAAAAAAAAGCATTTATACTGTGGTGAGTGATTGTATCATTATGTGTGAAAGTTTAGAAATTGATTTGAGGATTGCTAAATTGTAAACCAACCAACGACTTCTAGACCACTAAATACCTCTTATCAGACACCTCACCCAATCCATCCGTCTGTCTTTCCAGGTACCACTACCTGCGAGGTTTGGTAAACACTGTGTCCAACAGGCGTCTGGATGCACTGGAGGACTTCCAGAGTCTGTATAAGACTGACTCCAACATCTTCCCTTCTCAGATGGTTAAGTCACTGGTTGACTCTCTGCCAGAAGCTGAAAGGTTACAGGTCAGTCCGTCATGAATGAGGACATTGTGTTGTACTCTGCTAGATGTAAATGCAGTTATCTGGATTCACTTCAGTTGATTGCATCAAGTGCACCTGATTTATATATACGTATATATCAGTCAAGTTGAGTTTACGCAATCTTATTGTTGTTGAGATGTACAACACATTAAATATCATCTGGCAAAGAAACACCATTTATTAGCGCTGTAATTAATTAATCTCTCCACAGGTGGACAAACGGCCAGAACTGAAACGGCTCATCAGCCGGGTCAAGAGGGACCAGGAGCGGGAACGCGCCCGCGACGACAGCGGGCTGGAGGAACATTCCGTGAAGCGCTTCAAGCTGCCGAAAACATACATGCAGCTGGAGGAGTTTGTGAAATGTATCCAGGAGTCCGGCATTGTAAAAGACCAAGGAACCATACAAAGGCTCTTTGATGCTCTAACTGTAGGTAAGTAGTGTAATGCATATGCATACATGTATGTGTGTGTTATGTGCTATTAATGCACATTTATGAGAGCAGCTCAGGCCTTTTTTCCGTTCTTTTCATCAAACAGGCTCTCCTGAAGAACTTTTCTTACTAACCCAAGTTGCTACCTAAACATACACACAGACACGAACACACACACACACACACACACACACACACGCACGCTACACTCCTCCTTCGCCCTCTTCCTAGGCAAACATTCATTCCTCAGGTTAATCATTACCTCGCCCCTTCTTGAAGAAGGAGAGTTGGTCATGCTGGGCTGTTTGGTGTTGCAGGCGTAACCAGGGCTCCAGTGGTAATTTACTGGCCTTTAGCTGGTGGCTAATGGCAAATATTACAAGTTGCATATGGTGATGAACTGATGCACTGAGCAGACTTGAACACTGTTTGTACATTGTAAACATTACGAGCAGCTACTAGTAACTAGTGCCTGCCAGCCTGAGTGCCGCAGTGACCTGACAACATTCCTGTTTTCTCAGATCGGGTATGTAAACGGGAAGGACAACATATTTGAGTCACATGAGCTATGGGCTGAATAATAAGGGGTATTTGTTTTTAATGTAAGATAAGAGCTACTAGGGAGGCACGGTGTTTTAAGAGGGGGAGGTGAGGTCATTTTTCAAAAGCTGAGGTTGTAGCCAAAATTGCCCCTCTGGAAATCTTTCCTCAGGAAGAAAGGTTGGTGTGAGAGCTTATCCTGCATCCACATTATGTTATCGGAAAAGGGGAATTTACATCCCATTTGGTGAAATGAGCAAACATCAAGTTTTCCTTTTCCTCTTCTGACCTGCTGGAGAATGAGATACAGACAGTGTGTCCAGAGTGTTGGACGCCTGGTTATAAGCTCCAAGAATCCAACTGCAGACTACTTGACTTCACTTCAATATGACTCATTGTCTTCATATCTATCGAAATAACACATGTTTAGATAGAGGTGAGATGTTAACAGAGATGTTGGACAGTTTGAAGTCATTGTCCTGCTGTGGTTATTTGAAGTCAGAATGAAACTGAATCTTTATGCTCAGTGGTCATTACCAGATGGCGGTGGCAGATGTTGGGTGCGGGGGAGTGCACAGACTACTGTGTTTAGTCATTGTTGAAATATACAGTGAAGACTACAACCCCCAGCTGCTCACTCTGCAGGCAAGCGGGAAGATTAGACTGCTTAGGAGGGAGTTGGCCTGGTCAGCGACCAGATGTTTGTGTGTGTGTGAGAGTGAGAGAGTATGAAGCTGAGCATTTCTATACACGTTCAGCTCAGTCAATCATTTCTGGGTAAATTAGGATCAGTATAAAGTTTTTCAGTGTCACAAGTCATACAGGACACCTAATGATGAAGGTGTGTGTTTGTTTGTTGCAGGTCATCAGAAGCAAGTGGGTCCAGATTTGTTTAGAGTCTTCTACACCATCTGGAAGGAGACTGAGGCCGAGGCACAGGAGGTCTGTGTGTAGGCTTAACTTGTAACAGACAACTTAATAAAAGGCCCAAATCTTGAATATATGGTTTCAACGGTATCAACTGCAGTGGTATTCACATTCACAGTGTAGAGGTGAAGTGGGACATCGACGGAAAATCAATCGCGTTGTGCTTGTCAGCTGATCATAATTTAAATTTGAAGCTTATTTTACGTCTGCCAACAGGCGTACATCAGGAAACATCTAGAACTGCGATGGTGTTGTTTTGCATTAGAGCTTGTAGTAGTTTAGTTCATTTAAAAATGTGTAGTTTGTTGAAAAGAAGGAGTTGATTTTGTTATTTTAACTGCAAACTGAATGAATATAATTTTTCCAACTCAATTTTTCATCAACTAAAAACCAAAAGAGCTTATAGAGATAGTATTCATTGCTAATGCTGATAAATTGAATCAATGAATTTGATTTATTTTGGACTTTTTAGGGTGTGTGCAGTTTTACAAATTGTGTTACTGTAACAATGCATACATGTGTTATTTTGAACATCCTTGAACATCAAGGCCAATAAAGACCCATACGGAAAACCTGCCGTTGAAAAGGTTTTTCCTCGACCAGCGGACAAGTCGGTGAAATCAGCTGACTGGTTGTTGTGTGATTTTCAGGTGCGCTTGCCAGCGTCCGTCTCGGAGCACATTGAGCCCAGCGAGTGTGTCTTCAAGCTGTCCTCCTCTGTCAAGACGAGCCGCGGTGTGGGGAAGATCGCCATGACTCAGCGACGGCTCTTCCTGCTGACCGACGGACGACCGGGATACGTGGAGGTGGCACAGTACCGAGATTTAGAGGTGAGGCAAAAAGGAAGGACAAAATGCCGTTTTGAGTCTCGAGTTTGAACTCTAGGTTCAGTCGAAGCATGTCGATCCTGCATCGTGATCTCGATCCTTTTCTCCCTCTCTTTTTCCTCTAGGAGGTGAAAGTGTCCTCGGCTCCCTTCCTGCTCCTGAGAATCCCCAGCCTGAAGCTGCGTGTTCAGGGCAGAAAGGAGGCGTTCGAGGCCAATTTGAAAACAGAGACTGAGCTATGGAACCTGATGGTCAAAGAGATGTGGGCCGGGCGCAACATGGCTGACCAGCACAAGGTAAAGCTGTCACTGAGGGGTGTGTACGTGTGTGCCAGTATATGAGCTGTACGTGTGAGGGGTGAATCGGAAAAGAGAGGAATAATTGCACGAGAAAGAAAGATAATTTGGTGAGTTATCATGTGCCTTTATTACTCATATCTTGGCCTTATGTAGGTTTATCTGTGTGTGTGTTTGTGTCCGTGTGTTTGTGTGTGTGTGTGTGTGTGCGTGCATGCACGCTAATGCCAGTCATTGTAAAGTTGACTGACCTTCGGTAGGTGTGGTTGAAATTCCCTGAGGCGTAAAGGAACACAAATACACACTTGAACAAAGAGGATTTCCTTTGTGAAACCAGATGATGTAACTGTAACACCTCTGTCTCTCACTCCTCTCATTTCTCTCTCATGGTCTCTCTCTCTCTTTTTTTTTTTTATACTCTCCGTCTGTCACGGTGAATAAGCCGCCGCATTATCAAGAAGTCTGGCAGCATTGCACCAAGATCTAAACCAAATAATCAAGACATCTTTATCTCTGATTTATCTCACCAAAGCCTGTTTTCATTTATTGTTTATTCCGCTATTCACACCCTAAAATCAATTTTCTAGACGTGCTTTAACATTCGTTTTTTAAATCTAGAATTTTTTTGTTACAATCTCATTGCTATATGCCTTTTTGTGAAGCACCGTCTACTTTTTTGCAAGGCGCTACATGTTGTGGTGTAATTGTGAATGGATCTTTGTCTCCAGGACCCCCAGTACATGCAGCAGGCTCTGACCAACGCCTTGTTAATGGACGCAGTGGTGGGCAGCCTTCAGAGCAGTAAGGCCATCTACGCTGCTTCCAAGTTGGCTCACTTTGACCGCATCAAGATGGAAGGTGGCGATGATTATTGTTGTAGATTCTGTCCTGTTTGCTTTACTTTTACCACCCATTTCATCAACATGGGAGGCATTATAAGCTCAGTTTGCTTTGATTCAGTTTGGATGCTTCTCTGATGCACTAAAACCTTTGTTATTCCTAATGTAGGCGGTGGTTAATGACTTGACTTTGGTTGCAATTTGCAGTCATTTAAGACTGTTTGGATTTAAGTTTTCCTCCATAAATAATGACTCATCAGAGGTTGTGTGGAGATTGTTATTGCTGTTTGGGGGTTTTCGGTGCATGTTTGTGCATCCACCACCTGTGAAAGGTTAGTTAATTCTCTTTAACATTGGTTTGTGTGTCTCTAGTGCCAATGATGGTCCCCAAGACAACTGCAGAGACGCTGAAGCACAAAATTAACCCCTCGCTGGAGCTCGCTGCACCTCAGGCTGTAGATGTACTTCTATACACACCAGGTAAAACCTGTAACCAGGTAATCTCCTCTGTTCTCACTGTCACTGCGCTGACAAATGTCAGGTTTCTCTCTCTCAAGGGAGTTTTACACTCCAGAGTTTCAACTGTCATACCAACACACGGTCACTGTGCTTTGTCATAGCCTCTCTCTCACTCACTCCGACATAAAATGACAGACCGTCATAAAGCTGCACACAAAGTTTCTCAACCTCCGGTCTCCTTTACAGGAAAACAAAAGGAAGTCAGCCAGAAATTTAGGAATAAAGAAGTTGGGAAACTTCTCATTAAGGTTAAGTTGTCATATAGACACAATTCAGCCTTTCATATGGGAGCTTTGAAATCATGTAAAAAAAAACAGAATAAATCAGATAATCCCGTTTCACAGACAGCAATAGTAAACATGTCAACATCAGGTGTGATGCCGTGCGTCTCTGGGAACAACGGTAGTAAACGGTCAACTTTTGGCCATGTTGTGGCTTGTAATTCTGCAGAAACACCTCTTAACTTCGCTGCACCTCCACTCCACAAGAGAGTAAAAGCAACAAAATCTCACTTAGAATGTACTCGTAGTAAAAGTCGCAGTGGGTTTATTTCATGAGATCTAAAATGCTCAAATAATTCAGGGACACAAAACTAAGTGAGCCCAAACCTTTTCTAAAACAAAGATTTTTATTTTAATCTGTCAACCATCAGGAAATCCCAGCCATCACATTTGACCTTCAAACACACGCATTGTTTACTGTTGTGTAGCCTTTAGAAACAGTCCTCTGACTTAACTATGCTGTGGGCAGACAGACTGGCGCATTACGTGGCAGGAAGACTGAGAGGAAAACATCTTAAAAAGAACTATAAAGCCATCGGCTTCAGTGGACCGACCATATGGGGCCACTTAGATGCCCGGCTGGTGGCAGACTGACCCCCGGCACTAACACACTCGCACTCACATATACAGACTCTGTTCAGCTCTTCTGTAGCAGTCAGTTCTCAAGATTGCTGTTGGTGAAAAGAACAAATCTGGCCATTCAGATCCCCCCTCCCCTGCCTCTCTCTGACGCTCCCGTTTCAATATAGGTCACTGAATTGAATTCCTGGCGTATGGCCAGTTCACTCCTACTTCTCTACCCGCTCTCTCTCTCTCTCTCTCTCTCTCCTTTCCCCTCGATGCCCCCTTCTGTCGCTCCTCCTGCGAAATACAGGATGTTAATTTCTTTTTCTTTCCGCCAGCGGTGCTTTTAAATAGCGCTGAATACGTTCGAGGATTTCTGGCCGTTAGGTGAAAGCCTGGGTGGAGTCAGGCAGCAGAAATACATAGTTTTGAACACGGAGTGTTTCCATTCCAACTGTCGGTTGACGTTCACATTTCCCTCTTGGCCTTGTGAAAGAGCAAACACTGGCAGCTGTAGGTCACGAGTGTTGCGATAAGGTACTGTGAAATGACTGGTAAATACTACATGTGTTTCAGGTCAGTTATGGGTGTCTGTGAGCATGGGGAAGGTGATGGTGTTTGATGCCTCCAGCTGGTCCCTCACACACACCTGCCACGTTGGAAATGCAAGACTGGTAATAAAAACAGACACACACACACACACATTGTACACACATTTTAAATTTAGGAGTTATGACAAAACAGAATCAGATGTTTCCAACCAAAAGCTCTCCATGTGAATTGGGAGAAGTACACTGAGTTTCTCAGAGCTATAAATACTTTGAATCTCTTTTTCACAATTCTTAGACTGTATATGATTTAGACAAAAGTTTGAAACATGGATGCATTTGAGAACTTTGGCATTATTTGAATGAAAAAAACACAACATAATACAAAATATAAAACGATAATACAGAATGTGTGTATGTTGCTCACAGTAAGATATTAAGATTCTAATTCTTTGGTAGTTCTTCTGTCTCTTGATGCTTCACTTCTTTGCATCACTGGACAAGATCAGCAACACATGCATACCACTGACATCAGATACAGATCAAACTCTTTCATTATTATCTTCAGAATTGCAAGCACATGTTCTGAGGAGTGTACAGTGTGTTTCGAATAGTTTTCATTCCCTCCAAGACCGAAACATTTTTTTGTGCAAATGTCGACTTTCACAACAAACAAGTGAAAGTTGGGCGGAGCGCCTTAAAGCTCGTTGGAAAATGTTCAACGTAAAAGAAGTTCACGATGTGAGTAACGTTTTAAGGCTCGGTGCTAATCACTGACCTCGACTCCAAGCGTGTGTGTGTGTGTGTGTGTGTGTGTGTGTGTGTGTGTGTGTGTGTGTGTGTGTGTGTGTGTGTGTGTGTCACACTACTCGGTCACGTATTAAAGCATTTGGACATTGCTCTTACTTCTACAGTAGTAACCATGTAAAGCATGACGGATGATTAAAATAGCAACTGATAAGAAAATAACAAGCAGCTTTTCTTTTTTACTTGTGGCTGTGCATCTTTATATGAATATTTTATTTCTATTTAATACATTTTTTTCCCCCACATTGTTTTAATTTGGTTAAGTTTAAAACTGTAGAAACAGATTATGGTATTAGATGCACTGCTGTAAAGAGGACAGTGTGTTCAGGAGCTAAGTTTTGTTTATTAGACAACGCTACCACCTAGTGGAGAATTAACATACTACAAAAATTAATATATAAATAAATAAATAAATATATAAAGCTTCAGGTGACGTTTTCAGATGTTTTGGTTTGGGCAGTCCAAAAACCAAGCACAAAACCCAGAAGTAGTCAACTTTCCTATCACATGAAATAAAGGAAATCAGCAAATACTGTATGTTGCCTCCTCTAAACAGCCTACTAATTCCTATTATTCATCCAAAATGGTTCCATGTTTAGTCTTCAAACCTATGGTTCACTCATGTGTGTAGACACCTGGTTGTTCTCCGTAGCTGTGTGAATTCTGATCGGTGGCGTGTCTTTCTCTCTCTCTGTTTTCAGAACTGCATGCTCGGAGTTGATAAGGACCAGGTCTGGATGGGCTCTGAGGACTCTGTTATCTACATCATCAGCATGGTGGCCATGGTCTGCAACAGACAGCTGACTGAACACCGGGCGGAGGTCACCGGACTGGCGCTCGACACTGAAAAATACAGGTCACACACACACACACACACACACACACACACACACACATAACTTTGACGAGCACTATTTCACCAAGTGTCTATTCGATGTATATGTTTGTAGTTAATGTAGGTGCCCTGTCTTTGTCCGACCTGTAACACGTTCATATGTTATTCAGCCAGAAGGTGGCGTACTCCTGCAGTGCTGAGGGAACCGTCATGGTGTGGGACGTCTCAACCCTCCAGGTCAGTTTCAAACCAACACAAACCAACCATTGATAATTTGATAGTTTACCGGTTAATTTAAGGATTACATTTTTCATTCAACCATGTCATCACAGCAGCTGCCGATGACTGCTCGTCTCTGTTCTTCTTTCTTTCCTGTTTCAAACGGTAATGGTTCACTTCATACTTATGGTTTTTGTGTCACCAACCACTCAGGTGAAGAGGCACTTTCGCCTCTCATGCGACCGCCTGCAGTCCGTCTACAGCTGTAACGGGACGCTGTGGTGCTGTAAGTCTCACGCTCTCTCACTGGAACATTACAACAGCAGACATGAGAGGCGATTCTGTGCAATCAAAAAATCTCTCTGTCTGTCTTTATCTGCAGCTTCCAGGGACATTATAATGGAGGTGTGGAGGAACGGTTCATTGAAACAACGTCTGACTCTACCAGAGCAGCAAAAAGGATCCACAGCTAAATTCAGCTCTGTACTGCTGTTGCCTGAGGTACCACACTCACACTTTGCTCTCTCTCTCTCTCTGTCTCTGTGTATTGATGTGTTTTGTATTTGAGTGTGACCCTTTTTCCTCAATGTGTTTGTGTGTATGTTAGAAGGAGGAGCTGTGGAGTGTTTGTGTGGACTCAGGAGAAGTGTGTATCTGGCACATTAAGGACACTACCAAACCGTATCACCGTGTGGCTCTACAGGACTGCACCGGATGTCACTGCATGATCAAAGTTAAAAACCAGGTGAATACACAGTACTGATGAACACAAACAAAACACTTTAAATCGCCTAGGAATGCATTACAATCCCTTTTTCTCTCCAGGTATGGGTCGGCGGTGTTGGCCGTAGAACCACCAAAGGGAAGATTTACATCCTGGACACGGAACGGCACCAGGTGCTGAAGGAGCTTCACGGCCACAACGACAAGGTGACGGCGCTCTGCTCCGCGGAAGACCGGTACGTCCTCAGCGGAGCTGGCAAACAAGACGGAAAGATCGCCATCTGGAAGGTGGAGTAGACTTGACTCTCTGGAAATGGACTCATTTTTAGAGTCGGAGCCATCGCTCTGCTTGAACTGCTCTGGGACGTCCTGCGAACTGACGAGTTTTAGAATCCGCAAGAAACGGGAGTGAAGGTCTGTGATTGGAAAGCGGATTAAAAATCACAAATCCCTTCAACTTGCCTCTGAGTCTCATAGATGTGAAGGAATCACATGGTGATCATGTGAAGCACCAGGTTTACATGTATTGTCACCAACTGACAAATACTAAACAGTACTAACACGTTATTTTTCGGGATCATGAAGGACGAATAAAGACTGAAAAAAGAGAAGTGGCCACAATTTCTGCTGGATATTTGGGTTTTTATCCAAAGTGCTTCACTTTTGCTGAAAGTTTTTACATTTCTTTATTGTCATACCATGCCTTATTTAATGCTGCACCCTATCTTTTATTGAATATGATCACACTTTTTATTATGTGGGAACATTGTGTGACTGAGCATCACCTCCAACTGTGTTTTTTTGAGGCGAGTTTCCACAGCTCAAAGGAGTCAAACTACCCTGAAAACAAAACTCATATGATTGGAGATTTCACCGTTATGTTGGAAAGAAAGTGTTTATTTTGATAGAGGGTATTCTTTAATGGACGATGTATGGCGGAGAGGGACGGGAAATATGATGAAAGGGGATACGAAGTCGGGAGCTGGACTCAAACTCATGACATGTGAGACATGTGTGTTTCAGAGCAGCTCAAGAGGAACAAGCCTAGTCCTGGAATCTGATAAAAACACACAAAATAAGGACCATCCCCACAGTGTTTTTCTTTATCAAATACTTACCTCATTTTTAGACAACGTTTTTACATTTTCTCTATTTATTTTCCTACAGGATTAGTTTTACCTGTGTTACCGGATGGTAGCTGTTAGGATAAAGGCAAAATGTTTCTATGTACGGACTGACGGGAGAGATGAAGGTCTGGTCAAACCTACCGGCTATAAAATGCCTCATGATATTAAAAACCAAGTTATATATAACTTTAATTCAAAAGGCCAGGCTAAGAATTGCTCCTCATATGTATTTTGTGTTCTGTCGACGTTTGTGTTACATGCATTTTATATGTATTTCTATCACGTCATTATTTCAATAACATTATTTGTATTGATGAAGTGGAACAGAATAGACTGAAGTTTTCTTGCACATTCCTTTTTATTGTCTTTATTTCTTTCTGGGACTTCTGAACAATCGGAGTAAAGAAGAAGGCACACACCTGTTTTTCTGTCCTGCTCAACAACATTTTTACAAAATCACAAATGGGATCATTTTGGTTCGTATCAAAGGTTCAACTTCATGTATTTATACACTATGTAAAAGTGGTGAATGTGAACACAAAATGCATTCCTTTTGTAAACTCAACTGGTGACGATGCAAACAGCTTCAGACTTCAAATGACACTTTATTATATCTTCAAGACTGTTAACAAGATGTTTTAATATGTAACCAAAAGTGAAGTAATAAATATACATTTTTATGAAGAAAGGCTTCAGTTTGTCTGTTGGATTGTTGGGAGCAAAAAAAAAAAAAAAAAGTCATCTCATAGCTTCATGGCACGTTCATCACTGTGCCCATCCCACAACTACGTGCTGCAAAATTGAAAATTGAACTCCATTGCTGTGTTTCTGAACTTCCCGGAGTTCACCAGAAGAGGGGGCTATTTGATATGTTTTCTGATGAGAGTTGATTAAAGTTAAATTTCACAGATCAAAACCCACAATATCGATACAACAGTTATTTTCTTTATCAATCAATCTGACAATTATATTATTGGCTAAATTACTAACCCCTTTGTTTCTGAGATGTAAGAACATAGTGACAAATCCTCGTTTGATAAATGTAATAATACAGGCCAAGGTGGCATCTTCATTCAAAAATATTCAGGTTTCATTCACATATGCAGAGGTTGAATTCCTACAAGTTTGCTGCCGACAATGTTTATATTTTTATGGTTTTGTTCTCATGCAGGTTATGAAGAAGAACATGCTCCAGGACCAGGCAAACGAGAGAGAGAGCGAGCATTCAAACTACTACTGTTTTGTGATTTTTTGTTTTTGCTTGAACAGCTTTTTCTACTGAGGACTTCATGATTGATTGTAGAGCTGAGACATTGGAACGATTGGATGAAACTAAGGGTGTCTTGGGGTTCCAAAGAGAGTAAATCCGTCTAAGTCTTTATACACATGTGACCTTGTTTACTGATCTGAAAATAATATAAATATTTTACTAGTTGTGGAGTGTGTAGAACATTACGTGTTATATTCAATGAATCATTCAATCAAACTTTATTTCAGACTCATAATCACATAGATCGCTATTATTGACCGTTTGACCAATTTGAGCACTGGTCTTAACAAATGGACCTGTTGTCATACTTGTCAGTTTTGGAACATCTTCCTTCGTCTGTCTTCAACTTCTGAAGATGATGACGCTGTCGCTGTGTGAGCGCTGAACAACGTGTCCTTTTTGCACATCCAGGCACTACACAAAGGTGAAAGGTCAGGTGTGTGGTGTTGACTTTTGGACCTTTTATGCTCCAATTGTTTGTAGTTTCAGTAGTTCGCTCCACAAAAAACGACAAAAAAAGTAATTGAACAGCTTGTGTCACTATGCACATAGGAATGTAGTTGACCTACCAGCAAGCTGCTGCAAAACGTAGCTAAACTAATATTTCTATTGCATTGAGTTCACAACGTCTGATCCTTCAAGTAGCGTACTTGTGGTTGTGCAGTTCTGTGCAGTTTGTATTGGTATAAATCTGTATGTTCATGTGTGTGCTTGACATTGTTGCGTTACATGAAGCCATAAGCAGCTGTTAATCTCTCCCTGTGCAGGTCCACTCATACCTCGGCTGCAATAAATTGCTCTCTGTCTCCTGCAGCTTTTAATCAATTTGCTTTTAATCCATAAATGTTTACTTACAGGAAGCAAGAGCTAGATTAAGAGAAAAAAAGAAACACAATTGCTGTTGCAGCAACATAATAATAATCTTTATTTTCAAAGCACATTTCATACAGATGTAGCTCAAAGTGTTGTATATTTTAAAAATAAATAAAAACGGAAAACCTTCCTTTTTGTACTTTTGTCCAACTGGAAAACATTTTACATTTAAATTGACAAATACATAAATAGCAAAAGAAATGTATAGACATAAAAGTGTTTAAATAAAATAAAGATATTTTGAAAGACAGGTGTGGGATTCTGTGGAACGCACATAAAGTGGTATTAAAAAAAAGGCTTTGCGAAATAGATATGTTTTTAAATGATGCTTAAGTAAACGTCAACAGAGGTTGCCTCTAATGTTTCTGGGTAGGCTGTGAAAAAAAGCTGCAGCTCCAATTTTCTTTTTCGAGGCTTTTTGAGGAAACCCAGCAGTGGAGGATCTAAAGGGTTCGTGGAGGAACATATCAACAGGGAGTCTGTGATGTAGGCTTTCCTAAGCCGTTTAGAGCTTCGCACACAAGTAAAAGGACTTTAAAATCTATTCTGGAGGCTATAGGTAGCCAGTGCAGCGTGGCTTAGACTGGAGTGATGTCTACTTGAGATGAAGGCGTGCATTCATTTGTTTGCATTTTGCTGAGTCATTAGAGGCCTTACTTTCGCAATGCTTCTCAGATGGAAGAAGGACACTTTGCCCACTTTATTAATAAGGGGCACAAAACTTAATTTAGAGTCCGAGATAACACCCAGACTTGTTATTTGATGTTTAATTAGGTGAGTTAGATAACCAAGTTTCTCCAGTAAAACATCCCTCTTGTATTTGGGGCCAACTAATATAATTTCTGTCTTATCCTCATTCAATTTGAGAAAGTTATTACTCAGACATGTGTTTATTGCTGATAGGCAGGCAGTGAGGGAGCTTAAGGCATCTTCATCATTTGGCTCAACAGATAGGTACACTTGTGTATCATCAGCGTAGCTATTGAAGCTATAACATTATGTCCCCTGATGATACCACCAACATAAAGCGGTGAAACAATAACTCTAGTCAGCGGAGGCAAAATGCTCTGCAGCACAATGCCACGAAGACAAAAGATTGACATTCTATTAACGTCATTAGCGCTGTAGCAGCTAGTGCAGCATGTTATCTTTTAGTTTGACACATGGTGTTATGTTGTTAAATGATAAGACTGGTGTCAATAAATGAAAACACCAAAACCATCCATGCAGTTTGTCTCTCAATACTTCCCCGTCTTCGTCTCTCAGCTTTTTGGGATCTCCTCTGGATGTAAATCTTTAAAGCCCCCTAAAACTCACAAAGCATCATGCCATCACTTTGGCATGTACAGTCACAGGTTCAATTCCTATAAGTTTGCTGCACACAATTATTATATTTTTAAGTTGGTTTTTTTCTCACGCAGGTTATGACAGAGAGAAGAAGAACATGCTCCAGGATCAGGCAAATGACAGAGAGCATGATAACTACTACATGTCAGATGTGTTATATTTACGAGTTGCATCATGTCTGACAGGCAGATCTTTAACTCTAGATGATGATGATGATGTTGATGATTTTAGGTGTTGTTTATGTTTTAAACCTGTCATAGGTCTAGAAAAACAGCTGTTTTCTGGTTATAAACCTTCAGTCTCAGTTGAGCGACACATCATTTTTTTTTAACATCAGGAAACGTCACCCATTGCTTCTGTCTCTTCAGTTTCTGCCCGTGTTTTCGTATACCAGTTCTTCCTAAAATTAGGCTTCAGAAACCAAATCATGTAGTCAGTATGTTCATACACAGGGAGAAGCAGAAGGAGATCCAGAAGCTGACAGCTCCATTTGGGTGCACTTTGTTGCTGATAATTATGGTGTTACACAATGAAATTATGGCTGTCACCAAAGAATCTTAACCTGCCTGAACTGCAGGGGAAGATCAGAGAGATCAAGACAGATGTGTTTATGCCTTTGGAGGCAGGGTTCACCACCCAAGATAGTTATGCAGCCATGGCATGAGTGTGTTTCAGCAGTGGAGCTGGTTTACAGACCACAACTGCAATCAGGTTTCAATAGACTTTCATTTAATTTGTCTTCTTTTAAGGAGTGAGAGCAAAGGAGAGCAACAGCACGCCTTCTGTACATTTTGTCCACATTGTGATTGGAGTCCTTTGGTGTTTGTCTTTAACAGTCTAATTCATGCAAGAAAGACTGTGGATATACACATGTCACTTTGTTTACTGATCTGAAAATAATATACATATTTTACTAGTTGGGGAGTGTAGAACAGTAAGTGTTATATTCACATAAATAGCCATTATCCAGTGAAATCAATTCCTTGTTCAACCCAAAGGTTCTGTTTTGGGTCTGTTTATTTATTTTTATGCAGGACAACCCCTCCCAAATCCCAAATTAGTCAATTTGGATTTCTTACGTTTTTTTGAGGGATGGGTTGTCACTTAATATCCCCAATAATTTTCTACATAAAGGGTTTTAATAAGGTCGGATGAAAAGGTCAAAAAAAGCATGTATTATTTTCACACATACAGTGTTGAAGGCTTGTGAGAGCCCCAAACAGCAGGAAATAAAGAGTTAAGAAAATCAACGATGGAAGATGTACTCAGATTACTTACCGACAAATATAGATATCACATTATAAATAAAGGTCTCGGATTCAATAGTGTAATAACATTTGTGCAATAGGCCACTTATTAAGCCTCGTTGCTGGTGAAGAGGGAGCTAATTTAATCTTATCTATCATAATTATTGTTGTTTTTATTGTCTTGTTGTTATCGTTGCTGCAGTCTATTTATCGTCATCATGCACACACTCTCTTGGTATGTACTGGCAAGAGGGTGTGTTGTTCATGTTCTTGTTCATCATGTCCCAGCATGTCCCTGCTGCAATCTTGCAGTACATTATCCTTTTTTGTTTGTTTGTTATTTATTAATGTTGTTTTGTTCCGTTTCTATATTTATTGTTGTAGCCCAAGTCTTGTGTATGATGAATGTTTTGAATCAGAAAAGTAACATTTCCCTCTAAAATATAAAGGAGAGGTATAAGGATAAAATGGATGCACTCACGTTAAGTACAAGTACCTCAACATTGTAACCGAATAAACGTACTTAGCTACTACTTTCTGTCTCTGAATATGTTTTACGGTATTCACCTTTAAAACTCAGCCTCTCTGCACCTTTTCGCACTGCCGCTGTTGCTCCGCCCCTTTAAGTAGCCGTGACGTCGACGGAAGTCAGCGTTATGCTTCTTCTTCCGACAGCTATTCCTTTAAAGGCGTATTTAAAGCCCTGGCTTCAGTTGCAGCAGTAACGGACAACCTATGCAACAAAAGCTGCTGCAGAGACGAGCGACTGTCCGACCGCTCAGCGGACACCAACACGGAGCCAGCGGCTGACACAACCCGGCGAGGTGAGCTCTATGTCCGGGCAAAACACCGGCGAAGACAGGCGACGGATATTAAACATTTTGTATCCGAGGTTGGTGTGCTCCGGCAAGCGGAATACACAGCATCTCAGGTTGCTGCTACAGAGCGAGCAGCAGCAGCAGCAGCAGCAGGAGGAGGAGGAGGAGGAGGAGAGGCATTTCCAGTAGTTTGTGTAGGCCCATGTCAAAAACAAAAAAAAGAGAGGCTGGAGCTGCAGACAGCCTGGCACAGGTCAGGTTGCACAATTAGGTTGCTCTGATTATAAAGTGTTTATAAGTAGGAGTTCTACATCAAGCAGGTTTTAAAAAGACAGAAGGCTCAAGGTTGCAGTTTGGACAATAAACTAAGCTTAATTTCTTTCATCGCTGCACCTTTCGCAATTAACCAGGGAGGTGCAGTTGACTAATAACACACCTATGACTGTGTGTCAGCAAAAAAAAAGAGCTAGGTATCTTTTTGTTCTTTTGCATCCTGGGCTTGGCAGCATACCAATTTAAAAATACAATTAGAGGAGTTCCCTGCTTTTGTCATCAACTATTCATCATCGGTTCATCATCGGTGGCTGTCGGTGCGTTTCAGTGTCAACAGTTGGGTGTTTTTGTGCCCTCAGCCTTCAGTTAAGGCTTTAATATGAACAAAAGTCATTTTGGGCTGAAATGATTAGTCGATCAATCGATGCACCATCCGAATTTTTCAGTGTCCGATACCTGGGCTTTGTGAACCGGCCGATACCGAGTACCGGGTATCAGTGTTTCAATAAGAAGCTGTCTCACTGTGTGAAGGTGACTGGGGTCATTCTGTCATTGTGAAGCAACAGCATCGGGCTTCATTTAAACATGGCCTCCCGAACTTTGCAAAACAAAATGTGACAAATAAATACATGGGAATAAATGAACAGCATTTTTGTTTATTAGAATAATGGTATCCGAAACCAGATCGCCTCATTGTCACCGATTAAGATATTCGAGTGCATCTCTAAAACATTATAATTATATGAATTAATTAATCATTAGAGTAGTTTTTTTTAAGCAGACCAAAACTATTGTTGGTTATTAAATGTGTCTCAGATCTTTGGGATTTAGGCTGTTGGTCGAAAAAGCAATTTCAGTTTGAAACGGTAACATAAAAAGTGTTATTACAGTCGTATAAATGTCTCCTCTGCTAGTTTGCTTTGAGAACACCACAAATAGTGTTTTATTTCCCTTTAATCTTTAATGTACATCCTTTTTGATACTATTTACATGCTGCTTGAAGTATCATTCTACACACTTTTCTGTGATTCAGTGTACTATTTAGTATCTGCGCTGGACAGCTGCAGCTCCGTCTAGATACTGGTGCAAAAAGGCAGCGTGATGGGAGAGAGACTTTGCGTTTAGTGTTTTGCTGGTTTGTGTGTGTGTGTGTGTGTGTGTGTGTGTGTGTTCTGATTTATTGGCAGCAACTGATTTATTTTCATGCTTGTGTGCGTGAGAGGGTCAGAGCGTACGTGTGCATTTGCTGTGGTGTCTGGTGCTGTATCGATCCAACGTACTGTAGCCTACAGTATGTTGTCGCTCTGCCTTCCCTGACTTCACCCGATTTCTACTTCTTATTCTGTTTCATGGCTTTTACATTTTTGTTTTTTATTTGGTTATTGCTGCGTTTTTAGTTGCCAATATGTGATGTAGTATGTAACTTTGTTTTGATAAGTGCTTAATAAAGGTAATATATCATATTATTGTATTAAAACCTGACTAACTGTGTCTGCTTGGTATTGTGTGTGTTCAGGTACGACTGTAGGGCTGAAAAATTGCAGCGTGGACCAAATTGTCAACGTCTCGGCGACATTTATGACGCTTTCAAGGCCTTTTGGTGAGTCTCGCATACACAAACACTAAAGAGATAACATCTTTTTTTAATTTGATTCACTCCTAACACTTAACACAAGTCCTCCTTCTGTCTGTTGTTTTGCTGTTTGGTTTAGTCAATCTGCACAAAAACACAACGAAGATCTAAAAAGAGAGATGTAAATATCCAACAGATGCTCTTCCTCTGTTTTCTTTTAAGTCTGAAGTGTTTCTCTTCTGGTGAAAAACCACAGCCAGCACGCGCAGACAAACAAAACTGAATAGAAAGTGCAGTGTGTGTGATGATCTGATGGTTTGGATCCAGCTGACGGGATTCGCGCAGACACTTTCACAACTGTTCACGCCGTTTCCTTAAAAATCGCCCTCTCTTTGTGTCAGCCCCTTGCTTTTCGACATGTCATGCGACGCAGTCGTGCCTGAGACCGGCAGGTTCAGCTGAAGTGAAAGCGACCGACTTCCTCTTCAGGAAATGTTCGCTGACTATCATCTGGTGCTGACTCAGCGGCGGGTTATTACCAACAACATGTAACCAGACACAATTGGTCACGAGCATACGGTCACATGATCACACACACAGACACACACTCATGAACTTAACCGTGCATTCAACAGATGGCTCCATATGCATACATTCACAGAGAAAGGCTTTTGATCATCTGCCCACATACATGTATTTTAATATTTTGCATGCAGAACTGTCAATAATGTCTTCGTACGCTCATAGAAAGGGTCATAACTGCAGGTTCCCTCCATGTATTACACGCACTATGCTGCCTGCAAGTCCAACAAAACACACACATACAAACACACTCTACCGTTATGATGGACAAGTAGGGACGCACTTGAGGTTTGCAACTGAATTGTAAACAATTTTGTGCGGGAGCTTCACTTTGGAAAAATTGATGTTTAAGAGGTCGAATTGTGGCTCACAAAACGCATCACATTCCAAACTGACTTGATGTAAGTATGCTGTTAAATAGTGTGCTATGTGCCAACACCAGTATGCTCCCCATGGCTCCAGATCTGTTTGTTCAATGGTTTCCACACAGCATGACGGAGCTTGAGAGTCTCGGTGGGAGCCCACGCAACTGGCAGGTTCCTTTAAAACAAGAAGGCACCCTGCTGCACAGAGATTTTAGACTCTTGTCATGCAACCTCCTCGTCACTAGAGTCCTCACTCACACTCTGCTGGCAGAGCTGTCCGGTGAAGGCCGCAATGCCACACAAAATCTCCAAAGTGAACATGAAGGAAACATGGAGTGATACTGAGATCAGTTCATTAAATTAACTGGAAACATGCAGGACAACATTTTAAGATGTTACTGGCCGTGACCAAAAACAGCACGGACAAGTTTGATTTAGTTTGAAGTGTTCCTATCTGACACTGTACCCTTTTTTTTTTTTTTTTTTTTTTTTTCTATTTGCCTTTCTCTGTCCATCACACACACACACACACACACACACACACACACACACACACACACACACACA
>NW_022280065.1:3328780-3334064 GCF_004355925.1 Anarrhichthys ocellatus | reverse complement strand
ACACACACACACACACACACACACACACACACACACACACACACACAGCTGGCTTTGTATCCTGAGCCCTGATCCTGTGTGTAGATAATCCACTTCCTACTGCTGTGACGTTTTTGTGCACAAACCTGAGAAAGAGAGGGGGGAAAGAAAAGATTGAGCGAGTTTATTTTCCCACCTCTGATCAGAGAGCAAGACTGTGGGTGTGTGTGTGTGGGTGTGTGGGTGTGTGTGCGTCGTCTCACTTACATCAGGGCCATCAATAGCCTCCCTTATCTCTATCAGATCTTACACACACACACACACGCACATACGTGTTGCTGCTATAAATGCTGTTGTTTTGTTTGAAAGCATTCAGCATTCAAAGACCAAAGGCCTTCACCAAGTCTGGTAGGTTGTTTACTTCTCTAGGTGGGTAAAAAACGGCACACATCTTAACTTGAGCTCTTAGCTTTGCCGAGTGATCCTCTCTGAACTTTCTCCTCTCAGCAGGCTAACATCGATATCTAGGAAAAAGAGGACGGTTTGATTCATCAGCGGTTCAATAGATATGAGGGAGTGTGCGTGGTTGGTTGGGAATCTGCAGGCAGTTGTTTGTTTGTGTGTAGACTATCAGGAGCACTTCCTGCATGACTGATTGGTTGTCTAGTGGTGTTGGATGGTTATCAAAGTCAATATCAGATGGCTGTACTGTATTTAGCTTTGAGTTGGAGGACATGCTCTCAGTAGCCAGAGAGACTGTCAATAACACAAAATGTCTTCTAAGAATAGAGACTTTCCACTTTGTTTGCTGGCTCTCCTGTCAGATCTGCTCCACCCCGTCTTGTCGGCCATTTCTCTCTCTTTTTTCTGACCATTTCTTTCTTCTCTTGTCTTCTTATTTCCAATTTTGGCTTCAGCTCCAGTGTTGCAAGCCTCTTCTATCCTGCCGTTAGTGGTTTGAACTTGTCACAAAGAAAGCCGTGTAAGTGCAAAGATGCGTTAAATTTCTTCTTTTTTTTCATCAAACTTTAATCGGACCCACATACACTAGGAATAATCAGTTGAATTGGAAAGAAGAAGCTGGTAGTGTGTCACCATTAACTTCTTAAAAACACCTCTGGTGTCAAATTTAAACATTCTAGTTTACACTGTCCTCTTTATATTCCTCCCCATCATTTAGTGTCAAATATACTGTTGAAGGTTTTGGGGTGTGAAATCCTCTTTATAGATCTAATCATCACATGTGAAGAAACACTTTTGTTCACCTCCAAAGTAGGAATGCAGCCAGACTAAACAAGCCAGCAGCAGTGAGAACATTGCAAGTATAATCACCTAATTAGAATAAAGGAGCAGTAACTCCGATTGCCTTGCTCAAGGTCACCATTTAGCGTTTTGCCTGCTATGCTGAGATTTGGACCAGCAGCCCAAATGTCACAGCTCGTAAAATCCTTCCGAAGTTACGGCAATGGTCAGATGAGCTCAGATAGCGTGAAAAGCTTGAACAAATTTGGCCTCACCACACGTTTGGACCCACTTGGCCTCTGCAGCCTGTGGTTACTTTTAATACCCCGTCAGTTGTGAAACATCTGCACTTTGAGCCAATTTTTCAGTCATTAAAGTTCTCTCTAAGTTTTTTTTGTTTTTTTTTTTGTCCAAAGTCATTTTACCCTGAAGGAGAAATGTCAGTTGTAAATCAAACAATGAAACTTGTCTCTTTGGGGTTTTGTCCAATCGCCATTCCCATCTTCTCTGACTCACCCTGTCCCTGGACAAACTGATGTCCCGCTTGCCAATTAAATGACCAAAGAGCTGAGCGGGTGCCAGATATTTAATTTAATACCGCAGAAAGATTTTCACATTCGAGAGACTGAAATGAATGGATTGCAGACAGACCGGTAGTCCAGTATCTAGGTGTGACAGTAATGTCAATAACACTGTTAGTAATACTGCAGTCAAAGTAATAGACACGCACACACGTTTGAGATGACTGTATAGACCCTTTGATTATATACAAACCAAACCTTTATTATGCAACTCAGTGTCACGTGTCAGTTGTTTGTGCTGTGAAACATCTGATTCTCTTTCATTCTCTGTGTCCGTGTGTCTTGTTGTTATGCAGTTGTGTTGTTTCTTTCGTGGGCTCGAGTCCAGCCAGAGTGACGTTTTACTGCGGCCTCCCAAAAATGAGGATTTGCACACTCATAAAGCATTTTGGTTTAAATGGTCCACCACCTGTTGTTAGGCTGTGTTTGTAAGGGTCCAGTTATTGGTTTGTAACGCGATATTTTGATTGTTTTGTGCTCTTGCCAGTTTTTGGTAAAAAAAATCCATTATGATGGAGAGTCACCACAGCCTGCCTGATGCCAGATTTGATCATAAAACATGTTGCAGATCATGTTGCTGCAGATGAAAACAAGGTTCGGAATAATATTTTCAAACATGATTCTGAGTTAAACATGACAACAAGTCACTCGACTCCTTACTTTTTTAATTGTTACTTCTCATATTGCGTTTTATTTTCGGGGTGGTGTGCCTAAACTAAAACTATTTTAAATCTTTTCAAGGATCTATGACGTTGTTGGACTTCATGATTGCTCGGTAGACGCCATATTTTCTTTTCAGCACCCTGCCGTGCATTAGGGGGGGAATATCTCTACAGTGGAATATTCCATTAGACGTGTGGCTGAGGTTCAAACTTGTCTCGTGTGATCCTCAGCAGTCCTGTTCTGTCAGTTCTGTCATAATTCTATTGACTTGTTGCCAAACAATATGTGTTAATTAGAGAGGTGTGAACTGTCTTAAGGACAGTTTGAGGGTTACATTTTGATCGGAGAGAGGCAAAACTATAGACTGTGACAGACTGGGGATGCACTGGTACCGATACTGATATCGGGCCGATACTTATAGCTGGATCGGGTACTGATGACAATGGGGCCGATCAATTCTATTCTACGTTTGTATAGAATATACATTATATAATGACATTTTAATTCCTGTTCAAGTTTCGATCACTTTGTCGCTGCGTTAAAACGGTCCTCACAAATGTAAATCCTGTTAATTTAGCAGATTATGGTCTATGATTTTATTAGTAAATAACAATTTTGTGAATTTATTTACATTATGTTTTACAAAGTTTGTAAAACAATGTTTGAGTCAAGTCTGATGTTGCCTTACACATAAAACAATGATCCCAGTCACTTCCACACAGGGAGGCATACAGCTTATTTAATAAACACTGGTATCAGATCGATACTCTGTATCGGCCCAAAGTCAAGGTCTCGGTATCGGAACTGAAAAGGTTTGATGGGTGCTTCCCTCTGACAGACTGTGCTTGGTCGCACTGATGGCTGGAAAGAAGAAGAAACACACCCACAAATGGCGAGATACATCAAGTAGATCTATTTCACCTCCTTACCCACTCCTCTAGTTTCTCTGTATCTCTTGTTGTTTGTCTTGCTGCGCCGTTGTGGGTTAAAACCTCAGGAGGATGTACGGGGGGGATAGCCACACACACATATATGCACAGTCTCTCTAAAAGGGGGCAGGCCCCCTGGGTCAGAGAGACAGGATGCACGTGGGAGGTGCAGTAATGTGATGTTGGGTAGGGGTACTGTAGTCAGAGGGGGCACAGATGAGGTTTGAGTTTGTGAGTTACACGCACATGCACGCACGCGCACACGTGTGCGTGTGCGTGGTGAGGGTGACACTCAGCCAGTAACGTGACTCCGGTGTAGAGGTAGGCCAAGGCTGCTGTCAGCAGCTTGTCAAAACCTCACTGTAACCAGCTTCAGACATTCAGACCTGCAGCAGTTACCACAGTGTCTTTAGCATGCTAGTTGTGCAATAAAAAAAATAGTTTATGGGTCAGCAGATTATGTAAAGATGACATGAGAAACTACATTGACATCAGCTGTCTAGACGGGCTCTGATCAACAAGGCAGTGGATTTAAATAACGGTATGTGAATGACCTCCACAGACGGGACAGTCTACTGTTGCTTACAAACTAATAATGTTGTCTTTCTGAGAAGGCTCTGGTCACCTTTGAGTGCGAGCTAACCTGTTAGCCCTTGCTAAAAATAAACACTAGGATGACTGAGCTATTACTGGCTGCAAAGCTAGCTGACACGGCACACAGCAGGGTCCTCGCCGCCTTCTCCTCATCTCTGCACTGGCCGCGTCTTTCTCGAACCGGCTTTGCAACACCATAAAAATAGGCTCGAGCCACATTCAGAAGGCTTCAGGTGTCATAATAGACACACCCCCATTGGTTGTCAGTGTGAGGGGAAATCATATATGTTTAAACAAATACACACACTACAGTGGCATCCAGACTGGATGGATGCCAATGCTGGTTTTGATACTGATGAGGTTTCAAATTCATAACAATATGCATAGACTGGGTTCCTGCCGTATATTTGTACTCTAATGCTCTAATGAAGCATTACTGGAAGGCTTAGACTAGTTGGAAAACCAGACGTTATCATTTGTCCATTATTCCAAGACGGTTCTGTCTCCTGTTTTAGTCAACCAAACAGTGAAAGTCATTGTCAAAGTTATCGGATTTCATTTCCCTGTTTGCAGCAATTTTGACACTTGTTTTTCTTTGTCCTTTTAGTGGAAGATATCGTAGCAGTGCGACATTTTTTGCCAGTGGTTGAAAACCAGCATGAAAAGCAGAAACGTTTCTTTTTACGCCATTTATTTTTTTTGATTAAAGAGTTTCAGTTGATATTTTAAAAAAATTGATTATACACTTGATCTCACAAAGGTATTTAGAATAACGCACTGCTCAAGTGTTCATACTGGGAAGTTGCTTCACATGAAGTTATAGAAGTCTCGTTCTTAATGTAAGTCTACGGGAAATAGTGTTTTTGGGCCTCATGGCATCGTGTGACGGACTTTGAAATTGTGATTCCACCGTTTGGCTGGTATGTCAAATTTGCTGCAAATCCCAGCGCTTTTTTTTTTTTTTTTTTTTTTTTTTTTTTTTTTTTTTTGCTCTTCACTTATTATGGCTAGATTGACTTGATCAACCTGCCGGCAGAGTTCACTATTGTCCTTGAATGCCTTCAGAGTTGTCACTCCCAGTCACAAACTATGTGGTCGTGGTGCCGTCTTGTCATATTATCAGCCATGATGACCACAAGGAGCGAAGACATTTACGCTGCATATTGAGAGGAGACAGCTGTGAGGTTCAGGTGAGGTGATAGAGCTGTCAGTGGGAGGTTCTCCTAAATGTTTTGATATCTACACGCTGGTGTGTGTGTGAGAGAGAGAGAGAGAGAGAGAGAGAGAGAGAGAGAG
>NW_022280065.1:3322187-3328680 GCF_004355925.1 Anarrhichthys ocellatus | reverse complement strand
CCCCCCCCTCCCTGTACTCTCTGCACTGCAGCAGCAATGCACCATAATGGAGAGAGAGAGAGAGAGAGAGAGAGAGATTTCCACAGAGACACAAAGCAGTGAACGCTATCTGATAATAGGTCTATACACATGTAGCACCACTCAGTTGTACTATAGTTTCTGTGTGTGAGTCCGTAACATGAGCTCAGCTTATATAGGATTTCACCTCAGCTTTTCTAGGAGCCAAAAAAAAAACATCGTACAGTTTCACGTGAACGCTGAGAAGGAAAGAGGAGATGTGAGGGGAGATGGAGAGGATGGTGTTAAAGAAAAACAAAGACAGCAGATGCAGGATGGAGATGGGCTAAGAAAGAACAGGGGGAAAAGTCAAATAAAGTCGAACACTTGCAAAAACTAGATTTTTTTTTTTTGAATCCACAGATGGACAGAAAACAACACATACAAAAGACGAGAGGAAAACGAGCAGGAGGGAGGGAAAGGAGATGCCTGTGTCTCGAGGAACACACACACGTACTCAACACACATAACCCAGGTGTATTTAAGTGAGTGTTTATTCTCATGCCTCAGAACAGATTATCTGCGACACCGGCATACTCGACCTTTCTCACTTCATCTACCCTCGACATCTTTCTTCTCCTTCTTCTTCGTCTTCAGCCCTCTCTCTGTTTCCCTTGCATGTTACAGGTAACATAAGTAAACAGACATGTCGCATTCCTGCTGCAGGCCTGCATGGTCTTGTATGGCACATAGTGTCGATGTGCAAATAAGCAGTGACTTGAATTGTAAAATGCTTTGCTTGTGCTCCTGTGCTAACCTTGTGGATACCCACAAGGCCAGGGGGTTCTCAACATTGTGTACCTTAAGGCCCAAACCTGATAGCGAGGAGCACCTTCCCAAACAAATAAGATTATTTCCTGTCTGTTCGGAGGTTCTTTGGTTTTCACCGATGATCGAGCTCACAAATACTCCCGTTATGCTCTCATACTGACCCAAATGAAGCACCAGATCGGGTCAGTGGGTCTCTTTTTTTGCAGTATCAAATAACCCCTCCCTTTATTTCCCCTCACTGTCCATTCACACTGCACACAAACATGAACAGCAGTATGTATGTGAACTTGATCCTGAGGTCCTCAGCCTTGTAATCTATATCCAGCCCTATATGGTTCAGTGCTATGTAGAGAGTCGCGTACCTTCCTGCTGTGTGACAACGACATCAATGTCCAGTTACAAGCTGATGGAATAAGTCAGGTGATAAGGACTTGACAACCGAACACACAGGGACTCACTAATTGATTCACAATGATGGAGAAACACAAATCTAGGGCTGCACCCAACGATTATCTTCTTTACGGAAACCAAAGAAGAAGAAATCCAAATCCACAGATATTCCTTTACAATGATATAATGATATATGAGATTGATTTAAGGTAAAAAAAAATCCATCTATTCTCTGGTTTACACATCTGGTTTTCTTAGTCTTCTCTGATATTATTCTCAGCGGAGTACTCCGTTTAAATAAGGGCTTATTTTGCACCATTTCGCCTTGATTGACAGATGAATCACTCAGCTGTAACCACTTACTTGTCCCTCTCCAGCTCCACCCCGTTGCCCAAATAAATATTTCCTGGCTTTAGATAATTGACAAGATGGCGGCAAGCAGAAAACCCCATTTGCTGCAGCTAAATACATTTTGTCCTACAACCTGCCTCTCCAGAAATAGGTGATGTCACGTCTAGCACAGGAGCACAGGAAACATGCAAACCATTTTACAATTCAAGTCACTGCTTCGACACTATGTGCCGTACAAGACCAGGCCTGCTGCAGGCGAGAGACACGTCTGCTTACTTATGTTACCTGTAACATGTAAGGGAGATGATGGGAGAAGAAGAAAGATGGAGAGGGTCGATGAAGTGGGAAAGGCTGAGCTTGCCCTGGTTTCATGCCGGGGTCGCAGGTAATCTTGGCACCACAATAAACACTGACTAAAATAGACCTGGGTTACGTGTGTTTGCAGATTCAGAAAGCGTGTGTGCGTGTTGATCTGCGAGAAACGACACACTCTTAATTTGCCCTTGGACTTTACAGACATCTTCTACATCTAGTTACTTACTTTATTTAAATTATTTAGCCTCCATCCTGCTCAGAACAACTGAATGGTGCTGCACGATTTTTATGTCATTATATCTGTCACAGTTGTTCTCAACTGTGTTTGATAACACAGTTGGGGGAATGGATTGTATCACCACATGGGTTTAGCCTCAGTGTTGTCACCAAAACATTTCTCAAGAGAGGTTTGAGGCTTCCAGTTTGGCTTTTCTAATTAAGAAACTTCTGCTACAGACTGAATCCTCCACACCAGACTCCAACTACAACAAACAAACAACAACGTAATAATAATACAACATTATGCTTATTTAGAATAACAATATTGACCATCATTTATCCAATCTATTTGAAAAACAGTTAACCTCTGGAAGCTCGTTCCATGCTTTTACAGCACAAAGTGTGAAGAAGTTTTTTCCCTTTTTAAGAGACACTTGTTGTCGTTGTTGTTAGCACTTTGTGAAACATCTTGTCATAGAGGCTTTTGCCAGTTTGGGTGCTTTGGTACATCGTGTTCTCTCCCTCACAGTTGGGGGAGGTTATGTGGCCGTCCTCTCATTTAAAGTACTTTAGATTTTTAATTAGTATGTATTCGTGATGTATATGTCTTACTATAAAGGTGTGTGTGTTTGTGTGTGAAATATTCAAGCCCGATTGTCCTTTTTCCAGCATTGATGTGCATCAACTCAACCCGAAGGATCGGCACGTGCTGGCTGCTGTATCTTCACCTCTTCTTCTCTCTGCTTGTGTCAAATGACGCTCTGCCTTCACCGAGTACCTCCATGTTGATACACCTGAGAAAAATACTATTCTTTGTATATATATGCAGCAAAGTGCCCGTCCTCTGGTCAGTGAATGTGAAAGTGAAAGTGAAATTGCTGTCACAAATACTGATGTGATTTTCTCCCTTTTTTTTCTTTTTCCACGCCGGTCATTTCTCCTCCTGACCAATGGGACGTCTGCGCTGTGGTGCTGTGCTTCTCCACCTGCTGGGTTGTCTTCCTGTTGGTGTTTTCCTCCAGATTGATCAGCCAATCGATGGGGATTTTCAGAAGAGCTCCGCCCACCTTTGCTACCTGCCTTCCTCCCTCTCTCCCCTCCCCCAGTGGCCTCTTCCTAGCCCCCACCCACTCCGTCATCCAGCCCTCAATCCAGCCCTCTATATACAAAATGACTCTGGAACTTACTGAATGGTCTTCTATATGGATTTTTACAGCTTGTAATAGACAGTAGGAAAAAGAGGGAGAAACCTCAATGACAAAAAAGCCATAAACACACACACACATACACACATACACAGACACACACACACACACACAACACACACAAACCCACTCTTGGAATGTACCGCACACTCTTCCTGTGAAAATTCAACAACTTCCATTATTTCTTCTGGATTTCTACAAGCCTTTGGAAAGCTGATTTCGCAAAAAAAAAAAATTCGACTCTGGGACCAAACAAAAAGGCGAGAGAGAGGAGGATTAACACTTGCTTAAATTAGGTGCAGTTGTTTTTAGGACAACCTGTTCAGAGGACAACTGATTGCTGATTGTTTCGTTATATTTTACATTAACATGCCAGATCTATAGATCCGTTTTTTTTTTTTTTCATTTATTTGGTGTCCATAGCCTTGTTGAGTTTTAGCAGGACCCAAGATTACTTTTGTTACCTTTAATGCTGGGACACTATCTGTTACAGGGTTTTTAGTTTTTTTGATAGTGGTATTAGCACACTTGAACACCTCTATCTGGGTATTATTCTTTTAAAGCAGTAATATATAACCAGCAAGTTACTACCACAGGCTGCAATTTGTAGCTTGTAAAGATTGTAATTAGGTCGCTACCAGTTTTAGAGTAACTCCGAGTGACTTGATACGAGTAGTTTGAGGAAGGTGGGAAGCAGTATTCTATTGTTTTGTCAGCGTGTCAGAGGGGGTGCACTTGTCTTCTCACTGCGTGCATGCCCTCCAACATGCCTCCCCAGAACACAGAGGCCGACGCCATGCAGGTCGGATCTCTGGTGGGCGGGGCTAACGCCAAAAACACCACGGCATCGGGCTCGGACAAGGACAAAGGAGGAGCAGGAGGTGAGACGGATGGAGTGGGAGGCGGAGGTCGAGGAGCGGAGGAGGCGGCGAGCGAGGGATCGCTCGAAGGCATACCCTTGAAGAGATGGGTGATGCATGGGGCCGTGATGTTCGGCCGGGAGTTCTGCTACGCCATGGAGACGGCGCTGGTGACGCCCGTACTGCTGCAGATAGGTGAGTAAAGAGTTCACATGCACACACAGATTTACAGTGAATATTCAGTTTTACATTTTCACATTAAGAACAAAGCAGAGCAGAGCATCTCATCCTCACCTAGCAGGCTCCTAGTTGGCCGTCTGTTATACGGAGTCTACATAAAACATCACTATCAAAACTAGGGCTGCATCTAACAATCAATTTCATTAGCTATTCATATGCCCCTATTAGCTGTGTAAAATGTCAGAAAATAGTGACAAATGTCCGTCACATTTTCATAAAGTTCAAGATGATGTCTTCAAATGTGGTGTTTTATCCGACCGACAGTCTAAAACCCAAATATATTCCGATTTGTATTATTATTTAAAAAGGACAAAAGAAGCAAATCGTCACAGTGGAGAAGCTGAAACCATGTAGTAGAGGAAGAATAAACCAAAGTATATTCTCTTCTTTCAGGATATGAACAGGATTCAGGATTGCATCCTTGTTAATAGGAATAAGAAGTAATATTTAGAATACAAAGTGCCGGTGCACTTAATATAGTTTGTGATCGGGAACAGGGAGTCATGTTGTTTGTCCTGACGTTGTTCTGGCATTTAAGAGGACACCTTGGCAGCTAAATGTACGCCAAGTCCTCTTCACCTTGTTCAGATGGACTTCAGCTTGATCTGTCTGGAGATTAGCTAGCTTGCTGTCTGACACACACACACACACACACACACACACGCACACACGCACACACAGACAGACATCCAGTCGCAGTGGGCTTACTGTCATTTGCACCTAGCATCGTCTTTGACAGAGAATTAGACAAGTGTCTGGAGTACACTGGAGTCCTCAGGGGAGATGGAGATGGAGAGGGTGTAAAGAGTGAAAAGGAGGTGGGAGGGAAGAACATGAGAGTGAGAAGGGGAGGTGGAGAGAGAGAGAGAGAGAGAGGGAGATAAAAGGCTGAAACAGCCGTAACCTTGTTTATAATTCAAAGTCACTTCCCATGCAATCCCCCCCCTCCCCTCTCCCTTCCCTTCCCTTTCTCTCCAAATCTCTCCTTCGCCCTCTGTGGTGTAGTGTGATCTCCTAGCTTACATAACCAAGGCGACATGAGTGGCAGGATGCTCTGTGGCCACCGTGACTCCTGGCTGGCTCACCCAGGATGAGCCGCCACGGGGAGAAAGGCTTTGAAACGTTTCCAATGTTCTGTTATTTCCAAAGGAAGGTACTGAGATCTGCCAAATGTTAAAAAGAAAGTGTCTGAAATGTCGATTAGGTCATGGCAGCAAAAGCCATGGTCAGCATTTAAAAAGTAATGGTGGGATTCTTAAAAACAATGTGTACTTTCAACTCATAATCACTGTAACCTTATATCAGGCTCGTCTCCTGTTGTAGTGTCAGACCAGTACTGTTGCTGCATGTTTTTGCTCTAATTTTAGCCCTGGTTGAGCTGCCCCAGCCTATTTTTTTAGATCGGGACGTGTCTGAGCCGCTCTTGGTAGATTTTGGAGCCACTGAGAGGTTCAACTGCCACAGATTAGTCCACTGAAATTAATAATACTAAAACAGACTGCGCAGTGATTTTGGTGTCTCGCAGAGATTCCTCACTAGTTCGGAGAGTTAATCCAGTCATGTTTGTCTTTTCATCTGCTAATTGGCTGCTGCTTGATCTGACCTTTTTACAGATTGCCTTCCATCCAAATGAATTATGAAGTAGATTCAGTAGAGCTCAGTGCAACGTGTTTCAATTCTATACTAATTAGGAGATGCGTGCCTGAAATGTGGCAAGATACAGGAGATCTGTTCAGATTGCAGCCATTGTTCAAGAGGACAGCATATTATGAAAAAGGCCATTTTTCAGTGCTTGTGCACATATATTTTGGGTATCTGGAGTGACCACCAACCTACAAACTGTGAAATAAGAACCCCGTCAGGTTGTTGGTGGGCTGCCTGAATCAGAAATCATGTGAACAAAGATTTTACTTCCTGTCCTGAGCAACCTTCTTTAATTCTTTGCACCACCCTCCAGTTGGTTTTGTCATGTGAATCCATTTAGAAGCGATATGTCTTAATGCATTTCCCACACAATGGCTAGTTTTGTGCAGATGTCTTTAGCCTGCTAACAAACAGGCCTAGTGAGATGAAAACAACCCCCCC
>NW_022280065.1:3270464-3322087 GCF_004355925.1 Anarrhichthys ocellatus | reverse complement strand
ACTTCGTCTCCCCCCCCCCCCCCCATGTGGTTAATGCTTCATGCGTGCTGGAGACTGACTGTAGCTACTGGAATTAGCTGGATAGCCGGCTGGTTGGCTCGCCCTGAGTGAAACCATTGTGTGCGTGACCCCACAGCACTGGGGTCAGAGAAAGGAAGAGTTTATTAGAGTGTGTGTGTGTGAAGCACACACAGTTGGGTCAAGGAGCCCATGTTTACAAAACCCAGAGAAAGGATAAGAAGATTCTACCTTACAAGGTGTGGAGAGCATGCAGAGCTCTTTTCTGTTTTGTCTCCTGGCAGCAGTCACTCATACAAGGAGACGGGCTTGTCCCCTAAAGGCATGCACATACATGAGCACCGATGGACCAATCACATGACACGCCACCTTTTTTTAAACTTCGTCTCGCTTCTCCTTCAAACCAGTGAGATAGGCACGGTTAAAAATAAAAGATTTAATGCAGCTTAAAGTGAGGTAAGAGCGAGGGAGGGAGAGGTTGAGTTAGCGATGAGATGACGAGGAGTGGAAAGAAAAGGAGCGGAACAAGGAGGAGGCGGAGAGCGCAGACGGCGTGTTTTGTTGTTGTTTTCGGTTAGACCGTTCAATCATTGCTGTCAGTGATGGAAAGATCACTTCAACAAATATAACAAAAGATGTTTGTGAAGAACATTCCCAACCCGAGCTTTAATGTGGAGAAGTTCCTCTGTGCTACTATTGCTACCTAACATTTTTATAAAACTTGCTTGTATGATGAGACAATTTCAACTTGTCTTTGATACAAATGAACGTGTTTGTTAGATTTAAGTGTTCTTGATTATAGTGCAGCAATGTATCTTATATTTTGATTTATGCGATTGTCATTCAAACAATTCTTGAGACAAGTTGACTTTCTGTTGGAAACAGGTTGAAGGTGACCTAAAGAACGCCTTTTCACAATTAGTCTTGTTTAAACTTAATCTCTTTATTTTGTTTCTGTTTGACTAACTGGCTGTGCATGCGGCACTGCCCTTGCCACCAATGTGGTACCCAAAACAGTCCAGGGCTGGCAGCTCTGCGGCATTGTTATCCTTCTTTGGAGGCCTTCTTGTCCTGACTAAAGGAGATTACTACAATCCAACTGGAAATGTCCTCCTATTAATTCAGGTTGTGTCTGAAAACCTCAGCTTACTGTAATAGTGTCTTGACCGTTACGTTATTCAATTTCCTTGGATGAACCAGCCACAGTTTGACACACCAGCGACAGTAATATTTGCATACCGAGACTGGATGATCATCCAGATCCTGATGCATCTTGTCTGATCAATTTAGTAAGTAGATGTGTACTATGATGCTGGCAGAGTTAGTCCAAATTTCAGGCAGGGCGGCCCCCCCTTCCGCTATAAAGCCAAAACCAAATGGTAACTAGATCATGGTAGCATGTTAGCATGCAGCACAGTGGACCAGTGGCCTTCTGCTGTCAGTGCCTGAAGCCCAGAACGCTAGATTCAGTACAATGCAAAAAAGCCATCTGGTTTTGTCATTTGCAAAATGGTATTCGTTTATTTTGTTCCGTCGCATCTTAGCAATTTTAGCTGCCGCATCCAGTGTTTTTTCAATGCTAACTTTTCACTGTAATCTAACATCAATGACTCCATTGAATTTGGCTACATGGTAAATTTATACAGCATCCTACAAAATTTAGATTTCCACGTTGCATGTAGGCCGAGCATGCTATTCATTGTGCAGCAAATCAGTTTGATCTTGCATTGCTAGCATCCCAGGTAGGCTAATCCACTGAGTGATCCTGTCATGTTAGCTGGTCTAATCTAGCAGATGACCTTGCAGACGGAGTAATACAGGGTTATATAAATGACTGGCTTGATGTCACACTGTGACTAATCGCCATAATCTGACCCAGTCTTTCATGGGACAGAGTAGTTGGAGGACAGGTGAATAGATGGAATAAAATGTTCATGTATATGAGGAAGCAACAGATGCAAGCATTTATCAAGAGGCAGATGCAACACTGTATGTGGGAAGGGAAAGAGAAAAAACATCTTTTTAGAGTTAAGTGAGAAATACGAGACACTCGTAGTGTGAATTGTATTCTTGCCAGCTTGAGAGACCTTTTTAACCGCAATCTTCGGTCCTCCGTTTGTCTTTCTGCAGAGAGGGAGAGAGACAAACACACCATGTCTCGTCAGTTATTAAAAAATCATCCTATTTATAGCACTTTATATAATGTCTGCAGTGACTTTGTTCATTTATTCCTGTACACACACGTGGAGACACGAAATGGTTTTAGAGAGGGTTATTTGCTAACATCACCACTGCTGCAGGTCGGGGTTATTGGGGTAATACTGATACAATGGGCAAAGGCCAACGCAAACACCGACATTAGTATGCGATGATCGATGCCAGTGGTTCCCAAACTGTGGTTCGTGGGCCATGAGGGGGCGCACTTACCGACCTGGGAGACTAACGTTCATCATCGCCCTCTCCCAGTTTCCTCCCGCAGTCACAAATTCTCCCGTATTTCTACAGATTTATGACAAATGCTGTTGCCTTTGCGTTATCAAAACCTGTTTCTGGTTTTACACGGCATGAATAAGCCTTACTGTTGTCACCCAGACAACAATACAACACCAAATGAGAGCTGCTCACGACACGAGGATCGAGTTGCGCTCGTCACTTGGCTCAGCGAAAAATTACAGTACTCCTAAATTTGGGCTTTGCTCGATGCAGAAAAACGAAATATTCAGAATTTGTTTCTGAGAATCAAAAGCTATAGACTGATGGATTTGTTTTCATGAAAAAAGTGGCTCATGAGAGCCTTTACTATATGTATTTAACACACTACTGCTGTTGCAGTTTACTTATTTATTTTGCTATTTTCAGTCTTTAAAAGTCACCAGAATGCAGGAAACAAAATCTCTGAAACTCAAATCTTTGGTTGTTTGTGATGTAAATGCAGAGTCGGCAGAAGCTTTAGTCTTAAAGACAAAGCCACGTTCTGTGCGTTCGTGGGGTGTGCACGGTTTTCCATGCAACAGGCGATAAGCTAGGTATGTGTGGGCTATTAGTGTAAGATATGTGAGGCATGCAGAGCTGAATGTATGTGTGTGTGTGTGTGTGTGTATTTGTTTGTCAGCACATTGCTCCCAGCTCTCCCCCTCCAGGGAGGTGAAGTCATCAAAAACAAACCACCACAGAGCTCTCAGGTGATGACGGGGGACAAAGAAACATCAGGGGAAGCAAATTCTTCAAACGGGGGGCTGCAAATAACAATTATCACCATAAATGTTGTTATGCTATTGTTTTGCTCAATAAACAGTTTATGGAGCACATAAACACATAATATGTAAGTGTGTTTTTATATTTAAACCATTAAAAAACAAGTTCAATCATGACTCTATTTAGACCCTGAGGAGGAGAGTCTTTCTTCATGAAGAACGACTGCATCAGTTTCTACATCTATCAATTCATAACCACAAAAGAAAACATGCCCTCGCTCAAGTCAATACACTTTGCTGCAGCTTCAATTGATCTGGTATGACAGCAGCGTATTGGTCGCTATGCTAGCAAACCATAGATATTACTTCATGACTTTGACATACATGTTCTGCATCTCTTTTTGCTTTACATTTGATTATAAAAATGATTATTTAATTGACTATTTTGATGAATAAACATGAAATAGTAATTCAATTGGTATAGTAATTAGTAATAGTTATTTTAGGAATTGTGAAGTGACATTCAAAGGATCATAAATCAAAATTGTGATCAAGTATTAATACATTGACCTATAAATTAATTATTTCACTCCACAAACAGGTAGAGTTTCCATGTGTTGGTGTAATAAGTCGGATGTTTGTCCCATCACAGATGTCTCGTTTAAGAAGATTCACACGGCCTCCGAAACACTGCATTAACACTTCACCTATTCGGCTCGTTCAAAGCATCACAGCCAGTAACCTCGGCGCTCTACAGTGATCTCAGCCCGAGGCTTATGGGACATAAAGCTGCTGCAAATAATTCTCCTCATCCAGAGTGTTTGAATCGCACAGCGGCACTCTTTCACGTTATGAAACAATTAATCATAACGGCACCCTGATCCTCAGGCCATCTAATGAGAAGTATCCATCCAAGATAAAAATGTTGTATTAATATCATCTAATTACCAAATGTTTACAACAATAGCTCTAAAATGTTGTGCAAAAATACATTGTGAGCTAAAATATTCGTAATATTAGCCACAAAATTAGGTGCAAATTGATTGTATTGCCTATGAAATATACGCTCTTTATTAATCATTTATGTGTCCATGTCACTTTTTTCTGATTTTAAATGAGTTTCTTTTTCATAAAGTACATAACAAGTTGGACTGGTAGTACTGCAATCAGTCAACCAGATGAGAAAATCTATAAAACCGAATACACACACACACACACACACACACACAACGGCCTTAATAGCAGCCAGTGAGAGATGTAGTAATGGCTGGCCTCAGGCTTATTTTATATGTGTGTTTAAGAAGAGTAGAAAAACATCTGCTATCACTCATTTTGACGGTATATTTAGCTTAAAGAAAGGATGGATGGATGTTGACAAGACTAATCTCGTGCGGTACAGTCATGTCTCTGGCTAAAATGATGAACGTGGGAGTAATTTAAGTACAACAGATCTGTTTGCTCACAGAAAAGTCGTGGGCTGTTGTTAGATGTTTGTGGGCTCTTACTAGTGCTCCATGTTTACAAGAGGAATATACTATATATGTATTTCCCAGGAAGGTATTAAAGGTCAATTTATTATCTCCATTTGCTTGTGAGATCTGAAACGCAATACAAATTAAGGACGAACCTTTCTGTATACATTTTTGTATGTGTTTTTGGCTCTCGCTGTTTCGGATTTCTGCCAGGAATGTCGCCACAGACGCCCAGTTAGTAAAACTGCAAATGCAAGAGCTTTCACCAGCCGGCCATCGGCTGCATCAGCAGTGTGTTACGTCATCCAGCGATAGGTAGTTAGCAGACATTTACTAAATGAAACTTGGAAAAGGACATAACTGCCAATGTCAGGATAACAGCAAATGTTCACCTGTATTTCTCTCCCATATTGTATTCCAATTCAGCCAGTATTTCGGTTTGTTTTGCCACTTTGATCCCTGGAAAAGGTACGTAGTACAGTAGTAGCAAAGCTACTGGTGACCTGTTTTTACAGACAGAAAAACACACCACAAGGGAATCCCATCTATACAAACTCGGAAAACCTCAGAAATACATCATCAGCGTCCTCCCAGCTTTCATATTGCAGGAACTGGACCAGTTAAGACATATTTTAAGGTTGTTACGATCATTAACACACATTATGATAGCAAAATGGAAGTCTTATGGATATTTTTGTACATTTTTGCCTATTGTCCATTATGAGTTGACGGGAAACTTCATCATAACCAATTAAACCTTTGCATTTCTCTCATTTTGAATTGACACCTGAAGGCACCACTATAACGAGAGTCTTTGCTGAACTACTGTATTTGTGGTTGCATAAGATCACTGGCTGATCGGCTTCATCGATCGCTTTTTTGGTAGTGAAAGGGCAGCCGGTGATGCTGTTTGGAGCTTCCTGTGTGATAGGTTAGTCTCAGTCTGAGGGCATTTGGACATTTTTTGGATCAGCATTCACCAGATTTGACACCTTAAATTTCTTTCTCAGTTTCAGTCTCTCCTTCTGTCTGTGTCTCTCTCAGTAGGATGTAGCCAGTTTACTGCAGTGGTGTTACATAACTCTGCTGACTCGAAGTGCGTGCGTGCGTGCGTGCGTGCGTGCGTGTGTGTGTGTGTGCGTGTGTGCGCGCACGCGCGTATATGCTTGCTTCATGCAATTTTAATGCCACCTTTTACATAGAAAGGACGTTGGTGTTTTTTTGTTTACCCCATATACACAGACACAGACACACACACACACGCATCTATTGGATTACAATCGCCCTGTTTTGTGTAGAATGAGCTGAATAGACGAATAACATAAAATATAAAACCATCAACTATCAGATAAGGAAAAGCCATGACTTCAGTTCTTTTCATGTGCAATAATTTCCAAATTAATGTAAAAATAAGCAATTTGAAGCTACAGTATTTAAGGTATCATTGTCTTATCTCTTCTTTTTTTTTACCAGCACTATTCTCCTTTCTGCATTGATTGATTGTCAGTTTGTTGTTGTCCGTTGAGCCACACATCGCTCGGTATGTCACTCTGCCAGGTACTTTGTTAATGATGACCTTGCCTGTGCAGCTTGTTGAGTCTGTGTGTGTCTGTTATGTGATTGATGTTCTCGCCATCTCTTACTTCTAGGGAGTACAGTGACTCACTCCTTTCTTCCCTAACGCCTCTATCTCCCCTTCCTTCGTCTGCTCGCATGACAGCGTACACTTTGGCTGAGGTCAGCAGGTAGAACAATCTGGCTCCTTTTTCTGTATTTGCTTTAGTCTCAGCAGCGTTCACCAGGTTTCACAAATATCTGCAGAGTATGTTCGGTAGAAAGCGGTTAGTCCAACATTTATAGCACCCTTCGAACTAATGTCTTTTTTTTAATTTCACCACTTTGAATCACTGGATTCATGCAGCTTTTTACACCCATCATCAGAAATAAATGCTCAAGATGATTTACGTCAGGCACAAAAACAGAACTCGTCTGCATTTGTCGTTTGAGCTATGAAATGAGAGTTACTGTTAAGACCCATCAACGACATTCATGTTCTTTTTTTGTTATTTGGGCACATTGTTGTTTTTCATTTTGCTTTATTCAATAGCACCTCCGTCACTCTCTCCATCAGAGATGTTCACTCATTAACATATGTTAACTCTGTGTCTATTAATTGAGTGGCTGCTGAGCTACTGGCCCTATAAACATTCGTTGTAAAGGCCAAGTTTTGAACAAAACAGTTTGTCCAAGAGGATTCTGGGAAATTAAGTAAATGATTGACCATTTACTTAATTTCCCAGAATTCTCTTGGACAAACTGTTTTGTTCAGTAGGTGCAGAATGTTAAGGGGAAATGGGTTCACTGTAACCTTAAATTAGAGCAAAAATGTCTTCACTCTGTAACAACTAGCTTTAAATCCCAATCTGGAATGTTTTGGACCATATACATTTGAAGCTTCTTATAAAAACATTACTAGTCATCACAAATGTTGCTGATGTAGCCTTTAACATAAAACAATACTCAAACACCTGACCAAAGTATTGCTGGTGTGACAGCTTTATGTTTGCATATATTTTAGATCTCTGTTTGTCCTTTTCTAACAAGAGGAATATACAGAAGCGATCTAGTTAGTTGCAGAGACACAAATGGGCCTTCAGCCTGCAGCTATGTTGGCTTAAAACCTGCAACCCGATGCTTACATCAATAGAATATTGATGTAAATATTTCAAATCTGCTTCCAAAGTCCTTCTGTGGCATTTCTTCACTATCTCTCCTCCTCTCTGAACGCTACACCTGACTCACTTCACATGTTTTGTTTAGTCAAAAACACCTGCTTCCTCCTTTCCTTTCCTCGTGCTCTCTGTCCCCTCACTCTCTCGCTCTCACCCTCCTTCCTTCCTGCCCACTTTCTCCCTGTCGTGACCTCTGCCTTGCTCTCACTTTCACACCATTTCTCCGGCTCTTTTTCGGGATGCTTGTCATTTTTCTCGTGGGTTTTCTCACGCCAGCGCAGGATATGGAGGGATTGTTTTGTGTTTATGGGAGAATGGGAATGGGAGGGATGGGAACAGAGGGAGAGGAGAGATGAAGGGAAAGAAGGAGTGAATGAAGTGGATGTTTGTCAGTTCTTTGGGAAAAAGTCAAGATTGTTGAGTTTATAGGAGCTGGAAGGAGAAAAGACTTTTGTTTGGAGGAGTGATGGGAGACTGGAAAGAGAGAGAGAGAGAGAGAGAGAGAGATGGAGAGGTGTAGACGTGAGGATAGAGTGATGGTGGGGTTTGTTTACCGGATAAGAAACACAATATTGTTATCATCATGGGAGGTGAAGTAGAAAACTCAGATAGGAATGGAGGAGTTAGAGAAAATATACATTCCTCATGGCACATGATTACAGCTTGTGAAGGTGAATTTGTACTCAAATTACTCGAATAGACAGTGGTTTGAGAGGTTTTTGCGAGTCAGCATAATGGACGAAGCAGTTGTGCATAATAAATATGAATCAGGAAATGGATTCAAGTTTTATATTTTCATTTATTGATAACAAATCCCATGAAGAGACTATAACCAACAATGTGTTAGTCCGTCTCTCAACGCTTTCTCAAGCCCATTTGTTTTCTACTGAAGTCACAAATCTTCAAAAACAAGTAAGAAAATGTTAAGTTTCATTGAAAAAAGAAAAGTTAAGTAATTTCCTAAAACAGCTGACATGAGTAAATAGTGCATTTGTAGGGAACTACAAATGCACTTTCTCTGTATCCGAGAAAATATTTCTCGGATACAGAGACTTGTCAGTAGAATCAATTCATTCGTGTTTTTTGTTCATTTTGTTGGTGTGCGTGGCATTAATCATAGATTCTGTTTGACCATTTTGTCCCAAACAAATATTAGATCATATCTCTAATTAGTGATTATCCATTAGTCCAATTACAGAATCATCTGGTCCTGACTCTCGTCCATCAAAACAGAACTAATAAGCCCCCATATCATTCTATTTTAAGATTAAAGCTGCAATAAATATCTTGTCTGCAGATTGGATATGCACTTCAATATTTCTGAGAGTTTTTAGCGTGTTTTGACATTTCTTTAGGGCTAAGATATTTCCAGAACAGCAGAGTACAGAGGGAACTTTCTACTAATCCATGTAGCTTCAGGAAATAATTTCAAAACAAATCATAGTGCAAAAACAGAAATACACTAATATTTGTTCAGGACTTCCTGAAAACAAGGAAAGACTGTCGTGAATACCAACTGATGTCAGACGTCCCTTTAAAGAAGGAAACAGTGGGCATCGTTTGTTTGAAATTATTTAAAAAAAATGAAAGTCTGCGCGTAAATACAGTAGATAAAAACTTGAGTATATGTTATTTTAAAGGAAAAAAGCGATCGCAGAATTGATTTCAACTTCAAATTCTGGGTCATGTGATTCTAAAAAGCATACCTGTCCCTGCTATCTGAGTGATTTTTTTTTTTTGTTTTTCACATTTTAATATCTTTTATTCACACAATGCGATTTTGAAATCGAAAAAATTAGATTGTTGTTTGGAAAAAAATTTGATCCACAGAGTTTTATTCTATTATTTCTGAGTGCAGGCACGACGTGGAGAAACACACGAAGTCTGCGCAGAAGTTGGTATGAACGGCCAGTCTGTACTCAACAGTCACACACTGGGCTCCATATTTAGTGTGTTTGTGTGTGTATGTCCATAGTAAAATTAGCACTTTGATGATAGATGGAGCAGATTGTGCATTTTTCTTTCCCACGATCAATCAACAACAATCCTCGCCATCTGCCGGCTTGAATATTAACCTTTTCCATCCGTCTCTCCATCTTTCCGGCTTTCTCCCTCTCTTTTCTCTCTGTTTCCTCCCTCCTTGTCTCACCTTATCCTAACCCTTTTTTAAACATTTCTTTCATCTCAATCCTTTCTCACACTCTCTCTTTACTCCATTCATTTCTTTTTCTCTCTTTCTGAAATACTTCCTGAGTCTTGATTCTCTCAGTATTGTTCCCTGTCAATGTGTGTGTTTGTGTGTGTACCTACAGTACTACGAGTGTGTGGGAACTCAGCTATTATGGTAGGTGCGTCTGTCTGTCTGTGTGTGTGTGTGTGTGTGTGTGTGTGGGAACAGAGACGTCTTTATTTACTAGCTGTGTGTTTTTCTGTATCATTTGTGTGTGTGTGTGGGGGGGGAAACAGTTTTCCTGTTTTGATGTTGACAAACCTTCAGACAGACAGATTCCTATCTGCTGCTTTGTCTCCTGTTTTATGGTGGTGCCACTGTTTGAGTTTAAACAGGTTTTGTGTATGTGCCTTTTGTATGTGTAGGCTGTATGTGTGCATACTACTGTTTTAAATTTCTGTGTGTGTGTGTGTGTGTGTGTGTGTGTGTGTGTGTGTGTGTGTGTGACAGCAAGGGGGAATAAAAATAAACGGACAAAGTTTTCCTTAGTTTGAACAAACCGCACAACAGGAAGCCCCATGTGAATGACGCGGCCATATTAGGAGCCAGGAAGTGAAGGTGATGGAGTCTCCGTGGTGACAGGGTGTCCGAAGACCTGGTCACCACGGAGACAGGGGTCAAGCCTTGTTTATGGCCCGCTCATGAGAAACACCGAGGTCGACAGTTGTACAGGACCTGTAAAGTTCGGAGCGAGGGCAAAGCGCCAATGTGGCACAATGCTAGTAGATGCACACCATGTGTTCACATTGTTGCTCTCTCAGCACGTTTCTTGTCCTTTCCCCACTGCTGACTAACGAAGAAAGGCAAGAAATAATCTTCATAAAGAAACACGATTGCCCGGCATGTATCATTCTTTCGTAATACTCTCCATATACCTGTGTTCTTGTAGCCAAACATTTAAGTTATAATACTTGGCAGACGGTGTGAAGTGCAGGCACACTAAACCGTTTTGTGCAACATAGTCTGCATATGTGACGCATGTGTTTTCAGTGACCCATGAGTGCCCTCTAAGTTTGACTGTCGGACATCATTTAAACAGATGGAGAAAATACCAAGACATATCTCGCAGTTACAGAGCTGTAATGTGGCAATATTTTCGTTGGAAATCGCATTGTTGACGTGAGGAGAAACCGGTTTTATCTACATGAAAATGACCATGATTGCAGCAGGGAGGCTTTCACATGACCGCAGCATTTTGTAAACAAACAAACTCCTTCCCAAACTTCAAACTGCTGACAACAGCTTCATCAGCATCACACTCACAGACACCCACTGTGTGGAGCCAATGCAACATTTCCCTGAATTTACCAACCAAATGAGCTTCTTATGCTGGATGTACTGCCTCAGTCAGCAGGTAAACTATCCAGAGTCACACCTCAGATGCCGTGTTCAGAAACGTAACTGATTTTAAAGGTCTGTTAAAGGATCTGGGGAGGAGGTGGGGACATTTTACTAAAGCTCTATATTGTTGATATCGTGGCGCTCCGTTATCGATGTCCATGTCATTACAGAGGTCTGTTGTATGAAAATGCGTTTAAGATGTATTTAGTGTTGCCTAATGTCGTCTCAATCACATTAGCTGCTATCAACTTACTCTCGATGCACAGCTTTCTTCCATCTCTATTGTTCACTGAGGAATGAAATATCAATATATTGATCTACAGCACTCTGTACTGTAGATTTAATAACAAATACAAGGGGATTATGGCTTGAAATCACTTAAAGGGATACTCTCTAAATGGTGTACTTCCTTTTGCTTTTTACAGTAAAACAAACACAAATACCTTTTTAGAAATGAGCGTAGAGAAATACACCTTTAATACTTCAACATCTTAAGTCAAAGATGTATTTCCCAAACTTTAAGCAAAGCTATTACTCATTATTTGAGCCACCTTTGGCTGCCGTACCTTCAAACCGCAGGTGGAAAGATTATCAAGAGTGGGACGGACTCCATGAGTAGATGTTTTCAGAGTCTGTCTCTCGTGTGAAAGGCATAGTGTGGCGGCCAAATGGCATTTAATGTATTTTATTTGATAGAGTTCAGATTTAATTATATGCGATTGAGCTGACTTCACTCGGCTAAAAGACCGTCTGTCTCCTCCTCATCTTCTTCTTCTAAGCGGCGCAGTGAAATCACGTGTCCAAGGGGCGTAGTCTGATGTAATTGTGTTTTTTTTTTTTTGGTGGTGATAATGGAACCACTGTGTAATGACTCTGGGATAACTGGTTTAATTATGCAGTGATTGTTTTTTTTTTGATATGTAATCAAATTGATGGGTTAGGCTCTTGTTGGTAAGAAACTTTAGAAATACCAACATTATTATTTTCAGTGTGAGGAATGTTTTAATTATGAGTTCAATAGACCAGAACAGACTAGCAAATATCTTGGTTTATCAATATCCTCGGGCAATGAGTGTGCAGTTTCAAAATGTGAGTTATGAACTATGAACTTGGCCACCCCTGTGGAAAAATAAATGGGGTCAGAAATGTGTCATATTTGTAATCGACTCATAATCTCATCGAGACTTATATAGACTTGCTTTTCAACCCCCATCTTTCCGATCAGTTTCTTTTATAGAATTTACTGTAAAAAGATGCTATAATACTTCCTATAATCCCTGTAAACCTCATAAACTCTAACTCTACAGTATGTGAATATCCCAAGGTGATGAAATAAAATAAAATGGTTTCATTTTGACTATGAAACATATTTAGACACATATTTAGCTCACAGGTGTGTGTGTGTGTGGGTGTGGGTGTGGGTGTGTTTTAAACGGGTTAAGCCTTGCCCCGACAGACACCTTTGTGAGGTTGTATGAGAACTGGTTTTGTTGATGACAGGTTTGTGTGTGCAGGCTCTTGTCTGACATTATTAAAAGCTATTATAATTATGTTTACTGAACACTATTTCTGTTATATTGTTCCATCCTGTGTGTTTACAGCTAAATGTACAAAGTTATTTCATCCATTCTAATTTGAGATCCTGTCACGCAGTGCATGTGTGTGCATGTGTGTGCATGTGTGCGCGTGCGTGTGCGTGTGTGTGCGTGTGTGTGCGTGTGTGTGCGTGTGTGTGTGTGTGTGTGTGTGTGTGTGTGATCTTCACCTGGTGTTCGGCGATGGAAAGTTAAGGCACAAAATAATTAAATATGTGCTCAGTAACAAAGGCCCATGGACATAACGGTCTAAGTTAAGGTCAAGTCCAATTAATTTAATTCAGAGTCCCCCCCCCTTCATCAGTTTTCTTTTTGCTTTAGCCAGCAGGACTTTCAGTTGCTTTTCATGACCTCCTGCTTTCAAGTTAATACGTTTAAATCAAGTCTATTTAAGCACCAGTAGTCAGAAATGACAACAACACTTTAAACACTTTTGTACTTTTCAAAAGAAGCATGAAACAAATACACTATTTGTTTCATGAACACAATAATCCTGATGGACAGGATGGACAGATGTCGTTTCTTTTGTGTCACAAAAGCCCACGAAACTTAATCACTGAGACTCCACACGGCTGCTCATTTTCTCTGCATTAACCAGCACACAAGAGTGGACGTTGTAGTCCTTTGTTTGATAATCCAGGGCGAATGTTCACACAGACCCTCCTGTTGCGTACAGTTACTCCATGGCTTCTCTCCTTTTTTTTCCTCTTAGAACATTTTCACAGCCAGCGTTGACAAAGTTTGCACTTAAGTAACTGAGGCAACAACACAACGGTCAATTTATGTTGCAGTATACTTCACCTGCAATGACAGTTATCATAAGTAGCTACTCTTTTATCATATTCTAAATAAAGTAAAAATGATCATCACAACAGACATTATTTTAATAAAGCCAGCCAGTGAAGTTTGACTTTGGTAAAATATATAAATTAGGCAACATTCTTCAGAATTGTAAACCCAAACATCACATTAATTATTGATGTTTTATTTTAAAAGTGCTTGTTTGCAGTTTCGCATGAATCACATGCATAGCCTTGTTTTTTGTAATATGCAAATATTCAGTTTACTTCAAACCAATCAATTAAAGAATGATGCCTCTCACTCCTACAAGATTCTACTTGCACCCCCTGGTGGATGACAGAAAAACTGCATGGTCAAATCTGTTTATTGGTCATCTTTGAGCATCTGTCTCAATGTGGATGATGATCAAAGAGCTCACACCTCTCGCTAGCTGTCAACATCACTGTCTATTACTCATATCCGTCTGTCTGTCTGTGTGCAGGTCTTCCAGAGCAGTACTACAGTCTGACATGGTTCCTCAGTCCGGTCCTCGGCCTCATGTTCACTCCTCTGATCGGCTCGGCCAGCGACCGCTGCACTCTGCGATGGGGCAGGAGGAGACCGTTCATCCTGGCTCTCTGTATAGGGACACTGATAGGAGTGGCACTGTTTCTGAATGGATCGCTGATCGGTGAGTGTTTATCATTCGATATTTATATTGTGTGTGTGTGTGTGTGTGTGTGAATGGGAACTGAGAGAGAGCATATCAGCCCTCCATTTATTTCTGCTCTCTGGGCCCTTTGATCAGCTGCAGGCATCTTGTTAGTCGAGTAAACTAATGTTTCCATAGTGTTTTCAGAGGGAAAGGCTATTTGAAGTGTGTCCCTATTTCACAAAAACAAGGGGGAGCAACAAATACATTATCCTATCATTTTATTGAAATGATAGTTGAAGATCATTTATGTGGAATTTAAAGGGATTACGGGCATCATCAAATATTTAAATTGCAGGTGTGAAAATGTACTGTTAATGTTTTCAAAATAATTTACTTTTTAGTTGAAAAAACAGCTGTTTTTATACACAAGTGTATTTATAAATCACAGAAGCATGGCCTAAAAATGCAAGAGGTTTGCTTTGTGCCATCTGCTGAATGCTGTTATCTAAACCACTTGAGACTTTCACGGCCTCAGTGGGAATTGAATCACAAAATTTTACCCATCATGCATTAGTGCCACAGAGGAACTGAAAGAACAGGACAGCTTCTTTTAGCATCACTTGCCGAAAGCTTCCAGGTCGTGTCCTTGTTCAGATACTGGTGTTATCCTCAGTTATCCTCAGTTTGACCCTCAGCTTATTACGTCATCCAATGGTTAAGGACACATATAACCAATCCAATCAATCAAATTGATCAGTTGTCAATCCTGCCTCACAAGGCCAACTACATCACTATAGTTCCGGTTGTAATGTCACTAACCATATCTGTCTATACACACACACACACACACACACACACACACACACACAAAGACAACAGCAGTGTAAGGTGTGTGTCATCAGCGTATCGGTGAATTTATTGATGATGACAAACGGTTGTTTAAGCTGATTGGTGTTGCAGTCAGTAGCTTTATTATTTGTTATTATCACAACTTTCTTGTACACGGGTAAAATTTTTTACCATTTGTGTTACACAATAACAGAAATTATAACATATTGTGAGAAAGATGAAAAATAACCACTGACCACCAACTCTTAAGTTTTACGTCGCACAGTATTTTTTGTTCTTTATAGTATTGACCTGTAAGCTTTGGTCCAGTTATTTATCTGTCTCATGCCATAAAGACAGAGCACAATTAAGTCCCGCCCACACTGGAGGGGAAAATATTGCGTGAAGGTGCTATCAAACAACAGCAAAATGCATTCAAGCTGCTCTGTGTTGAGATGCGGTTTTCAGGGTAAAGAACCCAGAACTAAGTTTTTATAAGCTGCCAAACCGAAAAAACTATGCATTAAGGCAATAAGAAGTGAGGCATCAGCAGAATGTGAAACCTGTGGGATCCTGACACTCCGTCTACATGTGCAGCAAGCTACACACATTATTATTTGTAATAACTATCAACTACCTCAATGTTAGCAGACTACAGTAGCTTGCTAACTTCATCATCCATCATCATTTTGGTTATCAGCTGCATCCCTGGTAGACGTAGGGTGCTAAAAATCTGATGTCATTAGCTAGCTACAGGCATGGTGTTAGCGTTCAGACCTTGGTTGCATGTATTCTCTGCTGGTACAACTGTATAGTTAGCAAAAACTACAACATCTTTTTGTCTCTGAAAAGACCAGTAACCTGTATGGGGAGATGAGAGATTAAGAGAGAGAAAGTGTATGTTTCCATGGTTATGTATATATGAATGTGTGTTGACAACACAGTGTGATATGGGAAAACTGTAGTAACCTGTCTGTGTGCGCGTGTGTGTGTGTGTGCGTGCGTGCGTGTTGACATGGGAACACAGGAGCAGGCAGTTCACAGGGAAATGCTTCCTGTTTGCTTTCCCCCTTTACACCAATCACAATTCACTTCCTGTCTGTCTGCCTGGCTCTAGTGAGTAGTGCCGCTCCATTGTCCCATGCACACACCCACACACACCCACCCACAGTCTTGCTATGAACGTTTTGTTTCCCCAACGTTAATGGATTTCATTGCAAAGTCATGCTGTGTCACTCACTCACTCGCACATTTATTTACATGATCCTCAAGCTTTGGGTTCATACATTCATACCAGTTCACACTAAGCCCTCATACACAAACGCACATTGAGCAGCTCGAGGGCAGGACTGGGTCTCAAATGTAATGAGGCACACGAGGTCACACAAATCATGCGAAGCAGTATGGGAAATGTGCAGTGACCCATTTGTGTACGTCTTTGTGGTGGTGTACAGGTGTTGTAACTCACTAATCAGTTTAACATTCCAGATGTGTGTTATATTTCCTACTATAATATTAATTTCTAAAATTAAAATGTACTGTATGTAGACTTTTTGTACATGTGCTGTAATTATGAGTTCTATTCAGTTTCTGTAGATATTTATTAGCCTTTTTTTTAACAATCATTGCGTCTAGGACTAATTCACCCATTTCAATATGCATCTGCCTTATTTTGTATCCACATCTCTTTCTGTTATCTGTTCAACAATCAAACAGTTTTTATTGTTGGTTATTTAATTGTATTATGACAACAAATGTATTTTTACAATTATAACTGTTTGTCTATTCACGTCTTTCTCCATTAGGTCTGTCGATGGGTGACGAGCAGGGGAGCCAACCAATAGGAATTGTTCTTACTGTGCTGGGGGTGGTAGTGTTGGACTTTAGTGCAGATGCCACGGAGGGACCAATCAGAGCGTACCTGCTAGACGTGGCGGACTCGGAGGAACAAGACATGGCGCTCAACATCCACGCTGCCTCAGCAGGTACAACTGACTTCTGACACACTTTCACAGGATTTTAATATGGCAACGGTAGCTTTAACGTAACTGACTGGAATGGACACAAATTTAACATAAACTAGCACTCAGAGAGAATCAGATACAATCCCTTTCTGCCTATGTTTCGTTTGTACGTTTAAACTTTTGTCCGTGTGTGCAGGTCTCGGTGGTGCGGTCGGCTACGCCCTCGGAGGTTTAGACTGGACGCACACCTTCCTTGGAGCAATCTTCAAGTCCCAGGAGCAGATCCTGTTCGTCTTCGCTGCCATCCTCTTCTCCGTCTCTGTGGTGTTACATCTCTTCAGCATCGATGAGCAGCCTTATTTGCCCCAACATGACAGACTGGATCAGGTACTGTGTGTGTGTGTGTGTGTGTGTGTGTGTGTGTGTGTGTGTGTGTGTTTGCAATCTAAAATATAATTGTAGTTTAACAAAATAAAAAAACCCTAAGACTTTGGTTTTCTGTCCTCACCAGGAGAGTCCGGATCGCACCAAACTGCAACCATCAACCAATGGCAGGAATGGACTTCTCGCCCCCAAGCTTGAACTGATTGGAGAGGATGAAACGATGGACAGCTACGACCTCTATGACCCTTATGGAGACAACCTGTCAGAGCATGGGGATATGGACATGGACTTCCTAGAGATGGAGCTTGTGAGAAGTAAGTTCATAGACCCTTGCTTCTTTTGCTGAAACTGAACGACATGTTTTACCCTTCAAATCCAAACAAATAATCCTAATCCTAATCAAACAGAAAGAAAGTCGTCTCTGTCCGGATGTAACAACGTCAGTTAAACTGTTAACTGCTATGGAACCACATCTAAACTAATCTCTTCCCATCTGTCTCCAGGTAAAAGTGACAGTGTCCTCGCCATGGCAGACACCACTCTCGACCACCTGGACCACGATGCGTTGTACCTGTGCCACTTAGAGCCGTCCATTTTTGCTGACCGCCTCTCACCCTATCAGGGCTCGCCTCCTACGACAGGCAACTTCTTCAACCTAAACCGTAGCACTCCGCCACCCCGGTTTGGCAACATCAGACGCAGCAGCAGTGTAGGAAGTCAAGACCTGCTCCAACCCAACAACCACCAAACACACGCCACCAGCCCCAGAATTTCCCGCCTCTCCGCTTTCTTACAGGAAATGGAAAATGACGACGGTCAGGAGGCGTTGCTGAACAACCAGCTCAACGAGCAGCGGACACTGAACGGGCGGCTGTTAGCCAGTGTGACTAATCCTGACAGAGCTAGCACCAACGGGCTGAGCTCTAAAGGACAAGCACATCGGGCTGGAATGGTCAAAGGTTTGTATCTTAACGTTATTTTTCACTTTCACAATTCTAGATTCAATGAAAAAAATTATAATATTTATTGTAATTATTAATGAGCTATCCAGTATTTTTTAGTGTTATTTGAACTGATGTGATAGAAAACTATTTAATTATTTAAACAAATTTGTTTGTATTGAAGTCTTTGTATTGAATCTTGCTGATTACAACAATGTATTTGAAATAATATATTCACCTTTTCTGGGAGCAGCAACTCTGAGGAGTCATTAAGGAGATGAAGAGCTAGATCCAAAGGAGTGTACTTTAGAGCAATCCCATGAAAAGAAGGGGAAAATGTGCTACCCTATTCTCAGTATTTTAAGGTTTCTTAACCTGTGAATAACGATAATAAACCATCACTTAATGTTGATCCTTAATCCGTCTCTTATTCCAGCCGCCAGTACTGGAGCCCCCATGCGGCAGTCATGTCACCGTCACATCTTCTACCGCCAGCCGTCCTGCACCTTCTCCTACTACGGTCGAGTGGGGAGCCACCGCTACCGCTGCCGCCAGGCCCATGCAGCTTATCTCATCAAGCCGTCTCGCAGCATGAACGACCTGTACGAAGTGCAGGCCAGACACAGGAGGAGGCACAGACAGACAAACAGACACCGCAGCGGAAACACTAACTCCTCCAGTGGGGATACAGAGAGCGAAGAGGGAGAGGTGAGAAGGAATTTACTCCGTCATTTCGTTCTGGTATGTTAAGTGTGTCTTTTTGGGGTAGGTGTTGTCTGACCTGGTCTCCTGTCTTTAGGTTGAGACCACTGTGCGGCTGCTGTGGCACTCCATACTGAAGATGCCTCCGGAGCTGCTGCGACTGTGCGCCTGTCACCTGTTCACCTGGTTCTCCATCATTGCTGAGGCCATCTTCTTCACTGACTTCATGGGTCAAGTCATCTACCACGGAGATCCTACTGTACGTGAAACAGCAGCTAAACACACACATATATATATACAGTATATATATATATATATATATATATATTTCCCTGCATTTATCTTAAGTTCAATTTCTCATTTTCTTATGGTCTTTTTCTTTTTGTCTCTTACTCTGATATTGTCATGTCAAGCTGTCTACAGAAAGGTTCAAGATGAGAGTGTGTCTCTGCCTAGTTAATCCACAGCCCAGTTAAGAACGAAGCCTGTTTTTATCTCTCTCAGGCTCCTCTTAACTCTACTTTGCTGGAGGACTATCACAAAGGAGTTCAGATGGGATGTTGGGGACTGGTTATATATGCCATGACTGCTGCTACGTGCTCAGGTAACACAAGCACATATGAATGCACTTAGTCTCATGCACACACACTTCCATATTGGGTTGCCAAACTGTCTTAAAGGAACAGTGTGTAGGATTTAGTGGCATCAAGTGGTGAGGTTGCAGTTGTCGTCCAACTGAACACCCCCTCCCCCCCAGCTCACCCCTTCCTTCCCAAGTGTGTGCTAGCATCTACGGTGGCCTTCAACTAAAGTAAACACGTTCATGGCCCCCTCTAGAGCCAGTGTTTGGTTTGTCCGCTCTGGGCTGCCGTAGAAACATGGCGGTGCAACATGGCGGACTCCATGAAGAGGACCTGCTTCGTATGTAGATATAAATGTCTCATTCTAAGCTAACGAAAACGCAATGACTCTTAGTTTCAGGTGATAATACACTAATGAAAACATACAGTAGTTATAATATAACATTCTAGTTCTGCCCATAAATCCCCCATAATCCTACACACTGTTCCTTTAAAGAAACCAAGCTCTCGGCTGTAAAGTGCTCTTTTATTTTCGTCTCGACATTAAAATCTGTACTAACCGATCCACTAATCTACCTTCCCCAGCTATCCTTCAGAAGTACCTTGACAACTTTGACCTGAGCATTAAGGTCATCTACATCATGGGAACGCTTGCATTTTCCATAGGTATGAACCACATAACAGAATAAACTAAATAAATGAGTGAACAGCTGACAAATAACGTTTTTTTTCTCTTTTATTTCCCTCATTAGGAACAGCTGTTATGGCAATCTTCCCTAACGTGTATGTGTCCATGGTGATGATCAGCAGCATGGGCATAATCTCCATGAGCATCTCCTATTGTCCTTATGCTCTGCTGGGACAGTATCACGAAATGAAAGAGGTACGGACATATTCAACTTGAAAAACCTTGTTTGTTTGTTTTTAATATGTAATATTAACCTGCCAAGAGAATCATTCTGTATTACTGTAGATGTGAAAAGCTATTTTTCTAATATGTAGCTTTTCATTAACTGTAACTGTGTCTCTGCCTTTTGCAGTACATCAGGCACAGTCCTGGTAACTCCCGCAGAGGCTTTGGCATCGACTGTGCCATCTTATCCTGCCAGGTGAGTGATATTGTCGTAATTAAATCTTTGTGGTGTATGTTTATATGTATACATACAGTACACAAAAAGACTGTGTTGTTATTTAACCGTTTGCTATTCTGCAGGTCTACATCAGTCAGATCTTGGTGGCCTCAGCTCTGGGTGCTGTAGTGGAGGCTGTTGGCAGCGTTCGTGTCATTCCCATGGTGGCCTCTGGGGGCTCCCTCCTCGGATTCTTCACCGCCTTCTTCCTGGTCATTTACCCGACTCCAAACAACGGGTGAGTTCTGGTCTTTTTGCTGTCTTTAAAGAAATAGTTAGACATGTTTGGAAATACACTTTTTCACTTGCCCGAGAGTTAGATGAGAACGGCGATACCACTCTCATGGCATTACGATAAATATGAAGCAGCAGGCAGCAGCTGGTTAGCTTAGCTTAGCACAAGACTGGATACAGGAGGAAACAGTTAGCCTGGCTGTCAGAAGGTAATACAATCAGCACCTCCAAAGCTCAGTTGTTGTAACTGGTTCCAGTATTTTTGCTTAGCTAACTGGCTCTTGGCAAGAAAGCAAAAAAGCATATAACCCAGATCGTCAAACTGTTCCTTTAAGCCCCAAAACACCGTCCTAACAGTTGTGATTTTGATTATGATTGACAGGGATGGGGAATCCGCCAAAGCTTCGAAACGGTCCTTGACAAAACTGGAAAATTACAACAGCAACAAAGTGGCTGTTACAGTGGTGACAGAGAAACCCAGCTTCCTGAAACTCAACAAGAAGGGCAAGGCCACCACCACCACCACAACCACCACCGCTTCCTGTCACATGGAGAACGAGTCAGCTCTGTGATTGGCTGGCTTAAGTCGACAGACACGCTGCTGCAGAAACAACAAAATTCACTGAAAAGATTGCTGATGGGAAGACTTTAGGATATTGCCGTCCGCGTCATGCTGGAGTTCACAGACACAACATTTGGTCCACTCTTGGTGTCTCTACTTTCTTTGACAGGCTTTTTCTTGATTTGCTGAAGAAAACAACTCAATCTTACATGGGACCAGTGTCACACCAGGCCAACAAAGCATTCTGGTCCCAGTGCTGATTCGGCCATCACAGAAATTCTTTACACTTACCCCTCATAAGCTTTTGACTGATCTGTCAGGGTTGTCCAGAGGTGGTTTTAAGGAGAGGTTGTCTCTGTCTCTCAGGGCCTTTAGAAGGTGCTACTGAGCAGCTGCCTGACAATTCAGGGGACTTGCACACATATACATATACACACACACACACACACACACCTCTTCATCTGTGGTCAACACAATCGAATGAACACATGAATAATTGACGAACATTAGTCCTTGAAGCTGCAACCATTCAAAAATGCTGAAAATTGTTCTTCCTCGCCGTGGAATCGGCTCGATCTAATCTGCTATGATGATGCCGACGAGATTGACAAGAGTGTGTGCGAGTGTGTGTCTGCTGACGTTTTCACCAAAATATACCCAATGACACGCTCGGATTTGCGGGACTTTTTTTTTCAGCATTCTGCAACAGTAGCTTTAAGACTCTAGAGACTTCTGCAAGTGGCATTTCTGAAACAAAGAGCCCGGTGCCTGGCTCTTGGTTCTTTAAAAATGACTCTTTAATCCCCAGATTGATTGCAAGTGTGTGTGTGTGTGTGTGTTTTTGCCCTCCTCCACGTGGCAGGAGTGCTAAAGTCTTTAATTTGGCCTTCACTCCAGGGCAAAGATGACAATAGGCTCTGCTCAGAAGCGGCCTGTATATTGAGGGTCAAGAATACAGATGTGTATTGAGTGAGATTCCCGGGGGAAAAAAATGAGTGCAGTTGCAATATGTGCAGTCTACAGGGCATTACAATCCCAAATATTATTGTCATGATTTATTGAGGGCCCAGAATGATGCTTCTGTTTGTTTTGAATAATCTCGACTGACCTACATGCTGCATGATAGAGGAGCAGAGGAGAGACAAACCAAACACCAGAGAAGAAGAGGAGAGAGAGGTGGAGCTGCTCTCTCTCTCTCTCTCTCTCTCTCTCTCTCTCTCTCTCTCTGCTTTCTTGCTTAATCATTTTAAGAAAATGCTGTTAGCACAATGTTTGTCACTAGCTGCACATTAGCTGAGCCATAGTTTGAAATTGTGTTCAATAGCATCCAGTAAGAACTTTTTTTTTTGAAGTCCTCTTGGGTTGTTGGACGCATTTGTCTTCGGACACCAGCAGGACGCTCCTGGCGCTCCTCTGTTCCAGTGGATCCAGCAGTAACTCTACCAGTAATCTGGAATTGGACACAAGAATGTTAGAATGGGTCCTGGATAAATATGTAATGTAAGAGAGGCAAAATATATCCTTCTAGTTCAGGCTTGTTATGTGAGGATTTCCGCTCCTGGTCTAGGTATCTTGGTTCCACTGTACAGGGCCAAATATAAGTATGATATAATAGTTTAGATGACATCTGTGTGTTGTATGCTGAATGGATAGTTAGAAAAGGACAGAGGGATGACAGGAGGACTGGAGGAATGTGAAAATATTCAGCATTCAGACATGAACGTGCTATCGATCTTCTCATCTGCGTCTTCCCAAAATGCCAAAATGTTCTTTTAAATGTTTGAAATTAAGCAACATTTTAATATTTAAAGATTAGGAAATACGTGTCTTAACTTGATCCAAAATAAGGCAATGGAGGCAGATTTAACATTTTCCGCAGACTTCAAATTTATTAAAATCAAATGTCTGCTCTTGAAAACTAAAACTTAACAGATAGTCACCTTGAAAACAATCCACCTTTGCCTCCCGAAAAACTACAAAACATCAAGAATAATTGACCAAAAAACCCCCCAGCCTGCCCATGCCTAGGATATATTTGATCTTGAGCCGAACAGCTTCAGTTAGTTTCTTTTACATGAAGTGAGAGATGCCGGTGATGCTTCTCCACACTGCGTCTGCTGCTTCATGAGGACGTGATGGAGGATGAGGAAGAAACTGTTGAGTTTACACAGTGATGAGACGGAGGGGCTAATTACAAAAGTATTTTATTAAAACTCGTGCAAGTTGTATAAAACTAAACTCTTATTAATACTGAATAATGTTGATTGTAGACCAAAAAGGAATAGTGATCTTGGAATGTTTTAATAGCTGACAATGCTGGACGTTTTAAAAAAAAAAAAAAAAAAAAAAGTTGTAGTAAGAAAGTTAAAGTGAAAGATTTAACACTTTATTGTGTCTTTTGTTTTCTGACAAATCCGATCTTTTGTTGCAATAACAGCCTCTGTTAATCAGCTGGGAAGAGGTCTGTGGTGGTCTGTGAGGGTGGTGGTGAAATCCTGCATCTGTCGGGGGGGAAAGGCTGTGGATTTGGGTCGGTTGTCCTTTTAGCTCAATCAGCTGAAACATGCAAATTTGAAAGGAATCGAAATGTAAATTGCAGTGACTTAATTTACTGATGGAAGAACATTTTATTTTGGTGTGTATTAGAGCATTTAACAGAGAGGAGTATTTATATTTTTGGTTTTAGAAGTGAATTCACTCACCGATGATGTGGTTATTGTTTTTCTTTCACTTGGACGGGTGCTGGTGCAGAGTTTCATCCTGTTTCTAACAGAATAGATTCCTTCCATGATTTCAGGTACATTCATTCAGTCCCAGAGCAGAGTAGAGCGAGAGAGAGAGTGTGTTTTTTGCTTCCTGGGTTGACCCTCTGGCTGTGGTGCTGGGACAAAAAAAAAAGCAGGGATGGGACAATGACAAAAGACGAGGGGATACAGATGCCAGAGTTTTGAATGTCTTCTGTAACCTCTAGGGCAATAAAATAGTCTGGATTAAATAATGGACACACAGCGTCAGTTTAATGACAAACATGAAGATAAAAACATAGCTTTGGGTTTGAGAGGTTTGCATGTGACAACAGCAATATGCATGTGCGGAACACCAAAGTATGACTCTGTACAAATCACTCAAGCTCTTTGTTGTCCTAACAGGTCAGGGATGTATTTTCTAATGCATGGCTGGATGTTTTTGTTTTGAACTTAAATGTGTGAAGAAAAACCAACATGTACTATTTAAGCTGAAACTCTGTGCTCGGTCTGGGTCAGTACACGCACGACAAGCAATGTGACTTTCCAAAGTTTGTGCACATTTTTCCGAGTACAGTTTGAGACGGCACACATCTCGTTGCTTTTTAACACAGTGTGCATGTGGCCTGAAGACGAGGTTTGTGTCGTCTTCCCGAGCAACACTCCTTGTTGAAAGTGTAGGTGAGAAACTCTAGGCCTCGAATACTTGAAGTGCAACTTTAGTGTTTCGTTTTCAATACAGTGGTAAGTCTTTGATTTCTCTTTTTTTCCCCAACGTCCCAAGCCTTCTATTACCCGCAGACTCTGGAATGTTCAGACAGCAGCATGGCCTGCTGGGAGATTGAGTTCTTACCTTTTTGATTCCATCTTGTGACTTAAATGTTAAAAACAAGGTCAATGAATGTGAAGTGATTTCAGCCGAAATAATTTTTGTTTTGATGTTCGACAAGCCTGACATTGCACAGAACTTGCACATTATTAAGTTAAGAAAAAACTAAAAACAGTAGAAGTGTTTTTTGCAAAAAGGAAGAAACAAACTGTTGATATTTATTTTTTAGAGCTTTCATGTCCGTAAAGGACACATTTCACTTCGTTTCCAAAATCAGTTAAAGCTATTCTAATTGCTGTTACGGGAGATGTTACACAGTCAGACTGGAGTGTGTGTGTGTGTGTGTGTGTGCGTGTGCGCGTGCGCGTGCGCGTGCGCGCATGTTTGCAGTCGTGTCACAGCTGCTCACATGTAAAGCGAAAGGCAAGAGCGTGTTAAACGTCATCTCAGTGTTTGTTTTGGGTTCATGTTCTCTGTTCTTTGCAATCACCTGGTTTACACTTAACTCTGGAATCGATGGCTGCAATACCTGAGGTTATTTAGTCTTTATTCTCTCTGTTCTGGTGTTTTAACTCAACTAGAAAGTGTATTTTTAATTTTTATTTTAAGGCACAGCCACACATGAGAGTTTGGCCTTTGCACTTTTTCAGTGGCAGCCATGTTGGCTCCACGGTCCTGATCATTGAATGAATGTGGCGACGTGGTGGTGATGCTGCTTCATGTTCCCAGCAGCAACTGTCAGTAACAGCAGCAGCGTGGCGGCCATGCAGTTATAGTCCAACCTGGCCAGACTCGGTGTGTGTGTGAGAGTGTGTGTGAGTGTGTGTGTGTGTGTGTGTGTGTGTGTGTGTGTGTGGCTATGAGATGCCTATATACTTTGATCCTCACAGAGATTAAATCTAGAAGAATACTTAAAGAATGGGAAAGCAAGTATGCGCACTGTACTATATATAATATGCCTTGTTATTTGAAAAAATAAGATGTAAATATACATATTTCTCTTTTAGTTTCTTCTTTTTTGCTGCTATAAAAAAAGATGATTATTTTTGTTGGTAGTTTTGTTTTCTATATAAAGACTGTATATATCTCTATGTTCTGTAAATAAGCTTGAGCCTTCACATGTAGGACTCTGGATGAACACTGTATGGAACGCACCTTTAAAATCTGTTCAGAATTAAACCAAAAAGGACTCCTGTCATTATTTAAGATTTCAAAACAGACTTACAGCTCAATAACGTACTCTAAGCACGTTCTGCTGGTGGAGGAGTGAGCAGAGGGTTGCGTGAACAAATCAGATTGTAGTATTGGAAAGTCAAATCATGTGATTACAAGCTCCACATATATTGTCCTGCATGGAAAACTATGAATTATAATCACATCACACACAGTCTGACTTCTTAGAAGTCGCAGTAAATATACAGTTATACCCAGAAACTTAAATATTAGATGAAATACATGTAATTTAGAAGACAATGGGGAAGCAAACATTGCTTTACATTTAGATATACAATTTCATCCCAAAAATGATTAAAGTAATCTGAAGTTAAGTTAAGTTCTGACTGTTGGCACTCTGCAAGATTTAAGTGAATGTATTAAAGAGGATTTATGTGTACATGAGAGGATGCAGATGTTCAGAAGGATGGAGACAATTGTTGGCAGAAATATTATGAAGGACTTATTACCGCTTTAAGATATTTGGTAATTATCTTACAGACTTTTAAATCCATTGATTTTACCGACGGGTCTGAACAATGCAGCGTGACATTTTCACAGTATTATTGCTGATGCAGGAATTATTCATTTAAATGAGCTCCTATGAAATAACAGAAAAGAAAGCATCTTCAGGCACTCATAGGCAGAGCACAGAGAAAAATGTTAAATTAAAAGTCTCAATTTAGTCAGGAGCACTGGTTTAAAACTGACCCGTTTAAACCTCACATGGTCTTCATTAAAACTCTTTAATTTCATATCTCTGGAGAGTTTAAGGTATACATGTCATCATTCATGTGACTGCTGGGGAAGTAACCTGCTTGTCTGCAGTTTCAAGACAACTTCTTTCTTTTGAGGTAAAAACGTCTTAGCTCAGCACCTTCAAAGCCTCAAAGCAGCCTACTGGTTTCCCATGATGCCGTGTGGTCAGACTGCTGAGAGAGGAAGAGGAGATCAGTAAACTTTGTTCCTGCAGAATCAGTGTTAGCTCTCACACACTCAGGGCCTCTTTCCATACAGAGACACCAGAGAAGGAACCTGAAACTTGTGTGTGTCTTGTCAAGGTCATGTGACCAGCTGATGGCAAGTGTGTGTGCGTGTGTGTGTGTGATGTACTTATGCAGAGGTATAACGTTACAGTGCTGGAACATCATGTTAAGTGAACTGTAATGACCTGCTGCCCCTTTAGAGGGATTAAAGAGAATTAACACTCATTGTAATGGCTCCTATTGCTACCATGACTGAACAGCTCTTCTCTAATATGTAATATTTAAAAATGTAAATCAAGAGATTGAATCCTTTTCATATATATTTACTACATCTCAGTTTAGATGACTGCAGTTGAAGTTCATGTTGGGTAATAATCTGGATCAAATTTTGTTGAAAATGTCACTTTTTGAGTATAGAGGACAATATCTATGTCAACGTTTTCTACTGCAAATCAAAGAGATAAAAACGGCATACACAGATTGCACGGGTCAACTTTTACATATTATACTGAGCAGCACCTACATGTGCCTGAGTACAATTATCAGATTATTTTGTTTCAATTCTGTTTTCATTCAATTTACTGTTCCATAATATCCCAGAGACGCTGCTGTGGTGAGACACTGTCCTCTGGTGGAACAAATCAGATCAGCTCTGTAGATCTGATTCATGCAGATTTTTACTGTCTTTCTGTTACACAATAATATTTACATTTTTGGCTGTTACTGTGCACAGACATAGTTTAACTGTTTGAGAGTGACACTGAATTCAACAGCAGCGAAAGATGGTTTGCATAGGTTTAAAAATGAAAAAGAACTTTACATCTAACAAATCATCAAACAAGTAAAAATATGATGCAAAGAAAAGAAAAACTTTAATTGGTAAGAAATGGAAAGAACAAGCAATGGTTGTGAGGCTGTAGTCGACAGTGAAGAAATTAAATCAGTGTAGAGTCCCCGTGTTGTTGTTTTTAGTCCTTTGACTCCGTTCAGTGCTTTCCCAAATTTACACAAATGGAAAAAATAAAAAGTTAAGCTTTAACTTTCTAAAACGATACAAAAATGTGTATTTTTGTATCGTATGTTTCTGCACACCTCACCTCATCGTGTCCTCCAAAATGTCAGAAATATAAACGGAGACATTTGTTGAAACTCAATCGGTGGTTTGTTTTTCTTAATCCCCTTCAAAGTCCGTGTTTAAGAGACGTGTGTTTTCTGTGTGACGTCAGGCCTCCATTTACACAATTGTAAAATGATAAACAAAGAGAGCTTCACTGCGTACTTGAGAAAGTAACGGTTACAAGTGTTTATACTTCCGAAGAGAGCTTTGCTTCCAGCTTATTTAATGTTTTCACCATGACTCTATCCCATTGCTTTGCTCTCTAACGCTTTAATTCCATTTTACTTCAAAATACAAAAAGACACGAGGCAAGTCAACACTTCTCACTACAACCTATACATCCTAATGTAATCAGGTACATGTTTATGAAACAGTTTTTGTCAGTACAACTATATGTTTACTGCTGGGGTTGCAGTTGTTGTACTGAAACCCCACTCTTGACATATTTGAGGATGGCAAAACATTAGAAACACCTAAATTTAGTCCACTTCAACATGCAACTGCAACCTCAAAAATAAACATTTAGTTGAATATATGACTCTTATTGTGTCAATCAAAAGTGAGCATCAATATCTTTGTAAAGGTTGAATTTATGGCTGAGTTGTTGTATTAGATTGCATTTGATTTGACAGGTGCAGCTCACATAGTGTGGCCAAATCTCAACTTTTTACATAGTCTATAGTTTCATAATAATCCGCTCCACATGAGTTGGCAGAGTGAACTGTAATTCTAGATCTTTCAATATTTTTGAATCCTGTGTGAAGGTCATTTTTTTTCACTTAAGTGACGCATGTGGTCTCTCTAACAGTACGAGCTCATTGGTTTCACAGCAAAGCCATCCCTTTGTGGTCCAGTATTTGCTCTCACCAGCCTCAGGACAAAATCTAAACAAGGCGAAAAGACATGGTGAGATAAAGGGATGTATGGAGAGAGGCAGCCACTGAAGGGACGTTTTTAAAGGGGAAATTTGCGGTATCTATTTTTTCTCCGTTTTTTTACATCTCTCTTTGATAACTTAGTTTGCTCTTTTTCAGCCTCACAATCTCTCTATCTGTTTATCCATCACTCTAGGTGAGTCTTTGTCTCTGGACTGTTACACTCACAGGGGTCGAGGGGGTCACCTGTCTTTAAGTGGAATGTTCCATGTTGGCAGCAGAGAGGGGAGAGCTCGTGAGAGTGAGTGTGGCCATGCTGTGAGCTATCACCAGTGCCGTACCTGGGCATTTATTCACTGAATTCCTCTCCCCTTCTCCCCCACTTGTGTGCCCCGCCTCCCCGTCCCCCTCCCTTGCTCCCCTCCTTGTCCTCCACAGTCTCTTGAAGCTGTCTGTCACAAAGCAGTAAACCACTGGATCCAGGCAGCTGTTCAGGCTGCTCAGGGTGACTGTGATGTGATAGGCAAGTACGTGCCCCGCCCCCTGTCCTATCCCCTCCCCTCTGACTTTGACCCGGAAGTAAACCAGCACCTGCCGGACGTGGAACGGCGTGAAGCAGATGGTGAAGACCACCAGGACGGTGGCCAGCAGTCTGACAGCACGTGCCCTCCTCGCCCTGCTCTGCTGGGGCATCAGGCCGTGGCTGGAGGAGAGAAAACAGGCGACCCGCAGGGTGAAGCCCACCACGGCCAACAGGGGGAGCAGGAACTCCAGGATGGTGAGGTAGAAGAGGGCCGGGAGGAGCACACAGGAGGAGCTGAACTCCAACGCTGTGGTCTGTAGAGAGCAGGAAAGAGATCCCAACACATCTAAAAGCACGCTTTCTCCTTTATTCCTTTTAGGATGACTATGTTGTGTTTGTAGTGCATGTAGTCCTCACCTGGAAAGAGTAGGTGACCACAACTGCGATGAACCAGACTGTGGCGCTGACACACTTGGCTGTTCCTGTGGTCCTGCATCGATGGAGAGTACTGGACGCATGGACGACAGCGAGGTACCGATCTATGCAGATACTGATAGAGGACAGGTGGAAGGGAAGTCACAGAGAGAAGAGGTTAAAAGGTTTTTTGCTGATAGTTTGTTTTCATTTTAAATGTTGAATGAAGGAGTGGCCAACTCACCTGGTCAGAAACAGTATACTACAGTACATGTTGACAAAGTAGCTGAAGGTGTGAACGTAGGAGCAGGCCACACAGCTCCCTCCACTGTGATACAGAGCAATGCGAGCGGGCAACGACAGTGCCACCATCAGATCAGCCACAGCAAGGTTTATGGTGTAAACCACAGAGGCTGAGGTGTGGGTGGAGGCCCCACAGAACACATAGAGAGCCAGACTGTTGAGGACCACACCAACCACCAGCATCAGACCGTTACACACCTGCAGCATGGAGGAACGGAGTACTCTGAATACAACTGTGGATTTCATACAGAGTCCGGTTAAGCAAGGTGGCTATACTTCAAACCAGTTTTCTAAATAAATTAGATATTTTTCTCTCCTTAACGTACCTATTTTTTGAAAAAATTCTTGTTTCCTTCCATAAATCGTGAAAGAAAAAAGGCTTTATACTACATTTTATTTTTCATCACAGCGGTTGTGGGTTGGAAAGTGGACTAACATGATCTCTTCTCCTACTAACGGGTATCCTTACCATGAGAGAAACCCACACAGCGTAGAAGTCTTGGTACAGCTGCATGTCCAGGTGGGCTAACCTATGCAGGTAAGGTGCCCCCCACCGCTGGTCCCAGGTGCTGCAGTTAGTTGGGTCAGGTGTCAAGAGGGGCTCAGTGGTGGAGGTGGAGCTGATGTTGGTAAGAAGGCTCTCCATTGGATGAAAAGGATGACTGAATGACAGGTTTGGGATCTGAGTGGCAGGAGAAGGAAGAAAAAGACAAGAAACAACACTTTCTGATTTATTCTGAGAGGAGGAGGCTATTATTGAGAAACAAAGGGAAGGTTTGGTAAGAATAGTAATACATCATCTGCATACAGGTCAATTTTGTGTTGTGTTTTGAATTCCTTTGATGTCAATATTAGCTTTTCTCAATTGACAGTTATACAAGTCATTATAGCAATGAAATGACTTTTGCATCATTTGTGTCTTTGTTATAGTGAAAATATAAACTTGATTAATCTCCGAGGTTCATTTGTTTGCAGGCTAAAAGCATGTTAGGATTGTTTCTGTTGCTGTCTACTTATAACCAGTAATTTAGACTTATGAAAGGAACTCCCATAATGTTTGTAAGAGAAAGATGCCTCACACTTACACGCTGGAGTCAGTCGCATTGTATTATAAATGGACTTAAACAGCTTAAGTCTAAAGTGATGAAATGTGCTCTCATTGGCTCAGAACAACTCAACATTTTTCAGCTTGGTGAGCAGACGCACGCGTACTAAAAACTAAAAGAAAGAGTAATGACCCCTGGAGATGAAAAGTGGTCAACATCAGCAGGAGTTAATCCAGAGGGAGAGACTTCAGAAATCCCCGTTTTATAAACAATGTTCTCTCGTACCGTCGAGATGACTGAATCCATCTTCATACGCGCTCTAAAAGGATGTGACACTTTCAACAAAGCTAAGTAGTGACCTTGTGTGTTAAACACAGTGTACAATATTGATAGGAACCATGTCAGTGTGAGCTGCTATTTAATACACAGCTGACACAGGTTGTGTTGAACACGAGATATGGGTTTGTCTTGAACGAGCCACATAAATTTGATAAATTTGACGCTTCCTGTTTAGGAGAGGGGAGGCTTTAAAGTCCCCAACATGCAGATGCTGCTCTCTTTCAAGAGGTTTAAGGTGAATGTAACTATACAATAAGCTAACAACAGACCAATCGTTTTGAAGGAACTCTGGTTTGGCTTAGAGGACGTGATGAGAGATAAAATGTATGGAAAATATAACTTGCATCGGAAGCGGAAAGCTACTAAAAAAAAAGGCAGATATGTTGCAGTGCGTTGGTATATTTGTTCTGTAACTATCTGAAACTACAGTAGTTTCACAAAGCCATCACAATTCCAAAACCTTTTTTTGGGCTTTCAGACGTATTACATGGTCTTCATCTGCAGTTGGAGTGTGCTCATTTGTGATGAAGATGGATCCGTTGACATGTGACCTTAGAAATATTGATTTGATCGTTCTGTGAAACGACCCTTTACAAAGCCAAGAACGAACTTCTATCCTCCTACAGTGCGTGTTTTCTTGGCTTTCTATCCTTAGTTGCATAGATTTCCATCTAAAGTGTGTTCAGCTCTTATGTGAACTATTATGTAAGACAGAAATGGAGTGTGAAATTAACAAAGTGTAGATTCTAATTCACATGTTGCTGTCTCAGTCGGGTTGTGTTGGATATTTCTTTTAAAAAATGAATCATTAGCAGCTTACGCACCATGTGATAAAACATGTTTAATTATACTGAAATGAGTACGACTTAAATTTCAGGTCTTAATTTCAAATATAACATATATATTGTAATAATAACATATTTCAACAAATCGTTATGTTCAGTTGGATTGCAGGTGAACCAGGGGCGGAGTCTTGCCTACCAGGCCTAATTGTTGAAGTGTGGCTCCTGCTCTGATTCAAAGTTAGGTTTATTCAACTTGAGGCAGGGTCATAAATGAGTTTACCTTAAATGAGGAAAAGGGTTTGAATGAAACTTCAACAGTTTGACACCTGAGAGAAATGTTTTACTCCACTTTCAATCCAGACTTGCTAACTTCTTTCTTCATATAAAACAAGGTAGATAACCAAATGGATTTCCCTGTTTAAGGTACTATTTGACAGACACACAAAAATGTCTTTCCTTTCCTTATAAATACCAGAGATGGATGAGCTCCTGTTAACACGTCCTGCCAAAGAAGGGCTTTCCACTGTTCATCATCATACAGACAGTCGGATAAAACATGGCCGAGGGCCTGGATTAAAGGACAGAAAGATTCCGACACACTGCTATCTGGTTCCTGATTCAGCCATTTCTTCTACATGTCATGCTCACATCCAATAACATATTAGTGCAGATGATTGTTACCCAGCACTCAGCTTTTAAGAGCTACAATCATATAAAATTAAACTAACAAGTCTCCAAATCTTGCTTTAACCTAAACCTTAAATCATGTAAATCCCAACAGTTTTAGACAGAACAATAACATTCACTTCATGTAATCTTTAATGACTGAAAGCTCCTGTATTCAGAGAAAAGCTCTGCATGTAACCTATAAGCACTGCTTTAAATAGAAGCTGTTGTTTCCTCCAAATATCAGTGCAGCCCATATGGTTCAAGGAATCCAATCCCTAATGGAGAATGAGCTTAAAAACAGCATTTTAAGTAACTTTTCTCCAAAAAAAAAGAAAGAAAACTAAACAGGTTAGAAAATACTTTTCTGAAACATACCTTAAAAGGAGGCAAAGAGTCCAGTAGATCCACCCAAAACTTCTTACAGTTTCAATGTTTATATTCTTATGATAAAGTAACAGAGTTGCTGTTCTACTTATTCTTTCCTCCGTTGTTCTATAGTTTCTGTAGTAGACAAGAGAGTGAGTAGAGTTGGGATGTGAACCTCTCTGGGCGGGACGATTGCTCCAGCAGAGCAGAGTGTACAGTCAGGAAGCTGGACCTCTCATGTCACCCCCGTGTCCCACAATGGTGCAAAGAAGGAATAAACACAATATAGAACAGAATGCAGTAGAAAAGAGTCTTCCTCCCCTGTACTTTCCTTCTATTTTGACCACCTCTCTGGATTTGGAGGGAGAGAGCTTAGTATCATAAAAGGACGACAAGAAACTTCAGAAAAACAGGGAAAGATAGATAGAAGTACGTACATACATTAAAGGCAACTGCTGGTTGGATTGGAAATAACAGGATCTGAAATAACAGTTGAGTAAGAGATTTGTAAATACAAAAGAAAGAAAGATTTGCAAAAATGAACACTATCTTGTCTTTATGAGACAAAAGGAAGGAGAGACCGGAATGGACTATTTCACTCAAGTAGGTTTTGAATAAGTTTATTTAAAGCTGTCTCCGGGGTGGTCCCATGTTGAAAGGGTCTGTCGGGGAAAAAAGTCCTTCTCCACCTGTTTGTCTCTGTGTAAATACCTGACTCAATTAAAGAAGAGAGGTTCCTTTACATGTTTTTACAAAGCTGCCAGCCTGTGAACCCGTTTAATTCAATTTACAGAGAGAGAGAGAGAGAGAGAGAGAGAGAGAGAGAGAGAGAGAGAGAGAGAGAGAGAGAGAGAGAGAGAGAGATAGGGGGTCTTTTGCATTTATTTTAACAGAGATATAATATTTGGAGTGAAGCAGCACCTCTTAAAGCACAGTGACATAAACAGAGAGGTGGCCACCACTCTAGAGAGTGTGCGTGTGTGTGTCTGTGTGTTTTTGTGTGCGTCCATGTGCATGTGTGTGTCAACTGTGTACAGTACATGTCAGAATGTCAAACAAACTGTTGTAGAACAGGGCTGACCTGAATACTAGTGAATGAATTCATCTTCAGTTCATATGAAACTAAAAAGGGATTTATGATTTATGATGCATTGCTGGTGATGTCTGTTGCAAAGGTCCTTGCTAATGTTTGATTGAATGTTTTTTAGCTTGTTCAAATATTTGAAATCATTGTCAGATGATCTATCCCAGCTTGTTTATAGTGCTGGAGACAGAGAGGAGGATGTCCCACTCAACACTTTAGTGGGGTACACTAACAATTCAACATATAAAAGTCAATTCGCTGGTGGACAGCAAATGTTTTCTGTGGGTCTGGAGGAGCTTTCTAGAGTCTGAGAAAAAATGACTAAAGTAACATTGCTTGATATTTTTCATAGTTTGAAAGTTGCAGGCCTTTACCAGCCAGTGAGGGTCAAATGAACAGAAGCTATTGAATTGCATTATGCAAAGTATAGTATCCAAACTGGGGACTTAAAGTCTGGATTTTTCTGCATGTGCTTCATCCTTTTGACAATTATTTTACATTTTTTGTCTCCAAAACTTTAGGGAAGTGCAGTGCAGAATTATGACCATATTGACAATGAGCAGGAATACATTCATATGACTTCTCAAATGAAGCAGAGATTTAATAATTTTAATAGTTAATTTAGTATTTATTTAGTGTGTCAAATTATAATGCAGCCCAATGCAGGGCAATAATTCATGAAGAGTGAAATTAAGGTACTATGGCATGCAATTAGGTTTTATTAAAAATACTAACTCATCATTGTAGCCTGATATATAAAATAAATGTGAAAAAAGCATATTAAATTATTATGATTATTATATATAATTGATTGTCATTCATAATATATATATCAATCGCTTTGTAGTATGTGTTAGATTAATTTATGCATCAACATTTCTATGATTTATACAATATTCAGTATACTGCACATCGGTCAGGCTCTTTGTTGCCACGGCGACCGAGTTGCGTTACCATTTAAGATCCGGCGGAAACAACGCCAAGAGCTTCTGTTCCCGAGCAACACTAAAATAATGGAGAGGTGAAAACTCATAGAAATAAAATGTCAATGTGAACAGTGCGCTTCTTCTTTTATGTGTGAGAATATAAAAATACACAACTCTTTTTATTTAAACAAAACCTTTTCATCTCTGGAACCGGAACGGTTTTCATTTTTTGTACCACACGGAACCGGTAGCGATGGGAACGGAAACCAAATATGTAAACAAACGTCACGCTTGTTATCTAGCAACAGTTTTAGTTAACCTAACAGACTAAAACACACACACGACCGTGGACAAAACGCTAAAAAGATGTTCAAAAATACTTTTCAGAGCGGATTCTTGTCTATCTTATACAGCATCGGCAGCAAACCGCTCCAGATTTGGGATAAAAAGGTGAGATATGAACCGAATATAGCTGTGTTAGCTAGCCGTGCTAAAGCTAACTAGTGGTACGTGTTTTGGGCTTAAAGCTTTAGCTGTATTATAACTGCCTTCTCTGTTGTAGTGTGCTTTGGATGCAGTGTTGAAACAGCCGAGTGAGCTTCTGTTGGGGAACGTTTCATATCAAGCTTCCATTGAACATGTGATAAGGGGGGTTAAGGGGGTTAATCTGCTTCAGCAAAAAGTATAAATACATGAATTCCCTGTTTAGTTATTACGATGATGATGATTTGTATAATAAATCACATTTATTTTATATATCAAGCTACAATGATTTTACGAACTTGTGGCGCTGATGAAACATTGGTCCAAGAGGCATTTTTTATAGAGCACATTGAGCTTAACACAATTTCAAATCAATACAGGCTTATGGTGTGAGCTGTTTTTCCAAAAAGACGACAAATAAAAACAAAAGGACACAAACTCAGTGGGGTTCTGCCACAGCTCCTTTAACAGTGAGATACAGCTTTCTCCATGTAAGTTAAAGCTCATGATATTTCTGTGTGTTCACAGGTGAAGAATGGTCACATCAAGAGAATCACGGACAATGACATCCACTCCCTGGTGTTGGAGGTGGAGGGGGCAAACGTCAGGTGAGTTTATGTTTAACTGATTCTCCAGCTCGGGTCAACCTATTACAAGCACTCGTCACCCTCCTTCATCTCCCTTGTCTTTCTGTTTCATCTACTCCCTGCAGTACCACGTATATAACATGTCCCGCAGATCCCAAGAAGACATTGGGCATCAAGCTTCCTTTTCTTGTTATGATAATCAAGAATCTCAAGAAATATTTCACCTTTGAAGTCCAGGTAGGGTAGGCATTCCTGCAGATACAGACGGCTTCCATGTCTTGGTGTCAGAACAAACAAATCTGTGACGCATATGGGTTTGTTCCTTGAAGTCACCAGATTCATGCTTTCTTCCCATCTTTGAAAAAAACAAAAAACGTTTAGGTGTTAGATGATAAAAACGTTCGGCGGCGGTTTCGGGCAAGCAACTACCAAAGCACGACACGAGTGAAGCCGTTCATCTGCACCATGCCTATGAGGCTGGACGATGGCTGGAACCAAATCCAGTTTAACCTGTCGGACTTCACCAGGAGGGCCTACGGGACAAATTACATCGAGACGCTGCGTGTACAGGTTAGTGCACAGACACGGACGAGGAACCAGCTGTCTCCAGATGCACTTGTGTGACTGTAGATCCTCATTTCTGATGCTAATTTCTGAACCGTTTTCCTCTCAGATCCACGCCAACTGTAGAATACGCAGAGTTTATTTCTCAGACCGACTGTACTCAGAGGACGAGCTCCCTGCCGAGTTTAAACTCTACCTGCCTGTCCAGAACCAGAAAGCAAAGGTGAAACGTCACACACACACACACAGCATATAACTGCACAATTAATAGGGGAATGAATCTTTTGGTATCTCATGATTCAATTCAATTTCTATTCTTGGGGTCATGATTCAAAACAATTCCAGATTCAACATCAATCCTCAATTCAGTATGTTGGGTGCTAATTTCAGGATCCACTGTGCGCTACTGTGGAAATGTTACACTAACGTTATTGAAGTAAAATATAGAATACACATTACAGTGATGTTACTTATGGATTTTTAGAAGTTTGCCTAACACTCGTTTGTTTCTTACAGCAGTAGAGATGCTGGTCCTGCTCTATTCCACCAGACCTGTCATGGAGTTTAACTATATTATTTTCTGTGTTTATTAGTATGACTTTGTAATTTGTAAGTTTTGAGTGCCGTCTTCTGTTGCTTTCTGCAAAATAAAGTTTTTTATGGACTATTATCTGCCCTCAAAGTTTTCAATGCTGACTGTAATGGTTTAAAGACGATATTATCAGTTTTCTATGAACAATAGTTTGTGCCACGCATTCTACAGCAGCCATGTTACATGCGCTGGAAAAGATCATAACCAGTCAATTTAAGATTGTTAACCGCTAATAAAATGAAGGCTCAATAGACGGGTCCATTCGTCATAAATAATCTTTATCAAATGACATAATTTCATGTGAAAGGCTGTGAAAATGATTTGCATTCCCAAAACAAATAATCTTTGTTTCACTATGGATTTGTGTGTACAGTCTGAACAGATCAGTAATACATTAATTTAACTATATGTTGCATCACATAATCATTCAAAAGCAACTAAAAACAGTTCAACTTAAAGACGCATCGCCAGCATTACATACTCATATTCCAAGAGCAGACAGCGCAGTAATAATGTGGAAACAGCAAGTGCTACAAAGAGACGAACTGGGAGATGCAACAAATCCTCAGAAGAACTCGGATGGTGTCATCTGAAGCTGTGGTGGTGAAGCTTCTCGTGTTAAACTCACTTTATATTTTCCTTTTTCAAGAAATCTCACAACAACATAAAGTAAGACAGAAATAAAAGTAAACAACTTAATTGAGTAAATATTATTTTCACAGGAGATTCATACAAATGAAAATAATGTAAAATTTTATTTACTTATTTGAGTTGTCTACCATTGAATGTGTCCAGTATGATTTTATATCTGAAAATATACTCAAAACATATTTAGAATTCAATTTTTTATTTTTACAGTAGGCACTTAAATTTCATTAAGGAATGCCAAAACAGTATTTTTGATAAATGGTGTTACAGTATTAACCTGAAATGTGCTCAATAAGGAAAGAACAGATTCATCATGATCAGTCAACTGTCACTATGCATTTGGAAAGCAGTTCACAACAATATCCTTTTTGGCAACTTTTAAATCAGGTCAAACCAAGAAAGAGTCTTTAGAATTTAAATACTGTTTGAAGCTCATCATTACCTCTGCAGCTGCCGTTTTACTTTGGAAAAAAAACCCTAACAGTAAGCCAAACTTATACGTCAACAAGCAAATCACAAAACATACAAATTATTTCAACAAAACATACCTTCCTCGCATGATTGACATAACTTAAAAAAAATATTCAAATCTATTGCTTTAGTCAACAGCATGCATTTCTTTAAAGTGCAAAAACATTCATTGGTACAAATAAGTAAATCAACTATTGCATTAAATAATTGATTTAAGACAAAACTAATTATAATCTGGCACAACATAAATAAAGACACTCACACCGACAAATAAAATGATACAAGTACAAAATAAACCATCTGATAAGTCAAATGCAACACAAAAAGACAAGTGCCATAACAAGTGACACGCCTGTAGCATGTACTGTTACACTCAGGGCTTGCATTGATGTTGTTTGAGACAGAAGAGGAGAGACTGCCTGCAGGTCCACAACTTTACAAATAAAGGTCACAAAAACTTCACTTTCTTTAGCATCTTTTCCTTCAGTTTCTTGTCTTTAATCGTTCTTGTTTAACAAGTCCTTGTGTTATACATTCCTGTAATACTCAACTACTGCACTGCATCAATCTGTGTATTTGGCTTCATCATTCCTCTGTTGCCTTTTGGATACAAGAAAAGAAGTGACTTTCAACCACCGATATAGAAACGACATGTTCACATCAGCTCTGTGGTGGCAGGACCCTCGTCTCTCCTGTGCTCGCTTGGCAGTGGTTCACAAACTGTGCACACATTTTCCAGAACTCGAGGAGTGCTTGGTTACAAGAAGAGTTTCCACTTTTAAAGTTCAAGAAATTGCCACTAATCTTAGTTCGACCTCATGAATCATCAACCACACATTTACTTTTTTTGAATTCCAACAACAGAAATCCAAGTGCTATTTCACTTTGGGCCCAGGATTATTTAAAGTTGAAAAGTCCAATGCTGGAGACAGATATTAAGAGCGGGTGGTGTCTGCGGATCCCGAGGTCAATACATGAGGCCGACTACAAAAGTATGTTTGCCCAACTAAAGTGGAACGCTGCTTCGAAGCAAACACTTCTCTTGTTGTTACTGTGGTTCATTTCTCTTTAGTGCAAAATTCAAGAAGTCAAAAACTATTTTCCTGCTGTTGCTGCTGCTTTTCACCGACCGGTTCATATTAACAGGGCTTTTTATTAAAGTCACCCTAACTTGCTCTACATTCACTCATTGAGTTGTCTAGCAGGCTGCTGTGCATGTTTACAACATGACTTGTTTGTGTGTGTGTGTGTGTGTGAGACTGTGTGAATGTGCGTGTTTGCCCGTCACTGTGTCGTGGTCCCATGATGAATGACATAGTAGTCATGGACGTACATCAACACAGCGACAGGCTGGCCAATGATGAGCGAGATCCACACAGCAGCATTGCCATAGTTTCCAGTCAGGAAACGACCCACGAACCAAGCCAGAGGAACCTGAAGGGATGAAAGTTCAGAGGTCAGAAGTGTGTTTGCCTACAGCAGAGGAGAGAAAGATGGAGGGTTGAATGCTCCTTACCTGAGCCATCATTCCCATAAAGGCCCACAGTCTAAACATCTTCAGAGGAATACTCACCAGGTACTGAGGAGAGAAATACAAATATCAGACACAGAACTTTTTTTCTAAAAATATGTATAAGCTGCACACGCATGACTCAGATTAAATCTTTTTATTTTGGCACATTTATGATTTAGCCGTCTACCTGTAAGCCAGCACACTGTCAGCTAACAACCGTCCACAACAGGCCGTTTCATGTACAGACATGAAGTAAAAACTGCACAGGATTTGAGGTTGAATGAACAGATATGTAGACTTTACCTCGTGGAAGAAGGCAGATATCAGGAAGACTGCAGTTTGAGCCAGATACTTGTTGACTCCCTTCCTCAACACTGGCTTATAGAAGTGTCTGTAACACACAGAGACACACACACAACGATTAGGCACTCGACAAATCACACTGGTCTCTAAAATGTGGCGGAAAATAGCCCCAAATAAATGGTGATCCACACCTTGATTTCTTTTGGATTTTATTTCACAAAGAGAACCTGAAGCCGACACGGTTTCAACGCTGAATGAATAGAAGTTTGGTGCTCACCTCAGACACCACTTGTGAACTGGAATATTCCAGTTGGCCCAGAAATATGTGACGGACTCAGAGTTCCTGAAATGAACAACAATTGCACAGTTTGAGAATTGGACTTCAAGATAATTGGTTGTTCTGAATGATGACGACATAAGTTTAATGAATACGCTTTCATTCCTGTGACGTGTGACACATGATCCACTTAAATTTAGGGGAATCACAGCTGACAATATGTGAACTTGCTGTGTTACCCTCGAGATCAAATGGGACCGACTCTGACTCAACATGTTGAAAATGTGAAGGCGTTTCTTTACAGGTGTGCATACTACATTTGTGTGTAATCATGTGTGATGTTGACGTTTCTTCAACTCACCACCAGTCTTTGTAGAACTCTCTGTCTCCAAACTGCATCAGCTCTGCCACAAAGTTCATAGTAGAGTGGAAAAACCAATAGAAGAATATTAACCATATCAGATGGTTAGGGACCTGGGAGAGGAAGAGGGGATGAGGAGAAGAGGGTCACGGGAGATGTTAGGAGAAGTGTCTAGATGGTTTAGGTCACACCATGGTTGCGATGTGGCTACCTCTCCTCTAATACACATGTGAGACAGTTAAGTGGTAAAAGTGGTGTTTTTTTTTTATTGTATTTATTGTTTTTCATTATAGGGTTATGACAGGATACAATTGTGTGTCCAGTGTAACTACAGAACCTCATGATACTCACAGCTAACTTTAGGAGGCGCTCCACCATCCTAGAAAAGTCCATTTCCTGTAAGAGACACAATGACAACTCTCTTTTTGACAATGTCAAGACAAAAGTGATTACAGTCTAAGATCACTGGCTTCTTGCTCTCCTGAGATCCCCTTATCGTCATACACAATAAAGTGCAGTCATGTGTGTGTGTGTGTGTGTGTGTGTACACACCTGGAATGGTTTCATTGAGTTCTGTATGGTGGGAACCATCCACTGGAAGACACAAATGAAAATTGCTTTGATTTAAATAGTCAAATATTTCCACGACTTTCTGTTGAACCTTGTGTTTCAGTGTGTGTGTGTGTGCGCGCAGACAAGAGTATATTCTGAGTACTTGTCTGTGTGATTTAAGGTGTGTTAATGTTCAACATACCTGCTGTATCAATCCCACCAACAACTGCATGAAGAAAAGCTACAAGAAAGAGTGAGTCAAACTGAAAACATGCATATTCTCATTTCATTTTCCAACGTCTCAGTTGACACCAAGAGCATGCAAGTTAAATGTGCGTTTGTGTTCCCTCTCACCATTTCAAAAAGTCTTCTCATCAGGAACCTTTTGCGTATTCGAGGGGACCGTGGGAAGTTCAGCTCGTAGCAGAGAGTTGGAGCACAGACAAAGTAGTACATGTCTAAAGACAACAAAAAGAAACAAAATGTTAATTTAGGATTGTTCATCATTATCGTTTTAAAAACTGTGCAGTCTATTGAGACATCATGGTTACCTCTGTGGGTGAGGTTGCCCGGATAGGAGACATGAGTATGAACTGCTGAACCATTCGATTGTGCCACAGACGGACCTGAAAAACACACATGAAAATGGAGATGGTAAGTAATTGGTACTTTAAGTCTCGCCAGCTCATTTCATTGACTACCATACCTAAGTGGTTCTACAACAACCCATCAAACTACATTATTAATATAACAGATAATCATGTTGGATTTTAAGGATGTCTCTGTGTGTGTAGTCTGACAATCCCAGCTCCTACAGTGAGGAGATAAAGTAGCGTTTAGGATTAAAATAGCTTCAAAACACACAACTTTAATCGCTGTCTGTGTGCATGACAGTGGTAGCCAAAAGCTGCAGTTCGTCTTGTCACCACTAAATGGCAGTAGCAGCACAGTACTAAACTAAAAGAACAATGCAATCCTGTAAAGTGTGCGCTGACATTTGTGTGTTTGAATCAAATTTCTTTAGCCAAGTTAGTTTGACTGTTAGTCTGATCTGTTGGCCGCTACACTGCTCTTAAGTGCCCTGCTCAAGAGCCCCTCTGCCCTCTACATGTGTTCCTACTCACACTCTAGATAACGTTTCTTCAACAGAGTGTGTGTGTGTGTGTGGATATACTTACATGAGTATGATCGTGTTAGTCTCTTGGCTTTTGCTTGTCTAATTTCTCGACACCACCTGTTGGTGTCTTGGTAGGAGTACAGCTTGAGAAACAGCACCGTGTAGATTGCCAACGAGAGCACGCCACCCACTGACACACACAAAGACACACAAAGACACACAAAGACACACAAAGACACACAAAGGGTCATTGACTAAGAGCAATAAATGATAGATGAAAGGAGCACTCTGGTGTGTGGGTGTACATAGATAGGAAGCTAAAAACAGTTTATTGGCTAAATAGTTTTTTTCAATTATAACTTTTGACATCAGTGATGATTTAAATGCAATTTCTGATGCAAAAGTCCAATGCATCTTTTGTGGTAGTATCAAAACACACACACAAGCATTAATTCCTATTCTAAATGTTTGTCTCATGAACATACACTGTGAACATGTATTTAGTATGTACCTGGGGTCACGGAGGTCACGGTGAGTACAGTGGCTGCAGGGAAGATCAACATGGATGTCAGGTTAAAAATATGAAGAATCAGTCCTGTCATTTGGGAAATGGTACCCTAGGAATGAAACAATGAAAACAGAAAAGAGTCACCGTAAAACATTGGATCCGACTGTTGATATGCTTTCATTATTTTTTCCTTTAACCAGAAAAACACAGCTTTTTCACTGTGCAACACGAGATCTAATGGGCTTTTTAACCAATAAAATATTGCTTCTGTCGAGTTGTTTTAGGTCAGTGCTTCCTAAACTTTTTTTCTGGGGACACACTTTAAAAAAACAACAACTAGCAAACCATCGCAACTCCCTTCACAATCATCTAAAAATCGTGATAAGAGCGGATTTGTGAACAAAATGAATGTCCTGACTATCTTTACTGTCACTTCCGCATCATCTTATATTATCTTGAATCAGTAAAGCAGCCATTTGAAGAGGTAACTTTGTTTCATGCTGGTGTTGACAACATATACACAAGTAAAATAAAAGGACTAAGGAAGAAATGTTGCTAATTTATTTGGTTGACCCTAATAAAATCTTGGTTGACCCTAATCTCCTGCGACCCACCTGTGGGTCTTGACCCAGTCTTTGGCCATGCCTGTTTTAGATCACATGTAATCTAATCTGAACCAGGAGTGGTGTTGTTATCAGAGTTAACAGCGCGTATAAAGAGGCGAGGTGCCGCGACGCTGACTTTACACTGTCGGCTCCAGGATGTCTAAAGCCCCTCTTTCGGGCAAACATCCTTGATGGGAGTTCCCTCAATGATAAATATTCAAAACAAACCTCAACTTTCTTTACAGTTCATCTAACAGCTCAGCAACGCATTTCCCCAAATCCCTGAACAAAGTTCTAATTCCAATGTCAGGTGTTTGGAATCCAAACAAAGGGCGAAGTCGAAGGTTTCAGGAATTTATCAGCAGAGCTAACAAAAGCAGACGGAATCGAACAAATCGGGCAAAATTTGCAGTGTCCCCAAAATAGTAAAAGGAAAATGTAGCTGCAAGTATGAAAATGTATGCAAATCATTGTCAACACTCACCACAGCCAGACGCCTCTCTGTGTACAAGGCTGCCAAGATGAACACATTGGACACTGAAACACAAGGAGAGACAAACAACAGACTCCTCAGACTCAGCATCACATGCATGTTATTACTCAGTGGAACACCATTTAACACAGACAGAGACGGAGAAACTAGTGGTAAATACTGATTTTGTCAAACATAATGGCAAGTTTCAGGCACTATATTAGTCCATTTTCTCTAAATAGCAGCATTCTCTTTTATTCAGACTGCTGATATGTTCATTCACGTTTGTATTGACTTGTTTTACTGCATTGATGAAGCCGGTTGTTGCCGGAAAAGCAACAATGTCAGGAGTAAATAATCATTAACAGCTGTGCTGGAATATTCAGGGCAGGAACTCATGCTAACAATGCTTCTATATGCTATCACTGAGCATCTGGCTTGTTAAATCTGCTCGAACAAGCTGCATCACATCAGCCATTTGAGACCTGGCGAGGCTGTTTTATCACAGTCAACAGCAACACTTTGTGTTACAGTGATGGAGACTAATGTTTCCTCATTTCCGTATGGGATGTACAGACAACCTCCCTTGTTGGCCAATAAGTTCAACTTGAACACCCTTAAGGGTCACAGAAGCACAAATGGCTGTGAGTCATTCAACAGACGTTGACACGACTTTGGGGGCAGTAGAGTAAATGCTCCGTACCAATGATGAGGCAAGCTGATGGCCAGCTATAGGGGTCCTTCAAGAAGAGCGACACCACTTGGATCGGGTCCACCAAGATACCATACCTAGAGAAGAGAGGAGCGGAGCGAGATTATTGATCCCACCGGTCATCATTTAGAAATGCTTTTGTGTAAAATGGTTATGTGAGCTTTAGTTTAAGGTTGGTTCTGTCAGTTAAAGGTCTGGTTAAGTCAAGAAACTTCACTCTGCTCACAACAACAGTGTGATCTATAACAATTGGATAATACATTTGAAACCCAGAGGAATGTCAGCAAACATAGAAACGGTATTATATCTAATTTTAATAGGAATTTATAATGTTTCAGACTACACCTGGAAACACCGGGCTGCCACTTACTTATGTAATTCTTTAGAGACAAACAAACAAAGCCCTGAGCACATGTGCTGTTGGATGAACTTTAAATGTTTGATGACATCCAGCTCCTGTTTCTATTGATTTTGGACAAAAAGTGACAAATGAATGTAATGTAATACTAAACTAGCGGGCCGTGGTGAGGTGGAGGATGAGGGGCGACACGGCCGCTTGTTTAACCAAATGGCAGTGAGTTGCAACAGCACCTGCTTGTCTACATAATGTGTGTGTGTGTGTGTGTGTGTCCATACTCACTTTATAATGTTCTCCAAGAAGAGGCGAGCGTTACTCAGCACCTGGAAGAGAGGAACAAGCAACGGGAGCTAATGAGCGGAGTTCACAGAATCAACTTTGTTTACCCAACAATATTTTTAGCCCCCCCGCTATGAATCTGGCTCATGATTAGTCTGCAGATTTCCATGTGTTTGTTTTGTGTGCTGAGTGAGTTATTATTCAAAACACAAACAGCAGGTTTTCTTTTCTTTTTTTAAATGCGGAGCAACTTGCAGAAAGAGCAACAAAGAGTTTAAAGTTGCACGGACATATCGTCACGATCAGTTTACACAACTGGAGATGAGATCTGTTTCATACCTAAAGTTGAGCAACATGTCCCGGCTGCCATCACACCTTGATAACCGTCACACCCTGCTTCTGCTCACTCTGCTAGCTGTGTCCAATAAAACAAGTTTATCACTATATTACATATTAAAGTTCAAGGACTGAGTCCACATTTAACACGGCCATCAGTTATCGGCGCTTTCTGAGATAAAGACTAAACCACCCACTCAACGCAGAGAGCCAACAGGTATATGCACAGATGTACACATATGCATGTATACATTTCTCAGATCGTGCATGTGGTGCGTTCAGTGCACAGGAGTCAGAGAGACGGTTTAACATAACGAGGACAGTGAAGGTACGACACACGATAAAGGTCACGCAGCAGTGATTATGTGCCATGTTGCCCCATCGGCCCACTCGCCTGCCAAGACCCCGCAGCAGCAATGTGGTTTTGATTCAACCATGTCTTTTGTCCAAACCAGTGACCTTTGCTTTAGTAACCTTCAGCTCGGCCAACAGAGGACCAGGCTTGGGGAAGAGGCCTCTCCAGAGCATTTAAAGAAAGCATTGCGAAAATCTGATTTTGGCAATTATTCAACTGTACAAATGTGTCCTCACTCGAACCGGAGCAGAGAGAGGTCAGTGTGTGGGAGACGGTGGGATTCAGTGTGTTGCGCAAAGACACTTCAGCAGGGGGGATTTTAACTGAACCCAGGCTGCCTGGTTAAAGAACTATTTCTGTCCAGCTGTAACTACAGTTAGGAAGTATTTCTACCATCTGTTATCGGTCAGTAATAGGAACGTTATCTTGTTGTATGAACACCTTTTAGCACCCAAAGATCTGATTATTTATACTCTGAGTTAAGCACATTTTCTTATCTACTTCTCTTTATAATCATTTACAATTTCCTCAGTAAAAAAAAACACAAATGATAAACTGCTCAAATATTTTTCTTTTTTTTTCCAATTTCAACAATAAAATGTCTATATTTATCAAATAATATCGGGAAATATTGGGAATAGTAATATAAAATTCCCAATATATAGACGCAATTTATATTCCCTTTGAATAATCTTCAGTATGTTTCTGAACAGGTATGATACTGTGTGAGCCAGATGAAATACGACAGTAATGAACTTCTCTCAGCTGTATCTCGGTGTCCCGTGGATCGGAGCGACGTCTCAGATTTGGTAAGTTTAAAAATAGAAAGAGCTGCTGGGGTGGGCTAAACTTTAGGACCCTGACATACAAAGCGTTTAAGCTGACCTGAGAGAACTGGTGCCAACAAAGGCTGAATCAGCAAACATTTTGCATTGGCCATGGTCTTCTGTTAAATGTTTTCCTTCAACACACAGCAAAGACTATTGGAGACATGCATGTATGTTCTGTACTCGAATAACTAGTCAGCAGTTTGTAGAAACGTCTTTGTTGGTTCACTCGCACAGATTTGTTTTCAGCACCAATCTTAATCTTCTGAACGTTGTGCATGTGTCTTGTTATCGAGAGCTTTTTAAGACCTTGAAATGTATTCATCCTCCAAACAACTGGAGAAAGTCAAGTTCAACAAGAATATTCTGAATATACATGAACACTTACTTCACAAGCACTTTAAGAGACTTTAAAGAAGCGTAGCCGTTTCAAAGGGTAACTGATGGATTTTTTTTAATTGTTATTTTGCCGACCACCCATATTTTAAGGTTGTGAATGAACTGAATTAGTAATATTTTGAAACACTTTGCCTTCAACATTGAAAATGAAAGAAGTAAAACAACACATCTGATGTCTCATCCATAGAAACATGTGCTCCTGCAGCTGATATTTTAGGCATTTAGCCGATGGTCCTGGTTATTGGGGACAAATTACACAACTAAGCTTCTAAATGTGTACACACACACACACACACACACACACACACACATGACTTTGTGATTCCACTTCACACTCTTACAGCCTAATCTTGAAGGCTTCCTAAAATGGTCTGAACCAAGCGATGCCGTCCCTGGTGACCAGAAAGTAGAGGACGTGGTCGTCAGATATACATTTTCAAAGATGGAATTAATCCTGTCGCAGAACTGCAAAATAACCCCAGAAAGACCCTACAAAACACACACACACACACACACACACATAATAACATGCCTGATGGATGTTCACTGACAGCATCTTCTGCTCCAAGCGGAGTGTATGTATGTATGTATATATATATATATATATATATATTGTACACAAACGCAGGGACACATAACCCTTGTGCATTCGACTATTTAAGTACATATCCACACATGCAAAGCATGCACGTGGATAGGAAGTTGTATTTGCACACATGCATTTCATGAGGATTATGGCGGACTGTATATTTGTATCCTCCACGCTATTAAAAGACTAACAGTGGTTGGATGTTGAGAAGCTCTGCAGGATGCCTTCGGAGACGCACACTGGAATCAGCAGTTGTTACAGGGCAGAGACTGAAGAAGAAGAAGATCCTGCTGGCTAGTCTTAACAGGAAGCTCCTGCTAATTCATTTTCTCGTCATATGGAGTGCTTGTCTCATATGTTTTAGCAACCAGCTTTTGTTGCTGCTTTTCAAGTTATTCTTCTCAGTTCATCCGAGCAAGCTTAAGATTTAAAAGCGTAAACTGACGTTTTTTTCAGATCTATAAATAAAATCGTCTCTGCAAGAAGATTAATCTTTTGGGTTCATGTTCTATTTTAGAACTTCAGTATGAGAAACAACTTTATTGGCCAAGCAAGCACACCAACTCCGCTTGGAGCAGAAGATGCTGTCAGTGAACATCCATCAGGCATGTTATTATTTATTACAACATGTGACTTTTAAAACCAAGGATTTAAAATGAAACCATATAATGCTGATTGATATGGGTCACATCAACCAAGACACTAAATATCCAACCCCATAATAATCTCTCTCCTGCAATTTAGGGATGATTGAAAATCCCTCCATTGCATTCATATTCAGAATATTCCGCGGCGTGTGATCAACGCATGAACCGTCACTTCAATCCTCAGGATGTCGACTGCAGGTGTACCAGAACACCCTCAATACAAGTACAGCTAACGCAAAGTCTACTTCTGATGAGACTGAAAGTTCAACACGTAAAGAAAACTCACTGAGATTAAAGTATAACCAATAAAAACCTCTTAATTAAAGTCGTAGAAATGAGAAACAAGTGCAGGAAATGACAAACTGGGCCACGAGGGTGTGACTGAGCACGCATTGGTGGAGAATCTACCAAAGAGAGATAACATGAAAACAACTTATCAGACTTCTCACAGACACGTTTCATGTGTCAACATGGGTCCAGCTTCAAAATCCCAGGAGGATGTGTACTTCACACTTGTGCAGCAACTTTATATACAGTGTGTGTGTTTGTGTGTAAGTGACAGTGAGAGTCAAAGAGAGGTGTAACTGGTTCTTAAAAAATGTCACGTTTTCATCCAGAGTTACGGGGTCATTGTTCGTGGAAGTCGGAGTACATTTTCAGCTCTGAATGGACACACAGTTCAACTCACCAGCATGACAACGCACCAGTTGAGGATTCCTCTGTAGTTGCTGTAGCCACTGGCTGAACTTAAGAGAGACTCCTGGAGGACGTGACAGCTGCATGGAAACACAAAGTGAACCGTTTATTGAGGATGGGGGTTTTTTTAGGGTTGATCAAGCTCTTTGCACTCCTTCCTGCCCGGTTTATCTCCAGAAGCTCAGGGATGAAACCATTTGGTACGTCACTCCAGTCACTCTCAAACCTCTGCTCAGGAAACATTCAGCTGCATCTTCAAAATCACACACAACTAGAAATGTTAAGTCCTACAACTGCACCAGGCAATGAACGAGTTGTGAAAATTTAGGTTCGAGGTATTGACCAAATCAGTCGAGAACTTTTTCACAAGAAACCGGGACCGAGGGACAGCAGAGCGGAGATGAAAGCTAAAGGAGAGGAAGAATGAAGTGAAGAACATTCATTCAGAGGAGAAGAGAGGATGGAGGAGAAGCAGAGGAGAGAGTACAAAGAGCAGAGGAACGGGATAGAAAGATAAGGTGGGGGATAATGCAGTATTTAAGAGAGAAAGGTGGACAACGAAGACGAGGTGAAGAGACAGCGGTGGTTTGAGGTGAAGTATGGAAGGAAATGAGCATGTAAAGAGAGGAAAGAGGAAAGGGGTTCATCAATGAGTGCCAGGACACCCACAGCAAGACAAGACCTGCAGGAGTACGTGCAGACAGACAGGCAGCAAGCACAGGATTGCAAAAGCACATGCCATTGTTGTTTGTTACAGTCACTTTATTTCATCATTCTGGTGTTGCCCTGATGATATCAATCTTTATATCTTTAAATTCAAGAGTGCGAGTAAAACACCAGCCAGACTCTTGGCAGTTTAAAACAAGAAGTAGAGGTGGCTTCAAATGGTGAAGACGCATCTGTGGAAGTGGGCATGTTACCATAAAATATTTAGGATAAAGGTCGGCTATTATTGTCTCCTCTCACAAAGTCTGTTCTCACTCATATCTACAACCTACTCTCTTGCCATACATCACCCCCCGTCTCTTTCACAAAGTAAAAGTACAACCTGACACGATACTTTCCTTTACATGTAAAAAATAAACATTTTTAAATGCTTGGTTTAATCATTTGTGAACATAGCATTATATATATATATATATATGCTCAAAGGGGCCACATTTAAGTAGCCCTTTTGAGCCACATTTGAAGGACAAACGACTATCCCCCAGTGAAAATGTTTTATACAAATCAGTCACATCTGTCTAAATGGCAACGACTTCCTGTCGTTTCAAACGCCGTTAGCGCGTGTTAGTTTGCGTACACGTGACGCTGAAGGTCTTAAGTAAAAGCTTAACGTTACCTGAGTCTCTCGTTAAAGTCTTCCACCACACTCCTCTGTTTCTTCGGGCTGTTCTGGAGCTGCAGCTGCTCTGACTTCCCCATCTCTCCGTCCGCCTTCCCGTTGACACTCGCGTGCCTGGACACCTCGTTTGTTTTGGTTTTATCGGAACACTGTGGAGGTGTCTCCCCGGCATCGTGCCACTTGTTCCCGTTGGAGATGGTCGTCCTCCTCCGGCGGCTTACAGGCCCTCTCATCTCGGCTCTGTCGCTCATTGAAGCGGCTTCAGTCACGCAGCTATTACCTGCCTGACATCGCTGGTCAACCTGCGGTCACCTGTGTCTTTGTTTCCATCCGGGGACGTTACATCAACAGCTAATGGATGAATAGTCTCAAGTCGTGTCTACGCTGGTGGTTATAATGCGTTTCATCACCACCATAGCTCAAGTTGCAATTGTTATTTAGGTTGCCAGATCTGTGTTTTTAAACT
>NW_022280065.1:3243424-3245464 GCF_004355925.1 Anarrhichthys ocellatus | reverse complement strand
TCAGTGATCACAGATCAGTCCTATGTAATTTACATTTTACATGCAGATAAATGTAAGTTGAAGTCCTTTTTTTCTGTTAATTCAGATACTGAGTGGTACGGGACCATGATGTCGAACAGTGACGTGTCAATCCATTTCTTGCAATTTTAAATTGTTCTGTTTTATTGTGACAGGTGATATAGGGCATGTGCAGTTAAAGAAAATGCTGCACATGTAAAGCCTCACATTCCTTTAAAATAGTAATATTGTCAAGTGAATACTTGCAATGTTTTTCAGTTCTACATTTTATGTAGGTTAAGAAATGTTGACTGTTAAAAAAATGTGCACCCATTTGAACATACCTTTTTAATTCAGCTGAAATAGAGTTGCAAGTTAAAACTGCTACCCTAAGCAGTTCAATCAATTAACAAATCCAAATTAACCGAACTAAGGCACAGGTTTACACAACAAGGGATATTTAATCAAGATGACATTTGGTGAAGTTCAAAGAACAAATTCTATTAGTTCACTTAACTTAGAATTTTAAGGCAGCCCTTTAACTCATATTTTTGAAGTTGAAATAACATGTTATATTTTACAGTGTGTGGGCAAAAGGAGACTATGACGTCGGCTGCACCCCGCACCATTCAGTAAAAATAGAGAAGAAACCCGGACAGCCATCTGTTTGGAAACCACAGTACCGACTCAAAGAAGATGCTGTAGAAGGGATAATAGCCACCATCCATGGCCTGCTTGAAGCAGGAGTGTTAAGACCAGCAGAATCTCACTGGAACACGCCCATATGAAATACAGAAATGTATGTGCGCATATGCTGCAAATTTGGTGATTTTAGGACAAATGGTTGAGAAGTTATGTGTATTGATATACGCCACGTCCCTAAGAAGTGTATTGGTCCATATCATGTAAACGCAAAGAGATATCAAAAAGCTTTTGATAGCTTTTGATGACCTATATTCACTAATGATCCAGAGCAAACTTGGTAGTAATTGGACGAAGCGTGGAGAAGGAGTTCGCAAAAATGTGTTTTTCACTAAATTCAAAATGGCAGAAAATTGTGGAAGGCGGAGTTTAGGGTTCTGATTGGCTTTTTTGTAGAGTAGTTGAAGCTGGACATGTATGTCAAATTTTAAGTCAATCGGACATAATGGCTGAGGGGCGTCGCCAGTCCAAATTCTAGGGGGTGCTAGAGAGCCATTTTGTCATACTTAATTATGGAACCCATAATATATCAAATTTTTCACCAGTCCTGATATGCAGTGGTGCGGTACTCGGGCCGTAATAATAAACATACCAGTTTCAATAGGGCCTTTGCTGGCCCGACGTTGTCGGTTGCCTGTGTCCTAAAAATAAACATTAAAAAATAAACATCCGCTCTGACTACGTCAGTGCTTGGGCCCTTAATATTATTGATCAGTTAGACTATGTGCAGTTTTCTTGTAAACAAATAAAAAGTTAGTGTCAAACTGTTTGTGTGTATTGCTCACCAGAGCGTGCATGCATGTGCATCCTTGTGTGTACAAGATGAACAAAAATACCAGTCGATGAGGTGTTTTGGGAGAATATATCTTCACTGAAGATATATTATGAACTATATGAAAGGATTCATTTTGAATTTGAAGATAAAGTGCTGTATATTTGCTGTATACAATGTGATTCAATAAGCTGAGCATGGCAGCAGCAGTGCCAGGGTTTGAGGCTTATCTTATTCCCATTAATGGAAAAGGTGGGGTGATATTCTATATTTTTGTTAGGGTCAACAAATTGCATAAAACAACAATGTGTAAATCCCGCTCTCAATAAAACATTAAAAACAGGCCACAAATATCTAGTTCTAGTTTTAAAGAAAAAGGCTCAGAATTTCCTAAATCATCTGGGAACTGTAGTTTTTAGCAAACAAGTAAATAGTGCATAAGGGACTTTTTTCAGCTGCAGACTTTGTGCTTTAATGAGTATTTACACCAGCAAACGTGGGATTGAGTTAAAATAAACTACAGTGTGTGTGTGTGTGTGTGTGTGTGTGTGTGTGTGTGTGTGTGTGTG
>NW_022280065.1:3225831-3243414 GCF_004355925.1 Anarrhichthys ocellatus | reverse complement strand
GTGTGTGTGTGTGTGTGTGTGTGTGTGTGTGTGTGTGTGTGTGTGTGCTCATGTTGATAAAGGAACATGTCAGCCAGTGCAACGGTGGCACAACAATGGAGCTCAACACGACAATAATTGTTAGTAGAATCAATTTAGTTGTTGAGAGTATTGGCTGCGTTATTGTCTGGCACGGTGCAGTCCATCCCTGTGCTGATTTTATGTACACCAATGAACATCCTTCAAAGGTTTCCGATAGATTCCCCTGTGAAATATTCACAGACTTCGTGCCAATGTGTTAAAGAAACACTAGGTTCTCGTCACTCTTCTGGGTTTTTCCCAACTTGATGGCTTGTTGTATGTATGAAAAACTTATTTTCCGTGGTGCTCAACAAAAGCTGATCTCTGTTGACTGATTTCACAGTTCGGCATTTGGTTAAAAGTTTCTTCCCTTTTCTCCGCTGACTAATTTAAGATGTGTCATAACTAAATCGTGATGTCTTGTTAATCTCTCAAACTAGCGTTCAGTGGTTTGGGCCTGCTCAGCCTTCAACTGTTCTATCAACCTCTCATATTCTAATTTACACACACACACACACACACACACGCACACACACACACACACACGCACGCACGCACACACGCACACGCACACACACACACACACACTACAGACAAGAGGCTAACAAGAGACTGCGAGTAAATTTTACGCTCAAATTGGATCTGTCTGTGTCAAGTGTGTGCAGTGCACGCCGCGGAGAAGCACATCTTGGGAGGCTGTGAAATAAGTTTTATGGCTAGAACGGATCAATCTGTCTTAAGTCACAGGGATCTATCTCATGTCCCTCATTTGAAAATGCCTGGCAGACAAATGTGTAGCGCTAGCAAATGTCAACAAGCGTTCAGTGTGTGTCTGTGTGGGTGATTGTGGGTGCACTTCTACCACAGTGAGGAACAGCAGGGTGACTGAGTGTGCATTTTCTTTTCTGTGCGTGTGTGTGAGTGTGAGTGCATAAGTGTGGGTGTGTTGTGAGAAATATAAATTTGTTGGTACATGTCAAGAAGTTGGCAGTCTAATGGCTGAGCTGACAGATGATCCATAAAGCTATAAAGTGATTGGTTTGGAGATTCTCATTCATTCTAATGCAACTTTCATAGTGGCTGAATGTGTGTGTGTGTGTGTGTGTGTGTGTGTGTGTGTGTGTGTGTGTGTACAGTGAAGCGGTGTAGTGTATAGTTGCAGATTTATTACATCCAGAATGGACTTGCTTGTTGTGTGTTTGTCACTTTCATGTTTCAGCTCTTCATTCTAACTGAGACTGAGGATCACTGAAAAATATTTTAGGGGTATGTTCACAAATATCTGCAGTTACAGGTATAGCTCCGTTATGGGCTTTATCGTTAAAGATGATAAGAAGCAGGTAATGAACATTTTCTTAATGTTAATAAAAGTATAGTTGCTGATAAGGTTACATATATACAGTATATCAGTTATATAGCAGACTTGATTAGGTTACTGGTAAAATAGACATGAAGTTTTGACATAACTGGCTTCAATGCAAAGTTATTGCTCCCCATTTAAGATTTTATTGATCCGTCGTAATTTGCCCCACTAATGATGAATGTTGTTTAAGGAATCAACAGGCTGTACAATGAAAACCAGCACAGACAAAGTAAAAGCTGATCCGGCTCAAATAATTGACTTTGTTTCAGAGACTCTTGCCATGTTTTACAAGGTCAGTTCACCCAAATCTCTCACTTTTTATCACTGACCATCTGTGGTATCTGTCCATGCAGATAGTTTTGCTTTTGTTAGCCTAGATTTTCTGATATTTGTCTCTGATATTTCTGTCTCTATCCATTACAATTGAGGTGCATGAAATTGTATTTTCGTGCTCACAACAACAACAATGTGTCTTCCAGGAAACAATGTCTGGTTTATCCATCCTGTACAATCCACAGACCTCACTGTGAACTATTTTCAGTGCAACTATTCCCGACAGAAGAAATAGTGCCTGTTGCTGTTTGTGGATTATCCAGCGAATGCTGTCTCTGGAAGGAGATGCTGCTTTTTAAAATGTTACTGCTGTGAGCATTACAAGCAACATTGCATCCACCTCCATTGTGTTGGCATGCTTGCAGAAATCTCCAAGGTGGACATCTCAAAACCTGGGCAAGTAAAACCCAAACTATCTGCATGGGTAGATACCAGAAGGTATGGAAGGTGATGTAACGTCAATGTAACACGTTCCATTAATGCACATCTTATGGACTATTATCTCTGTACATTGCACATGTTCTTCATACCTCATGCTGTGAACTTCTGCATATTACCTCGCCAATATTTTTGAGCATATCTCCACAAACTGTACAGCTCTTTTATTTTAAAACCGATACATTTGACATATTTTTATAGTTTTTTGCAGTAGTTGCTTTTATTTTATGTTCTTTTACTATGCTTATTGCCATTTACCAAACACCAAGGCAAATCTGGTGTATGTGAAAAACTGCTTGCAGACAGCAGCAGGTCTACAGTGACACGGGTGCTGCAGCCCGAAACTTGCATATATATATATATATATATATAGCTGTGCTGCTGTGGTGACTGTTGACTGAAGCACCCTTGACTTTCAGAGACTCAATAGGTTATTTAGCCTCTTTTCAAGGACAGCACTGCTTCGTTAACATGGAAAGAGCCCTAGAAAAGGTGAACAAATTACACCTTTACCGCCAACATGGAGATGAGAGCTGTGATTTACTTCCTCAACTTTTAAAATTAGGTCCACGCTCCATTAGACATCTAATGGCGGACCGCAGTGGAGCACTTTAGGAGGTAGGACTCAGAGTCGCTAAATATTCATCTATCAAAAGAGGCGTAGACTGGACACATGTCAAGGCTAGGAGCTGAAAGTTATTAACTGCTCATCCTGAACAAGCATAGGGTTGTAGTCTTTTATACACGGCCTAGAAAAGCCTTTGGCTAGCTGCTTCAGTGCTTACCAAGACTTTCACTCCTTTATAAACCACATTCAGCCAGAACACAAAACAAATAATTTGTTTTGTGAGAGAATAGCTCCAAATCTAATCTCTTGGTTCAGTAGTTATGCTACACTGGCCATGTAGCTGCATTACACCATGACGATTCGAGCCTCGTCCTTTATTGTTGTCCCCGGCAGAACCCAAATACTGCTGCATAGTCCGATTTAATGCTCCAGATGTTGGTTTCAGCTCTGTCAAAAAAACAAGACAAGAGATGGAAAAGGATAAAAGGACATTAAACCACCTTGATACAGGCCTGGATAAGATCTATCAAACTTGGTCATATTATTAGCCGCAGGCTGGACACAAAGAGGAAAACTAATGCAAAGAAGTCGCATGTTATCATTGTACTGGACTGTGTGTGTGTGTGTGTGTGTAATCCAAAGCCATAAACCCATATCCATAACCACAGATTATGTTATAAATAAGTGTCTAAATGCGTGCCAGTGTTTGATTACGCTGTCATGAATTTGGACGTGACATTACGTCTCAATCTCATTCCACCGCAGATCCGCTCAGAGTTGGAATTGACTATCAGCTTAAGTTGCCTTCCACTTTATATTTAAATGTTTCAGTTTACAGTGTTTTTCGGAAATGGCAAAATATCGTTGTGTTGGAGCAGAGAAACTCAAGAACACACACAGTAATTCCCTCTCTCCGTCCTCCCACTATAGAGAGGGATGGATCTACAGTATCTCACTATTTCTATAGATTTCTCCTCTTCTCCTACATGTCATCTCATTTTCATCTATACTGTCAAAATAAGCAGATACAAAAAAAAAAATCTATCAATTATCCCCATCAAAATATATTAACGGAATAGTTCAACATTGATGTAAAATGCTTATTTTCTTTATTTACGGAAGTTTGTGTGGATGTTCAGACAGCAAGCACGAGGGCCTGCATTGGTACCAGTGAGATACTAACTATGATCCAGAGAGTCCAGTTTGAGATCTTTGAGTTTGAAGGCTTTACAGACAGCAAAACACTGCAGAGGTTTATGACACCAAATTTGATCAAAATGACAATTATTGTATTTGGTCGGGATGATCGTGCCACTGCATTGTGGCAAACGTTGAGCCAGGTGCAACTTTCTTTTGCTGGATGCGTCAAGTCTTTATGCTAAGCTAAGATAACCACCTCCTGACTCCAGCTTCATACTTAACACAGATGTATGAAATTGATCAATCTTATAATCTAACAATCTAAAACAGGGGAAATTTCTCGAAATGTTCCCTTAAAACCATTTATATTCTTTTTGACTGTAGAGAGAGAAAGGTGTCAGCTATTGTTTTATTAGTGAATATAATAAAATAGTATAAAGTAAAATAAAAAAAGCAGGCACTTATATTAGTAGATATTTATTAATAATAATGTTTTACGTTCTCATTAATTAAGTAAAGAAAGGAAACAGTCACATTTAAGCAATGTTTCAGTGCATTAGCAAGATGTTCATATTCAAACGTCATGGTAGGATTCTTTTGATGTCTTTTCTCAATCATATTCACTCTCCCACTCACTCACACCTCCTCTCCATCATTCCCTTTCATCTGCATCTCAACTTTTCCTCGCTGATCCACCACTCATCCCTCTATCATCACCACACAACGCTGAGTAAATCATCAGCCATTTAGTCCGGCCTGTTAGCTGATTTCAACATGATGCTTTACCAGGTAAACCTATAAAGATCTCGGTGAACTGATGCAGCGTCTTTAAAGGAAGCAGATCCCGTTACACGTGACCTCTGTTCCTCTCCGACTTCTCCTGCCGGCCGCCTAACATTCGACATTCATTCACCTGATAACATCGACCCTAACGGGGGGGCCGGGATTCGTTTGGTGTTAGTTTAGTCTGAGGAATCTGCAAACAGTACTGAGAGATCAATTCACTCTGAGTGTAATGACTATTGATTCTGTAGGAGCGGAGAGACAGAGAGGGAGTTGAATGTATTTAGATAAAATAATGCTTTGCTCTCTCATGCTACGCTGAGCCTCTCTGCTGCTGTCGGGCAGAGGGCTGGATGTGCATCTCAAGTACACACACAGACACACACACACACACACACACACACACACAGACACTCACATACACACATGTTACATATACAGACATGTGAATAAGTATACAGCGGATAAAAACTTCCCAACACACAGAGACAGGCATCAAACAGGTACACATCCATCCACCTGTTTTTATTCACATTTGCAAAATATTGCCAACGAGCAGCTTTTAAATGTGGCTGAATCAGAAAAGCAAATTGAAAATAAGAAGATTAAAAAAGGCCGACAGATTTGTTTGCTATAACTTTTCTTGTTGTACTGTAGACAAAGCGTTAATGACCTGCTGACACTACACCGTTACCTGCCTCCACTCCACCCAAACCCAGTTCAAGTAGACTGTTTCCGCCTCTGTTTGGAGTGGATCTGTGTCTCTTGTATTTGTTTGCATCTATATACAGTATAGACCTCGTGTGGGTTTGGAGTTGATACTTTTCACTTTGCTTTCAGAGAGACTTCAAACATGGACGACAATTTTCAGTTATCTTGATTTGTTTGCTTTGATAAGTGGCCATGTTTTATGCAAGATCATGGCCTGTACAGTTTTCAAAATTTAGAAAATACTTTGACAATGTATGTGACAATGTAGACAAAAATGTATGTGTGTCGTGAAATATATTTGTGTAAAATCATATCCATAATTTGAAATGTATTCATGTAGATTCACATTCATACTGTGATATTGGCCTGTATCATTTTCATATGTTATTCACATCACTGAGGCTCTCATTCTAAAATCTGAATATCGGGTAGCAACAGGTCCCACTGTTTACAGAAGAAACCCAGTCTTCCATCGTATATATTTATCCCACCAAATACAAAGACCTCATCGACATTGTCAAAATCGTCTAAATATTCAGCCATAATAATGAAAATCTTTGAGGTTTTTTTAAAACGCTAAGCTACACTTTCTGTATGCCAACACAACAAACTCTGCCCGACTGGCATCGCGTTTCCACTGCTGTGGTCCGGCAACATATCACCTTGCGAGATTTCAGAACAATAATAATAATTGGAGCCTGTCAGTGAAAAAAAACGAAACACTGTTATTGGGCGTAAATTGAGGCTGCCATATTGCCCTGATAGGATTACATTGCAGCCTGTTTAGCGGCTGCCGTTTGCAGCGTTTTCCTTCTATACCGGACCAGGTTTTGTTCGACTCAAAAACATTTGAAAGTCGGGTCCAGGTTGAAAAATGCAAACATTACCCTTTAAGTCCAGATAGATGCAATTTATTCAGAATAAATGATCATAACATTGAACTAAAGCCAACAGTGGAGTTCACCTTTGTCGGTCAGTTAATAAAAGATGGTCGAAGACTTTGCTATACTAGAACATCAGATAAGGTAAATATCAGAGTGATTGGAAGAAAAAGAAAAGCTTCATGTGATGCTGCCTGTTGGTTGTTGAAAGTCCTTTGGTGGGCTACATGCTCTGACCTTGACTGATTCTGTTGATAGTATTGAATTAACCTGGGATTTCCCAAATTTGACCAGTTGAAAGCACACCACACAGTCGTGATTTGAAAGGCAAGTCAATCTTTTTCTGCTGCTGTGCTTCCAGCCCTCTTCTTCTCTCTACATTTCCTCTGATGTGTCATCACAGCCAAGAAATCCCTCATGTATTAAACGGTTGAAAGACCTTTCAGCTTCATGAGCTGTCTTCTTTCCCTCTGTGCCTCTTCTCTTCACCACTTTCTTTTTACCCAGGTCTCTTTTTCTATCTCCCCCATTTTCCCCAGTCTCTTACATTTCCTTAAAACCTCTCTCTCCATTTGTCTCTCCCCAAGAGCAAATTCTGCCGATTCACCTAGTCTTAAAATTGTGTGTGTGTCTGTATGTGTGTGTGTGTGCGTGTGTATGTGTGTGTGTGTGTCTGGCCCTGACGAGCTTTGTTGGGTCATGAATCTTTTACCCTTACCAGTCAGCACAAATCCCCCCCTCTGATAGACACACAAGCATGCATGCATCACACACACTCTCACAAACACACACACACACACACACACACACGCCTGCCAAGACAAACAGCTCCTGGCGGTGTGTTTCGCTTTGGTGATCTGCTATATGTTAACTTCGTAAGAGAGGCTCGTAAAAATACAAACAGAGAACTTGAGAGCTGGAAAGGTAAAATATAAGAAAAGAGATGCAAAGACAGAGATGGGAATAGAGAGTGGAAATGTAAACACACAATGCTGAGGAGGGGGAGAGTAATCTCGGGCTCTGAAGGAAAGAGGAGGAGGCGAGAACGAGAGGAGGAGGAGAGCTGGACAGGAGAGAAAGGTGTGAGCTTATCTCACTGGCCAGGCTTCAGCGAGGTCACTCTGCAGACCGAGGAAGGAGGATGTGCAGAGGTAGGAGGTGTAGTCGTCACTCTACAGAATGACTCAGAGGAGAGAGTGAGTGAGAGTTTAGGAGAAAAAATGTCACAAATTCAAATATTTGTATCTACAGGCATTTGGGCAACATCTCATGAAACAGGTCTAACTGCAAACTGTACTACAAATGTTGAATGCTAATTTGTGGCCTTTAAATATTTTCGTTGCTGAGTTTCCAAATCAGCACGAGACAACGAACTTCTCTCAAGCGGCCCAAGTTTCAGATGCGTCTTACCAAAAAACTGCAAAATGTGTCATGCAGAATGATCTTTTAGAAAATACATTTGCATGCTAATTTGAAACAGCAAATAAATGCCCCATTAATGTTTTCTATTAACATGGTGACAATTGTTGAATGAACATTTTCACCAAGTTGTAAAATGTATAAAGTGTTTACGATGCATTTAATTTGTTTTCCCACAGTGTCCACTTCAAGTAGCTAAAGCATGATTGATGATGTTTTTATGGTTTTGTGGAGGAACTCACAGCACTTATGTGAATGTGAGGGAAATGTTGTGTCTTGGTTAAATATTGAAGAAGTCCATGATTTGAAGCAGGACACAATATTGAGGAGATTGGGTTGCAAAACCATATTCATGACAACATAGTGTATCAAACAGACAAACACTTTCGTCACAGTACACAATATAGCTTTGTGGTTGATGAATACTGTCATTCAATCTACAAGACATTTCCTTTTGTAGAGGTGTTTGTAATGTTAATGTGATGTATTTACTTCAAAGCTCATGAATGATACTGAGGAAGTTTTCATTAAGCCCTCAATGGAAATAAAGTTATTTAATTATATACGTGCACTTCTGGTTAAGCCAAAAAATCCATGTGAGATACACCTGCCTCGTCCACTTGTGCAGTCAGTGATTTCCTGTGTTTCCTCAAAAGACTTTGAAGAAAAGTCACATAGTTCTGTGTGTTAGTAGAGGGATTAATGAACAAGTTGCACAAATTACCGTCCACAAATGCTGTCATAGTGTTGTTTCTTAAGTTACGGAGATGACAGATTCACAAAAATGTCAAGCTGTTACTGCACTGTTTTGTTATTGTGGAAAAATGTTGGTGGAGAAAGTGTTATATGTTCAGGCTCTGCAACAGATTTCTCCCTTTAATTGGTGAGCGTCCACAAATCGAATCCAGAGAGAAGCCTTTTTTTTATTTCATTCAGAAGGAGTGACACAAACCTGGCCAATTTAGTGAAAAAGGAAAATGTTTTGACCATTAAAATCATTTTAATGGTGCTGGAGATGTCTCCATGTTATGTCACATCACATCATCGCTTTAAGGCAGAAAAACACAGCTCTAGGAAACAAAACTGACCAACAAATGCAACATGCCTTTGCTTACCAGAAGCTACTTCTCATCGGTGGTGAAGTGCTCTGTGGGGGAATTTCCTCTTAGTCTTGTGCCGTCATTTGAAGACCAAATTCTTCAGCCAAATATCTTTACAGTGCAAGAGATTTCTGTTAAGAAGCCAAATCTTAATTAAAAGATTTTCAAACAGCGTCTGGCTATGGCAAGCAGTTTTAACATTTAATCGGACCACACATCTGTAATTACATTTTAGATATCCGTAGTAACATTTCTCTCTCAATTTTCAATTTAATTTTCAAAATTGTATTCTCACTAGTCAGAATTGTAATATATGATATTCACAATAGCATTCTTTCAAGTAGAAATTGTATTTCAAGATATCTACAACTTTCATTGTACTAGGTAAAACTACATTTAAAATATCTTTAAATGTTTAAAAAGTTCAAGTAGCCAAATTAAAATGCAATAGCTAGACTGGATACAAATCGCAGATATCTATCCTTCAATTCTTCCGAGTCAAAATTATTTTTTTCATATCCACAATGACATCCTTCCTAACCACAATATTAATTTGAGATATCCTCAACGTCATTCTTCCTAAAGGACAAATTTCGTCACTTTAGCAGAAACAAGTTGGGAGAACAGCCTTCCATAACGTTCTTTGTTCATCTTTAACGAAGAAATACTCTTCACATACAGTTCTGACATAACTAATTGTTGCCGCATCTCAAGGGCGTAATGTATCGGGGGGGGGGGGGACAGGCAACATGTCCGAAGGCAGAATTGACCCGTCCACCTTTTACTGTCCGGAAACTTACATTTCATTAGAAAAAAAATACAGAAGAAACTGCACACACTTGGACCATACAGAAACAGCATGCGCAGCTTGTTAAAGCTGAATCGCCGAGTTTATAGTTTACAGCTGCTTTTATCTGAATCAACAATCATGTCAAGTCAACTATATGTCAGTGTTAATAGCAACGTTATGTCTTTGAGAAACGTTCGACGGTAGACCTTAAAGCTGCACTGCTCAATACTTATAATAATTACAATTGGATTAACTCACAGATCAAATTACTATTTGTATGTGAAAGGTGCTGCTCATGATGGTGAACACACAGATAATATTTTTTTCCACCCTGCAGTTCCCCTCACCTTTACGGAGCCGTGTAGCATCTTCCATCTCATTGTTCTGCTTTTACGGTTTACTTTCATCGTATCTTTTTCGGCCAAAAGCAGCCGTTTTCAGCAAAAAAAAAAAGCTCATGTAATCCCTCTGTACACAACCTGCCCAATATAAAACAGAAGACACACAAAGTCAGCAACTACCTGGTGAACAAAGTGGAGCCTTTAGCAGGTAAAGAGACACATATTTTTCTCAGGAGTCGGTGGAGAACAACAGAGACAAAAAGAGTGAATATTGGACTTACAGCCATCAGATGGCCAGAAACACAACTCTAGAATTAATGGTAATGTTCTCTGTTACTGCTGGATGAGTAAATAACAAAGTGTCCTCTATAACTTATAAGTTGATAACATGTCATGGCATGCATTGTTTACGGCTTGTTTCATGCCCAAATGGCGCCCCCCCCCCAAAAAAATCACTGACGTTTTTTTAATTAAATTTTTCTATCCCTATCTAACGCATTAGTAAATCTTCTCTGGAACTTCCAATTTAGGGCACAGGTGTCTTAATATTTTCTGTAAAGGTTAATCCTAGCCTGCAAGTGTTTTTGCATAGTGACATAGTTTTATATTTAGGCATGTCAGTGGCACATAAGGCTGGGTATATTTAAGTCACATTATTCATATGCTGTGGATTCAAGTCTTTCTTTGTGATCTTTCCTGTGTGTCATCTCTACCCCGCCTTCTCTCATCTTTCCTGACACTGTACACTGTCAAATCATGAGGAAATACCACAAACAATAGCAACTCCCCTCCCACTTTTCCACTATAAGAGAAAGAATAAAAGAACATCCAAATGATCCTGATGCCTAATAGTTTTGCCTCTGCAGAAAATAAATGGCAAAAAGACACTCTGACAGCTTCACATGGGGGAGTCCTGAGTAAACAAACGCTGATCCAGAAAGCGCTGATCCAGCCTTTCCCGGGCTCCCTCGATGCAATCGCTCCCCTCCTCTCTTCATCTGTTCATTAAGGTCAACCTGATTTTTTGGTGAGAGTGGGGAGAGACTGTGAGGAAGAGGAAGAGGATGAGATGTAAGAGGATTTGGAGCTAATTAGGGGAGTAGGAGGCGAGAAAAGAAACAGATGAGAGCGGGAGAAAGAGAGAAGGAAAGATGAGGGGAGTAAAATGGGGGAAAAGGGGGAGAGATAGTCGCCGAAAAAGAAAGAGTAGGCAGGTGAATTTGCTCAGTTAGCTCCCTGGTGTTTAATATCACTCTCCCACTCTTTCTCTCCCCCACCTTTGTTGTCTCTCCTACCCTTACTTCCACCTCCCCGTCCATTTATCCTCCTCTCCATCTCTCTTTAATAAACCCTCTTTCTTCCCACTTCCTTCTACCCCTCCATCCCTCTGCTACTCTTTCTTTCCCTCTCTGTTTCTCTCAGTCGACTGATTTTTCTCTGTTTCACACCTCTGCTATCAGAGGGGACTGGCCAGATGGATGCAGGTGTGTGTGTGTGTGTGTGTGTGTGTGTGTGTGTGTGTGTGAGAGTGAGAGAGAGAGAGAGAGAGGCAGGAAGAAGGCAGTGCTGCAGAGGCAGAAGAGCATGACTAATCCTCAGGACACACACACACACACACACACACACATACAGATTAACACACACAAACACACACCGTAGAAGTTGGCACTCGCATAAACACCATTTTCCCGGTGTTGTGCTGACCTGCCAGTGTACTTAGCTCGTGCCCAGGTAATTTTTCATTCAAATTGACCAGGTGCATAAAGATGGCAGCCTCTTGAAAAGGCAGTTTTCAGTCCTCCCTGCCCATCCCCACGATGCAATTCCAGCATTTTGTCCAAATGTGCGAAGCAGACGTGAACACTGGCACTTTGAAATATTCCAGTTTTCATGAAATCCTAAAGATCAGTGTGATTATTAAATCCCTAATTACCAGCCTGTCATTATATTGCTGACAGAATAGATATTGTGTCAGGAATAACCTCTGGGCTATATTGGAAAAAAATCAAAGGGTGAGTAAAACCTTAGTCATCTTTATACTGCATCGTGGGTGCAGTCAGAAAAGCCGTGCAAAATATACACAACCTACCATCCAACCTACATACAGTACAGTTCAAGGCTTCACACTTAATAATTCTCCTTCACACCTCTTGATACGAGGCTGCAAAATGGTCTGCGTACGCTGTCGGATTGTGAATGGTGGGTAATCAGGTAGTACAGTACATCCCTAAATAATCCACACTGTACAGTTGTTTCCATGGCCATGGAAATAACATTGGAATTCTTAATAAGTTGTTATGATATGTTATGTTTCTTTATTTGATCGGGCACTGCACAAAGAGCATTAACCTTATATAAAATAAGGAGAGATGATTATGTACCAGGTTTTAGCAAATTGCTACTTTCCGCCTGTAATCCCAGTTTGCTGTGTGAGTATCCAATTTTTTCTCAGCCGGGAAAGAGTTTTAAAAAGTGTGTCGATTGTTCCATCATTTAATGGCTATAAAAAAAGAAGGAAGGTCTTGCGTTTTGGAAGTCTGCACTTCACCCGAGTGGCTGACCTGGTGGCTTGTGTTATTTCTGAGCTGAGTGTAACAAAGTTGCACAGGGGGGGAGCAGCATTATGAATATTGAAGATCAAACAAACATTTGAGTGCACCATTAAATAATATTTCGTGAGTTTACTACAGTGGTGACTTGAGTCGGTATCTCGAGCTCACTCAGCAGGTATCATCTTTTCTCCCCTCTTTGGCGGGGTGAATGGAGGCGTCACAGCTTTTGTCAGACCTCGTTCAATTAAAAAATGAGTATCTTTCATTCAAAAGTCTCTTTCAACAAGAGTGGAAGAAAGAGGAATAGGCAGCAAGAGAGCAAGAATCAACATTTTCTACCGTTCAAATATTTTAGCTCAGCATTACACATCAATTAAAATACATTTATTTTTGCAAAGAAAAATGTTTCTTTGTTTCTTTGTCTGTTATTCACGTTTAGTGTGTGTGGCTCTGCCTGCCACTTGGCCACAAGGAATGCGAGACAGTGGCCATAAAGAACGGGGGCGGAGTCATAATTTGACCAGTTTGTCACTTATTATTCTTCCTATATGCTTCTGCTTGTCTGTCTTGAGTCAGAGATCAGAAATCTCTGTAAGAATGTAATCATTAATTAGTATATGCTATACATCTGTCCCTCAGGTTAGCTCAATTCAGCTCGGTTCGGTTCGGTTTGGTTCGGCTCAGTTTGGTTGAGTGTAGTTCTGTTCATCAGTGTGAATCACTGTTGTTGATGTTGCTAAACTCATCTAGTTGTGAAGTGTAGCAGAATCAATTACACGGCTAGATGCTCCCAATTAGACTAGGCTGATCAATGTCAGCCAAGATCACTGCATAATCTCTCTCACACACACTAAAACCCACACACACACACACACACACACACACACACACGCACACACAGACACACACACACACACATACTGCATAGATGATTTGATAATTAAATCAATCTGAACAACTAGAGCTTCACTAATGAAGCAATGATCTCAGATGAAATTCATCTGAGATCATTGAGGGAAAGAAAGCCTGTGTGTGTGTGTGTGTGTGTGTGTGTGTGTGTGTGTGTGTGTGTGAGTGTGTCAAACATGTGTGTGTGTGAGACGGATTGTTGTTTTGATTTTAGTTAGCATTTAGATAGCACTTATTCCCATGCAGAGAATAGTGAGAGATGGACAGACAGACTGGTCAACTGGGATATATTTTTATATCCACCTTGAATGTTCAGGTCAGCTCTCGTTTGGGAGTTCACCTGAGAAAACCCTGTTAATCCAAGGACCCAAGAGACATCATTTTGTCACTCATTGTCCTGCCTAATTTCCTTGTTGACCTCAATCAGAGTAACAATTCAGCGTGTTCGTCTGCTCACAGTGGAAGGCCACTGATGAAAATATCAAACATGTCTTCTAACTACTGGGACATCCCAGATGTAGTCAGGGCAATTAAGTGTCGACCTTCTCTCAGCAGGAGGGCAACAACAATCCTAAATTACTCTGCTGACATGTAAATTCATAAAACTGGTCTGGGTCGAACAAATAATCGAATAAGTCGTCACTCGAATGAGTATATACGGTAAGATATAGTGTACCTTTCCAGCCTGGAAAGGTACACTATATCTTACCGTATATAAAGCGTACAAAAAGCGTATACAAACCATACCACTTTTAAAATCTCTAGTTTTATTGTATAAACCACACTTGGAAGTTAAATAGATTCAAAAGACAGTACAATTAGCATGGCAGCATTTGTACATCATTATTACATAATTTCTACATCAATTTAAGTCAATCTTGAAAGATCAGAGTTATACTTCTTTGTTTTGGACCTCTCAATAAGAGGCAATGTCTATTTGTGACATGCAGGGTCACAAGGGTGCCTGTCTGTTAGCAGTTGGCTATTTGTAGTTGCAGTTGCAGTATTTCACAAGCACAAACAACATGTTTGAGAAAATAACTATTATTATTATAGATCTAGTGTGTGATAAGTTCAGATCTTCAGAAGAGCTAATAAAGGATTATTTTGAGAATAAACTCTGTGTCTCGCCTATCGGACCAACATGGCTGAAAATTGACATTGTGGTCAATAGCTGATATTAATACTTGTTTTGTTAAACAGATACCATCATGGCATCTATTCAATGTCTATCCATTGTGGACGAGAGATTCCTAAAGGTAGAGGAAGTCACTTGTTGTACAGATTGTGAAGCCCTTTGATGCAAGTGTGCGATTACGGGATGAAAGAAAAAAATTACATGAAATAATTTTGCGTAGCAGAATTCAAAATTTTTGATTTTAGAAGATCTCTCTACGGCTCAAATCATCGTGCTACCCTCTTGAGGAGCTTTCACCAGGTTGGGAGCCGCTGCCTTGAATGCTCAGATGTAAACTGTTGATATGACCTGTAAGAGTGACGAGCAAAAATACACAGGTCAGAAATTAATTTCCTGCATTTTGTTCAGTTCTCAGTCATCGCTTGGACTTTTCGGTGACACTCAGTCGGCCTCTCTTTGTGGTGTGTGTGTGTGTGTGTGTGTGAAGCATGGACTTCCGTGCATGTGTGTATACTCTTATCTTAGTGACAGTTTGATTAAGCCAACAGCGATGAAGTCACTCTTCTGCCTGGCTTTGCTCCAACTCTGCGGGGCCTCCGGTGTGTGTGTGTGTTAGTAGTTGTGTGTGTGTGTGTGTATGTCTGTGTATTAGGTTGTGTTAATTGCTAATCACCAATGTGTGGGTTTGCTTTCTTTAACATGCTGCTTTAGCCCAGAAAAAAAAGCCTGATTAATGACATGATCCGTCACCCCAGCAATATGATGATTAACGACATGATTCATCACCATGGCGATATGATGGAAATAAAGCCATTAATTCTACTGATCAGATGATGGAGGGTTGGGGGGGGGGGGGGGGTGAAAGAGACAGACAGGCAGAGAGTAACATAGGAAAATATAAAGAGAGAGAAGGAGGGAGGAATAGAGATGGAGAAAGTGGGATGAAGGGAATAGAAAGGAAGAGAAAGATAATATGTGAAGAAGTGATAGAATGAAGAAAGAAAAGCAGTCGAAGAGGCGATAAAATAACATAAAGGAACAAAGACAAAGAAATAGAAATAGGGGATGGAGGTTTTTAATTGGGATTGTCAGTGTCTCTCTCTCTCTCTCTCTCTACTCAGACTCAAGACAGGACGTCACATCGCCAACTCTCGTCTCCGCAGACATGAAGGGAATGAGAGATGGTGAAAATGTCATCAGCAGACTGATCAAGTCGTCCCTCTCAGACTCAAACAAGCTGCCTGCGTCTTGGTGGCGGGCTCTTTAACTGCCTGCTGGGGCTAATAATAATTTACACGTATTTTAAAAAGAAAGTGTTTTGAATACACTGAGATATTTCACCAGTGACACTTCTTCAGAACAAGTCTCAAAATACTATGTCCAAGAAAATGTGTGGTAAACATGTAACTGAGTCAGGGTGTAGATAATCATCTTTTGCACAGTAGCATTTCTGTCAACTCCTAATACGAAGAAGACTTTTCTAAGAAAATACTTAATTAGACACTTGTTGGTTGTTGTGTGTTTACATGTAAGAGTGTGGGGCAAATGTACAAAAGTTCCTGTTAAAGTCAAAATACAATCACAAAATAGTGTGTTTGATTTGTTTTTTGTTGTGTTTTTTATTTTATTTAAAGCTACCATGCCAAACTTTGATTTTGTGTTGACAATGTCTGTGGAAAGATGGTAGTGTTTCAGAGCACCAGAGCCCCTTTATAAAACCTCTCATTTTACTGAAGCAGCGTCTGACAATCTTCCCCGCTCATACCTGGTTCTGGTTCTCCTCGCCTCCCTTCCCTCCAGTGGGCCCAGCAATACGGCCTGGGTATTAAAAGTTCCTCACTGACACTTGAAACTGAAAAAAAAGTTCTTGAAACTGAAAATATCAGAAAGTCCATCCGTGTCTGACTTGGATTGACAGCAACCTAAAGTCTGAGCTGTGTTTTGGAACGAGACGCAAAGTAAACAAACTTGTGCTGTATTTTACAAGCCATGGGCAACTTGTTGTTAGTGGTATTAAAGAGTAAGCGCCACTCCAGCATCTAAATAGACCAATGTGTCATTTGCAGGTATGTTTACATGCTATTTAATCTGTTGCAGCTGAGCAGCTGATTAGCTTTGTAACCTGCAAAATGAAGTGAGCAGTGCACCTTTCCCCAGTGAGTGTTTATTCGGTCGCTCCTTCAACAAGCTAAGGTGCAGGACAACCTGTTTTAGTTTGGTTCCCCCTCAGAATCATCACGGCTACACAAATCCTTTGAGAGCCTCACAAAAGAGCTTTGCTATGAATGCTAAAATCCGTGACATAAGTCTATCTGGCTGAACTGCATTTTTGCAGGAAACAATGTGACTTGATTTGACATCTGAAAATAAATTTTGCTGGTTTTAATTGACTTGAAGGACCGGTGAGATGAAAGTAAGATTTTGACATACAAATTTACACTCATGGACACAAAATGAAAAACAAATGTACCTGATGGAAGATGTTCTGCAGGGCCAGAAAGGACTCCCTCCACTATTTAAGGTGAACATGAATGACCTGCATTTTGAAAATTCTGACACTGAATCCATAATAAAAACATGTACCATACAATGGTGTCTGTGACCCGCTGGGTGCAGCTTGAGGAGTTTCATTGGGTTCAGTGGATAGATGTTGTATATCACAGACTAAATACAAGCGCTATGAAACATCAAAGAGTTTCAAAGCGTTTCATCAGTGCTGTTTTCAATGGAAACTTTCACTCGGTCTAAATAAGGAAATACAGAGTTTCATTGTTATCGGTGTTAGTGGGGTTTACTATTCAGAACCGAAATGGTGCTGCCAAGAAATATTGGGACATGCTAGTGTCTGTGTGTGTGTGTGTGTGTGTGTGTGTGTGTCCCGCTAGGTGTGGAAACACCAGTGTGCATCCATTTTGTGATTGATATGAAACCAGATTGTTTTGGTGTTTGCTGACAGGTGGCTCAGGAAGGACAAGAGACTTCTGGCTTTTATGCTGTTCCTGTGCAACAATGTGTGTGTGTGTGTGTGTGTGTGTGTGTGTGTGTGTGTGTGTGTGT